>NC_141900.1:18248209-18551239 GCF_057802395.1 Ceratotherium simum simum
AGCAGTATACATTTTTATAATCTTCTGGTAGTGTTAAACTTCACAGGGGGCTAGCTGAGTAGTATATGAGTTTTGAATTGCATTTCTTTAGAAGTTGAGAGTAATGTGGTGGAAAATTTTGTTGTGAATTTCTAAAATTTTCTGCACAGCTTTGGGTGGCAAGGCTTTGGTAATGCTAAAAATTAAAATGTTGTGCTACTTTTCATGCATTTTGAATGCTGGAGAAAAGGATCTTGTTAGAATGCCAGCCATGTTGAAAGATAGCACGGGTGCACGCGTGCGCACGCACACAGAAACACACACACACACACACACAGTATTATTTTAAGCTTAAAACTAAAACTAGAGAAAAGATATTAGCATCAGTTGAAACTTGGCGGTGGGAACAAGAAATTATTAACATACTGAAGTGCATATAGTGCTTTTCTGCCAAAGAGTTCAACTGTTTTCTTATATTTATCTTAAAAATATCCCCATGAAGTATAGGAAAGCAAGGCACAGAGAAGTTTAATGACTTGAAAAAGTCTAGGTAAGTTAGTAGCAGAGCCAGTGATAGAACTCTGCAAACCCCCTCTACCTATTGTTGGCCCCCTCTCTCTCTGGAAAATTCTGAAGGTACTTAGGACTTAGAATTGGATGATCTGGGTTCAGTCACTGTTTATTAGTTATATGACTTTTGGCAAGTCAAGCATACTCTGGATCACATTATAGCTTTGATTCTTTTTGTTGAAATATATTTTTGTGCTTTGTTTAAATCTCTCTGAAACAGTATTTCCAAGTTATATTCAGACTATTTTGAAAAAACAAATTCAGGGATCTCTGTAAGAAATAATGGCAGCAAAAAACTCAGGTCTGGACGTTGCTCTTTCTTCCCTGTGCAAGTGACTTGTGGTTAAAGATACATTAGATATTGCAAACAACATTTATTTTTAATTGCATACAATGTTTATATGGTTTTGTTTTTGAAAACCACCAATTCTTTTGGTGATTACAAGGTTCTCTGATTTCTTACCAGGATAATTCTAACTTCCTTTGTTTTTCACAAAGATGAAAATATCTAAACCACTGGATTGAGAATATATTATTTTCATGAAAAAAGTTAATATCAAATTACATATGTCAAAATTCACAAAGATCTTATTTTCATAGTAACACATTTTCACACTTGTGCATTTAATACATTATGTATTCATATAGGATACTAATTGTGAAAAATGCTACAATTGGTGATTTAAAATCAAATTTTATATGTTCTAAAATAGATTAATTATTAGTTAGTCAGTAGCCTGGGAGAGCAGTTTAACTTTCCTAATGATAATTAAATAACAGATATGAATCTAACCCCCAAATAGCTCTATTAAAATCTTTTTTCACTAGTTATGTTTTTTTTGGTTATTAATGTTTTGATTGCATAGGAATTTTAATTCCTAAAATTTCTGATATAGGAGTCTTTGATTTTTAATTTTATACATTTGCTTTCTTAAGTTTGGACAACTGTGGGTGTAGGAGAGTAATTTATTATTCACATTTACATTGTACTGTTCATATCAGATCATTCTTATCCAGCTTATGTCTAGTTCTGATGCTACATTTTTGATGATTGTGAATTTGTAAGTAAAAAAAATTCAGCTTTGTGAAATATTGGGATTAACCACAACTGAAAGTGCTTTGAAACTGTCTGCAAAAACAGTTTCTAATTGCTGAAAAATCATTTTTTAAATTGTCTTGCTTCAAGGGTGCTTTTTCAGTGAGTACTTAACATAGCTAACTTCCAACTCTTTCTGATACTGGAGCCCAAGGAAGAATGATATTTCAAAATGCTTTTTTATTTTTTTTGTGAGGAAGATCAGCCCTGAACTAACATCCATGCCAATCCTCCTCTTTTCTTTGCTGAGGAAGACTGGCCCTGGGCTAACATCCGCGCCCATCTTCCTCCACTTTATATGGGAGGCTGCCACAGCATGGCCTGACAAGCAGTGCATCGGTGCGTGCTTGGGATCCGAACCCAGGCTGCCAGCAGCGGAGCATGAGCGCTCGACCACCACGCCACAGGGCCGGCCCCAAGAATGGATATTTCGGTTTACAGCCAATGCAGAAATTTCATTTGGCTTCTCAACTTGAAACTTCTTTCACAACAAATGTTTTATCAGAAAAATAGAAATGAACCATCTGCTGAAACCTCCATCACGTGGGGGGTAGCCAAAGCAGTAGAGAGTCAATAATATTGGTGATTCGTTATCTATATAAGTGAATAATTGAAAACTGATTATAATTGGATAAAGTACATGGATCAGAATTATATACTATAACAGAAAAACTCCACAAAGTATTCTTCCTCATCCTTATCTACCTCACCTAAGTTGGGTATTTAAAATTTTTGACGTTTGTTTTTCACACTATGTATTTGTAGGTCATTTGCCAGCATCACATATATTATAAAAAATAAATAAATATATTTCTTCCCATTTTCTCATCCAAACCTAGATTTTGGACCCTGTGACTATTACTACTTTTAATCTCCATTTGTTATCCTGCTGTTGGCACATTGTCTTTGGGGCCTTGTCCTAATTATTACCATCCCTGCCCCCAATTTTCTGGTCGTTTTGACTGCTCTATATTCCAGTTTGTGTCCTTAAATATTATGGATTTTGTTGATATTTTTCTCTTATATTTTCATCAAAGAATCACACAGTCATGTTTGTAATTTTTCCATGTTGATTTCTCTTTTTTTCTGTTGCTTCATTTTCTTTGCGTAATTCTCCTATTGTAGGTTATTATGCAGAATCAAATTGATTTCTGTGTCCTGAATTCAAGTCAGTTGATGAACTAGATTATGTATTTAACAAAGCTGTGGCAAATCCTCTGTTCTGTTATGAGTCCTGTGTTCTGGTGGGAGATGTAGCTGAATGGCTGTCTATGAGCTAGTAGTCTATTATTGAAATTAGTTAGACACATAATGCTTTTGTAAGAAGGCTGCCATTCTTTGTATGTAGAGCCAAAGAAAGGTCGAGTTCCACTATAGACTCAGTAATTTCCATGGTACTACTTGGAGCATCCATTTGGGAAAATGGATGCATTTTAAGAGTTTACTAAGAATAGTTATCAGCTATGCTCACTGGTGACTTTATGGTACCAAAATAAAGCAATATATCTTCAGTTACTGCTACCTTCTAGTCACCATTTAGGAATAATACTATCTACAAAAAGTTCTGCTGTGATTTTGATTGATCTTGCGGAGGATTTATGGATCAATTTGGGGAGAATTTGACATCTTAACAATATTGAGTCTTCCAATTTCTGGACACAGCATCTCTATTATTTTTAGGTCTTCTTTGATTTATCAGTGTTTTATAGTATTTAGCTTATAGATCCTGCACATATTTTGTTAGATTTGTACCTCATTATTTCATTTCTTTAGTGCTATTGATGTAACACCTAATTTTTAAAACAAAATTCTAATTGTTTATTTTTAGTATATAGAAATACAATTGCTTTTGTATATTGACCTCATATCCTGCAACTTTACTAAACTCGTATATTAGTCTTGTGAATTCCATGATATTTTCTATATAGACAATTAATGTTGTCTGCAAATAG
The DNA here is from genome assembly GCF_057802395.1 of Ceratotherium simum simum. Lineage (NCBI taxonomy): Eukaryota > Metazoa > Chordata > Mammalia > Perissodactyla > Rhinocerotidae > Ceratotherium > Ceratotherium simum. The sequence continues at coordinate 18,251,807 of NC_141900.1, forward strand.
AGACAGTTTACTTCTTGAACTATGTGTGACTTTTGTTTCTTTTCTTGCCTTATTGTACTGCCTAGGACCTCTGGTATTAGATTTGATAGGAGTGTGTTGCGAGAAGCAATCTGCCACAGGACCTGAGCATCCCTAAATGTCCTAGGGCATGCTGGGTATTGCTGGGTATGCCAAGAATGCAAACACCTAACTGTTCTTTACCTTAGTCCATTTCTCTGGGTTGTGTTTGAAGCTAGCAACCTTGAGGGATGCAATAATGACTCCCCAGACAAAGAGCAGACTTGCTTCTGCTTAACCATAAAAATGGTAGATTTTCCAAGCTCACTGTTCTTTGGCCATGATGCAAACCACTGTATACAGAGTTTCCACCTAGGCCCCTCTACCAGGGGGCTTGGAGGGGAAGGTGAACTGGCACTGACATGATCCTCCTACTGCTGCTGCGTCATGGGTAATAAAGTCCTTTGCCTCTGACCCAGGCATCCTGTGACTTTGCTGGCATCCATAACAGAAACAGGCTAGCTTCATAGCTTACAAGTAGGGTAAAATCCTAGACCTTTCACAGTTTTTGACAATTTTGGCAACAAGGACTTGGTGTTGACAGAAACATGGCTTTCTGCAAGGGAAAAAACAAGAGTTTAGGGGATATGAGATCTGGTAGCAAATGCTCTTGTTTAAGTGGTGGGCTAGTAGATCCCCTAAAGACTTATCTGTTAATTAGTTTTTAGAGGCTGAGCAGTGAGAGGTAGAATTAAATGAAGCTGCCCCAATGGTGCTTTGGTTGTTGCTCACTCTAGGCTGGAGGAGGAAAGAATGTTATTACATCAATGAGGCAGCAAGCCTCTGGGCCCTAGGCAAAGGCGGTATGGCTGTAGCTGCTGAATCAAGGGCTCTCCAGAGCTAAAATAAAAGGTGTCAGCAATGAGGATACAGAGCTTTTTTGCTTTGTTTTGTTTTTATTGAGGTAACATTGGTTTATAACATTATATAAATTTCAAGGGTACATCATTATATTTCGACTTCTGTATAGACTACAGAAGCTTTGGGTAGGATGCAGAGCTTTGGGTAGACTGAATACATTATAAGTTTGTTGAGTCCAAGTAGGCAGACACTTGAAAGTGAATATAAATGCAGTCTTGCTTATTGGTGCAGAGCTACTCTTTCCCTCTGTGCCCTCTGATTCCTCTCTCCCCCTCTGCTCTAGCCTTAGCTGCTTAAGGTAAAAGCCAAGTATGACTGAGACCCTCAAGGAGGGGGAGGAATTCAAACTTTTATAGCTCTGTTCAGCAAGGGAGGCTGAAGGCACTGAAGACTGCAGAGTGGAGCTGTAGCAGTGTGCACAAGGGCAAATTAAGGGCCCCTAGGCCCAGGCACTTGGCGAAGCTCGGAGGTATGAGAAAGGAAGCAGCCCCAACCCTGGGCTGAGGAGCCAAGCAGAAGAAAAGCCTCCCACCACCTCCGCACTCCTCTGCAGGCTAGCCTCCTCCACTACCCTGTACTCCCTATGCTCCTGGTCAGAAAATAATGTAGTCTCCTGGCAGCTATGGCTATAGTCCCTTGTGTGTGTGTGTTAAATTTCTTGGTCTGTGTTCCTGCAAGGAGGAAAATACTCAAATTCAAGAAAAGCAAAAGTGTGGGTGGAGCCTCTGGGCCTGTTCAGTGTACTGTTCTGGCTTCCTCTGCCGAATGTATATTTGGTATTGACGTTTTTTACGTGCTTATACTGTGAATGCTTATAAGTTCACAGGAGATTCTTCCATTCATGGGCTGCTGCACGTCCCCTCCCTGGTGATCCAGCACAATGTATCATCCCACGAGGAAAGAAAAAATCATGGCTTTAGTTAACGACTTCATGGCTGCCAAAGTACCCAGGCCATTTCTTAGTTCAGCAGTGCCACCTGCCTGACCCAACTACCAAGTGCACCTCTTTTGAAAAGGCCTACTGCTCAAGTCTTGTTAAAATGAAATACCTGACCCATAGATGCCTTGTGACCTTCTGGCCCAGTGTCACCATTTTGGGGTAGGTTAACTCAGAATCGACGACTAACAAGGAAAGGCTTCGTTCATCAAATGAAAATGGTTTGTTCAGGGCTGCAGCCAGCCTGACCTTAGTGTCATCTTGGTTTTGCATGAAGGGATGGAAGTGACCCCTTTTGGGGAAAACTTTACCTCTCATTCCACCACCTAAGCAAAGCCATTGGCTCAGCGGGACCCTCGATTCACAGAAGTTCTGGTAAATACCTGGGCCTGGTTCACTGATGGTTCAGCCAAGGTATTGCATTATTTTATTTGCAATTATTTTGCTTTTATGTTCTTGAGTATTTTGCTTGTATGCCCATGAGGGATATTGTGCTGCTGTAGCAGTTCAACTTCAGTGCCAGCTACGGAAAACAGTGGATGTGATCACTCCACTCCATTCTCGTAGGTCTGACCACTACTCCCCTTGATTAACATTGTTATATTTTTACTGATCCTTGGGCTGTTCCCAATAGTTTAGCCTTCAGGTGTGCCACTTCGACCATAGACAGATTAAAAACATGTCTCTCTGGGCTGCAAACTATGGAAACAAATTGCAGCTGCCAGTCTGACAGTTTTGGGTCACTCAAGCCTGTATTTCCCAGATTGCTGCCATTCCACCTGGATCCATTATTGTATTATCCACCATATCCACCATAATAGACTGGGCAACCACTGTGTCCTGGGTTTCGGGAAAGGGGACTTCTCAATGTTCTTCCCCCGCTTCCACCTATAGGGTAAATTTCTTTTCCTCCTCCAGGAGTATAGAGTTTTTTGTGGTTTCCTTCCCCTGGCTCTAATGGGTTTTCAGCAGTGTCCAGAGAGTGATAGGGTTTGTTGTGCTTCCCTCAGAGTTGTTAGGTTTTTTTCCCCCTGGATTACAGATGGGAAAAAGGATTCAGGCTGGACTTCATGCCTTTCTGTCAGTGGCTGCTGTTCTCTTCCCCCAAGTCTGCACCACAAAGTATCCTTTCTCAGGCTTCTCAGTCTGCACCTAGTCTGTGTTTGTGTGCACCTTGTCTTTTGTTGTGCATGCCTAGTGAGGTCTGTGAAGAAGAATCTGTGCATGGGTATGCTTTCCCTTTGTGTTTGTCACCTCCTTGGGTTCTATATTTTCTTGCTAGCACACACTCAGCCTTTAGCAACTTATTGACAATTTTAGCTGAATTGTTCTTACTGGTGACCAGTATTGTCTTCCTCTGGTACTCAAGTGCTCATGTCCTATATGTCCTTCAAGGCACCGGTCTTTCCTTAGAGTTTGGGTTGGTTGGTTGCCCTGTAACCTGGACTTTCCTGGCAGCTATTTACCATGATAATAGATTAATTTCATGACCCTACTTGTTCATGGTGGATTACCCTTTTAGATATTGCATTATTTTATTTGCAATTATTTTGCTTTTATGTTCTTGAGTATTTTGCTTGTATGCCCATGAGGGATATTAGTCTTTTTCTTTTTTTTATCTTTCCAGAGTTTTTTTGTATTTCATGTATGTCTTTTAAAAAACAAAAGTGGGGGTCATATTATATATATTATTTGGCAATATATATTTTATACTTGAAGAAAATATATGAACATTTTCCTATATTGTTACAGTATTGAAATAATGTTCTAAATTGTTTTAAATCCAAGTAAAACATGTATGATTAAACATCCCCCTGCTTATCTCTTCCAAAATGTTCCAACTTCTTTTTTTTTCTTTGCAGTAACATTGGTTTATAACATTATGTAAATTTCAGGTGTACATCATTATATTTCAATTAGTGTGTAGATTATATTATATTCACCACCCAAAGACTAATTACAATCCATTACCAACACACGTTCCTAATCATCCATTTTGCCCTCCTCCCTCCCTCCTTCCCCTCTGGTAACCACCAATCCAATCTCTGTCTCTATGTGATTGTTTGTTGTTGTTTTTATCTTCTACTTATGAGTGAGATCATATGGTGTTTGCCTTTCTGCCTCTGACATATTTCGCTTAGCATAATACCCCTCAAGGTCCATCATGTTGTCACAAATGGCTGGATTTCATCGTTTCTTATGGTTAAGTAGTATTCCATTGTGTATATATACCACATCTTCTTTATCCGTTCGTCCCTTGATGGACACCTAGGTTGCTTCCAAGCTTTGGCTATTGTGAATAATGCTGCAATGAACATAGGGGTGCATGTATTTTTATGCATTGGTGTTTTCATGTTCTTGGGATAAATACTGAACAGTGGAACAACTGGATCATATGGTAGTTCTATTCTTAATTATTAGTATTTTTTTTCTGAGGAAGATTGGCCCTCAGCTAATGTCTGTTGCCCATGTACCTCCTTTTTTTTACCTCCCCAAAGCCCCAGTAGATAGTTGTATGTCATAGTTGTACATCCTTCTAATTGCTCTATGTGGGATGCTGCCTCAGCATGGCTTGATGAGCAGTGTGTGTAGGTCCACGCCCAGGATCCAAACCTGTGAACCCCAGGCTGCTGAAGCACAGAGCGCAAACTTAACCGCCATGCCACTGCATTGGCCCCTCTATTCTTAATTTTTTGAGGAATCTCCATACTGTATTCCGTAGTGGCTGTACCAGTTTGCACTCCTACCAGCAGTGTATGAGAGTTCCCTTCTCTCCACATGCTCTCCAACACTTGTTGTTTCTTGTCTTGTTAATTATAGCCATTCTGATGGTAGTGAGGTGATATCTCATTGTAGTTTTGATTTGCATTTCCTCGATAGTTAATGATATTGACCATCTTTTCATGTGCCTGATGGCCATCTGTATATCTTTTTTGGAGAAATGTCTGTTCAGATCTTTTGCCCATTTTTTAATTGGGATGTTAGTTTTTTTGTTGTTAAGATGTATGAGTTCTTTATATATTTTAGATATTAAACCCTTATATATGGTTTGCAAATATCTTCTCCCACTTGTTAGATTGTCTTTTTGTTTTGTTGATGGTTTCCTTTGCTGTGCAGAAGCTTTTTATAAAGTTTGATGTAGTCCTGTTTGTTTATGTTTTCTATTGTTTTCCCTTGCCCGGTCAGACACAGTACTTGAAAATATGTTGCTAAGGCCGATGTCGAAGAGCGTACTCCTTGTGTTTTCTTCTAGAAGTTTCACGGTTTCAGGTCTTACATTCAAGTCTTTAATCCATTTTGAGTTAATTTTTGTGTATGGTGTAAGGTAATGGTCTACTTCCATTTTTTTGCGTGTGACTGTCCAGTTTTCCCAGCGCCATTTATTGAAGAGACTTTCCTTTCTCCATTGTATGTTCTTGGCTCACTTGTAGAAAATTAGCTTTCCATAGATGTGTGGGTTTATATCTGGACTCTGGATTCTGTTCCATTGATCTGTGTGTCTCTTTTTGTGCCAGTACCATGCTGTTTTGGTTACTGTAGCTTTGAAGTATATTTTGAAATCAGAGTGTGTTATACCTCCAGCTTTGTTCTTTTTTCTCAGAATTCCTTCGGCTATTCGGGGACTTTGGTTGTTCATATAAATTTTAGGATTCTTTGTTCTATTTCTGTGAAAAATGTTGTTGAAACTTTGATGGGGATTACATTGACTCTGTAGATTGCTTTAGGAAGTATGGACATTTTAACTATGTTAATTTTTCCAATCCAAGAGCACAGAATATCTTTCCATTTCTTTATGTCTTCTTCAATTTCTTTCCGCAATGTTTTATAGTTTTCAGTGTACAGATCTTTCACCTCTTTGCTTAAGTTTATTCCTAGGTGTTTTATTCTTTTTGTTGCAATTGTAAATGGGATTGTATTCTTAGTTTCTCTTACTGCTATTTCTTTATTGGTGTATAGAAACGCAACTGATTTTTGTATCCTGCAACTTTACTGTATTTATTATTTCTAGAAGTTTTTTGGTGGATTCTTTAGGGATTTCTATATATAAAATTATGTCATCTGCAAATAGTGACAGTTTCACTTCTTCCTTTCTAGTTTGGATCCCTTTTATTTCTTTTTCTTGCTTGATTGGTCTGGCTAGGACTTCTAATAATATGTTAAATGGGAGTGATGACAGTGGGCATCCTTGTCTGGTTCCTGTTCTTAGAGGGATAGCTTTCAGTTTTTCACCATTGAGGATGATATTAGCTGTGGGTTTGTCATATATGGCCTTTATTATGTTGAGGTACTTTCCTTCTGTACCCATTTTATTCAGAGTTTTTATCATGAATGGGTGCTCTATCTTGTCAAATGCTTTCTCTGGCTCTATCGAGATGATCATGTGATTTTTATTCTTCATTTTGTTAATCTGGTGCATCACATTGATTCATTTGTAGATGTTGAACCATCCCTGCATCCCTGGAATAAATCCCACTTGATCATGGTGTATGATCTTTTTAATGTATTATTCTCTTTGATTTGCTAGTATTTTGATGAGGATTTTTGCATCGATGTTCATCAGTGATATTGGCTTGTAATTTTCTTTTTTTGTGTTGTCCTTGTCTGGTTCTGGTATCAGGGTAATGTTGGCTTCATAGAATGAGGTAGGAAGCATCCCCTCCTCTTCAGTGTTTTTGGAAGAGTTTGAGAAGGATAGGTAATAAGTCTTCTTTGAATGTTTGGTGGAATTCACCAGGGAAGCCGTCTGTTCTTGGATTTTTATTTTTTGTGAGGTTTTTATTACTGTTTCGATCTCCTTACTGGTGGTTGTTCTATTCAAATTCTCGATTTCTTCTTGATTCAGGTTTGGAAGGTTGTATGATTCTAAGAATTTATCAATTTCTTCTAGATTATTCAATTTGTTGGCATGTAACTTTTCATAGTATTCTCATAATCTTTTATAATATTTCTGAGGTGTCATAATTTCTTCTCTTTCACTTCTGATTTTATTTATTTAAGTCTTCTCTCTTTTTTTCTTGGTGAGTCTAGCTAAAGGTTTGTCAATTTTGTTTATCTTTTCAAAGAACCAGCTCTTGATTTCATTTTTTTCTTTTTTTTTTAGTCTCTATTTCATTTATGTTGGCTCTGATTTTCATTATTCCCCCAGCCCCAATGATTTTGGGGTTTGTTTGTTCTTTTTTCAGTTCCTTTAGGTGTACTGTTGGATTGTTTATTTGAGATTTTTCTTGTTTGTTGAGGTAGGCCTGTATTGCTATAAACTTCCCTCTTAGAACTGCTTTTACTATGTCCCATAAATTCTGGTGTGTCGTATTTTCATTTTTATTTGTCTCCAGGTACTCTTTGATTTCTTCATGACCCAATCATTGTTCAGTAGCATTTTGTTTAATCTCCACATATTTGTGGCTTTTCCGATTTTCTTCCGATAGTTGATTTCTAGTTTCATACTGTTGTGGTTAGAAAAGATGCTTGGTATTATTTCAGTCTTCTTAACCTTATTGAGACTTGCTTTATGGCGTAAAATTTGATCAGTCCTGGAGACTATTCCATGTGCATTTGAAAAGAAGGTGTATTCTTTGGTTTTTGGTTGGAATGTTCTGTATATATCTGCTAAGTCCGTCTGGTCTAGCGTGTCATTTAAGGCCAATGTTTCCTTATTGATCTTCTGTTTGGATGATCTGTCCATTGGCGTAAGTGGAGTGTTCAAGTCCACTACTGTTGTTGTGTTACGATTTCTCCTTTTATGTCGGTTAATAATTGCTTTTATATATTTAGGTGCTCCTATGTTGGGTGCATAAATATTTATAAGTGTTATATTTTCTTGTTGGATTATTCCCTTGATCATTAGGTAGTTCCCTTCTTTGTCTCTTGTTGCAGGTTTTGTTTCAAAGTCTATTTTGTCTAATATGAGAATTGCTACCTTAGCTTTCTTTTCATTGCCATTTGCAAGGAGTATCTTTTTCCATCCCTTCAGTTTCACTTTGTGAGTGTCTTTAGGTCTGAAGTATGTCTCTTATATGCAGCATATATATGGGTCTTGTTTTTTAATCCAGTCAGCCACCCTCTGCCCTTTGATTGAAGCATTTAGTCCATTGACATTTAAAGTAACTATTGATAAGTATGTACTTACTGCCATTTTGTTACTTTTTTTCTGAGTGTTCTAGTAGTTTTTTTTTTGTTCCTTTCTTTTCTTGCTCTCTTCCCTTGTGATTTGATGGCTTTCTTTAGTATTATGTTTGGGTTCCTTTCTCTTAGTTTTTTGTGTATTTATTATAGGTTTCTCATTTGTGATTACCATGAGGTTCATATATAATAACCTATGTAAATAGCAATTTATATTAAGTTGATGGTCTCTTTAGTTTTCCCTCTTCCTAAAGGCTCTCAACTCTTGGGCTGGTCCAGTGGCGTGGTGGTGAAGTTTGCACGTTCTGCTTTGGCGGCCCGGGGTTTGCCGGTTCAGATCCTGGGCGCAGACCTACTCACCACTCCTCAAGCGGTGCTGAGGCAGTGTCCCACATAGAAGAGCTGCAACTCTACAACTATGTACTGGGGCTTTGGGGAGGGAAAAAAAGAAGAAAAAAAGAGGAAGATTGGCAACAGATGTTAGCAAAGGACCAGTCTTCCTCAAAAAAGAATTATTAGAAAAAAAGCTCTACTGCTTTACTCCTTTGCTTCCACGTTTTATCTTTTTGATATCATATCTAAACTCTTTTTTTGTGCCTTTGTACCCATTACCCTCTTATCATGGAAGTAGATAATTTTTTCCTATTTGCGCTCTTCTCTTTCCTCCTTAAATAAGTCCCTTTAGCATTTCTTGGTTTCTTGGTGATAAACTCCTTTCATTTTTGTTTGTCTGGGTAACTCTTTCTCTCTCCTTCCATTCTGAATGATAAACTTGCCAGGTAGAGTATTCTTGGCTGTAGGTTTTTTCCTTTTAGCACTTTAAATATATCGTGCCACTCTCTTCTAGCCTGTAAGGTTTCTGCTGAGAAGTCAGCTGATAGCCTTATGGGATTTCCTTTGTATGTAACTTGTTGCCTTTTCTTGCAGCTTTCAGGATTCTCTCTTTATCTTTAATTCGGGACATTTTAATTGTGTTGTGTCTTTGTTTGGGCCTCTTTGGCTTTATCTTTTTTGGTGCTTTCTGTGTCTCCTGTACCCGGATGTCTGTTTCCTTCCTTAGGTTAGGGAAGTTTTCATCTATTATTTCTTGAAATAGATTCTCTGCCCCTTTGTCTCACTCTTCTCCTTCTGGGACACCTATAACATGGATGTTAGTGTGCTTGATGTTGTCCCAGAGGTTCCTTAGACTGTGTTCACTCTTTTGAATTCTTTTTTATCTGTTCAGCTTGGGTGATTTCCTCTAGTCGTTCTTTCAGGTAGCTGATCTGTTCTTCTGTATCCTCTACTCCGCTTTTGAGTCCTTCTAGTGAATTTATCATTTCCAGTATTCTTCATTTTTGATTGGTTCTTTTTTATATTTTCCATTGCTTTGTTGATGTTCTCACTGAGTTCATCCATTCTTCTCCCAAGATCAGTGAGCATCCTTATGACTCTTTGACTCTTTGTCAGGTATGTCATTTTCTTTTATTGTAATGTTTTTGTCTGGTTTTGGAATCAGGACAATGTTAGATTCATAAAATAAGTTGCAAAATGTGTCATCTTCTTCTAGTTTCAAAAAAAAGTTTGTGTAAAATCAATACTAGTCCTTCCTTAAATGTTTGGTAGAATTCAATACAGGAGACATTTGATCCAGTAGGTTTTATGTTGTTTAAAGGTTTTAATTATAAATTCAAATAATTTAATAGGTGGTAGATTCAGATTTTCTATTTTTCCTATGTCTATTTTGGTGATATGTCTTTCCAGTAATTTTGTTATATCAGTTAATTTACCAAATTTATTGGCGTCAATTTGTTTTTAATGTTTCCTCATTATATTTTAATATCTGTAAGATCAGTACTGGTATGTTCCCTTTCATTACTGATGTTGGAAATTTGTATTTTTTTTTCTGTCAAAGTTTGCTTAGAGCTTTATCAGTTTTACTAATCTTTTCAAATAACCAGCTTTTAGTTTCATTCTTCTTCATGAACAATGTTCTTATCCATCTTTTTCTATTACATTGATTTCTGCTCTTAGTGTTAGTGTTTCCTTTCTTCTACCACTTGGTGAAAGTTTAATAGATTTTAATCTTTTCTCCCCCTTTTATGTGTTTATTATTGCTTTACCTACATCCCACAAATTTGATTATGTTTTATATCATTCAGTTCAGTATGTTCTTTAATTTCCCTTGTATTTATTTACTGACACATGGGTTATTTAGAAGTGTGTTTTTCAATTTCCAAATATTTGGTGATTTTTTCAAATTTTTTTGTTACTGATTTCAAATTTAATTTCATTATGGTCAGAGAACATGCTTTTCAGTTTTTAAACATTTATTTGAAAATTTCAGTTTTTAAACATCTGTTTGAAAATTTCAGTTTTTAAACATTTGTTTAGGTTTGTTTAATGGCCTAGAATATGGTCTGTCTTGGTGAATGTTCCACGTACTCTTGACAATACTGTGTTTATCTCCTATTGTTGGGCATAGTGTTCTATATATGTCAAATAGGTCAAGTTAATTGATAGTATTGTTTAAATTTTCTCTCACCTTACTCATTTTCTGTTTACTTATTCTATTAATTTTTTACTAAAGGTAACTTTTTACTGAAAGAGGAGTTGTGAAGTTCTCAACTGTAATTCTGGACTTGTCTATTTCTCCTTCCACTTTTTCCAGTTTTTGCATCATGTATTTTTATTAGGTGCATGCACATTTAAGAGTTTTATGAAATATGTCTTTACCTGTAATAATGTTCCTTCTTCTGATGTCTGCTTTGCCTGATATCAGTGTAGCTACTGTAGGTTTGTTTTCATATCATTTACATCTTATATATTTTCTCAATCTTGTACTTTTACCTCTTCCATATCTTTAAGCTGTGTTTTCTGTAGACAGAAATAGTTTGTTTTTGCTTTTTTCCTTTGTGATTTCTGTCTTTTAATTGAAATGCAGAGCATTTACATTTAATATATTGTTTTATATGGTTGGGTTTAAGTCTTCCACTTGACATTTGTTTTGTTTGTTCCATATGTTTGTTGTTCTTTTTTTCTTCCTTTTCTACCTTCTTTTGGATTAATTTTTACTATTCCATTTGTACTATTTCAAATAAAATGGAATAGTAAAAAATACTATTTTTAGTATTGAATAAATAAAAATGTAATAGTAAATAGTCTATTGACTTATTAGCTGTATCTTGTAGTTTTCTTATTTTAGTCATTGTTTTAGGTTTTAAAATATATATGTTTAACTTATGATATTCTATTTACAAGTAATAGATCACATCATTTATAATGTTAGATCCTTACTGTAATATCACTTCCTTTGGCCTTCTTCCATCTTTTATGCTGTTTTTGCCAAAAGATTACTTCTACTTAAGTTAGAAACTTTATAATACAGCATCACTATTTTTGTTTTAAACAGACAATAATCTTTTAAGTAAATTTTAAAGATAAAAAATGGTACATTTATGCATATATTTATAATTTCTGACACTTCATTTCTTTTGTATGTCAGATTCTGGCGTTATTTTCTTTCAATCTGAAGAACTTGCTGTGACTTTCTTTTGTAGTGCAAGCTTGCTGACAACAAATTCTTTCTGCTTTTGTCAGAAATGTGTTCCTTGTTGGGGGCCAGCCCTGTGGCCTTGTGGTTAAGTTCGGCAGGCTCCACTTTGGTGGCCTGGGTTCAGTTCTTGGGCTCAGACCTACAGCACTCATTGGTGGCCCTACTGTGGCAGCAACCCACATAGAAAATAGAGAAAGATTTGCACAGATGTTATCTCAGGGCAAATCTTCCTCAAGCAAAAAGAGGAGGGTTGGCAACAGATGTTAGCTCAGGGTGACTCTTTCTCAGCAAAAAAAAAAAAAAAAAAAAAAGTGTTCCTTGCGTCTTTGTTTTTGACTTATTTTCACTTAGTGTAGCAAACAATGTTAACTTTTTTTTCTTCTATCATTTAAAAAATATTTTGTTGTTTCCTGGCATACATAGTGTGTGACAAGAAGTCTGCGATTATTCTTATCTTTGTTCTTTGCTGTTTAGTGTTTTTTTTTCCCTCTGGCCCTTTTTAAGATTTTCTTTTTTATTTCATTATTTCCATAGTTTCATTATGATTTGCCTTGGTGTGGTTTCTTTGTGTTTTCCTTTTCTTCCTTGCTTGCAATTCACTTAAATACTTTCTCACGTCTTTCCTCTTCTTCTGGGACTCTGATAGCGTATATTTTATACTCTTGATATTGTCATAAGTATCATTGAGACTATGTTTGTGTTTTTTTTTTTTTAGCTTTAGTTTGAATAGTTTTTCTAGCTTTAGTTTGAATAGTTTTGTTTGCTCTGGTTTCAGGTGCATCGATCTTTTCTTTTGTAGTGTCTGATGAGCCCTTCCAGTAAATTTTTCAGTAAAAATATTGTTTTTCAGCTCTAGAAGTTTTATTTGATCAATTTTTATAGTTTCCATTTCTCTTCATTGTGTTCATGTTTTTCTTTAAATCTATGAACAAAGTTATAATAGATAAGATCTTTGTTAATTCCATCATCTTTTGCGTATTGGTATTTCTAATTTTTGTTTGGCTACTGGCCATTGTGTTTGAATACTGTTAATGGATTTTGTGATCCTCCTTTAACAAATGTTGCACTTTGTTCTGTCAGGCAGTCAGGTTACTTGTGGATCAACCTGATCCTTTTTAGGTTTGTTTTTAAACTATATTGGGCAACATTAAACGAACCTTTACTGTAAGACTAGTTTAGCCCTACCATTAAGGCATAATTCTTCATAGATCTATACAGAATACCCCTGTGTTCAATGGAATCTATTCATTTTGGCTTTTCAAGTTGGAATATCGTGCAGTACTCTCTCTGTGAGCTCTGCGAGTTGATCTGTTTGCAGGCTTTCTGGAAGTTCTTCGCCTGGCTTCTTTGATTCTTACCATGTGCATTCACAACTTAGTATTCCTTTGAAGACTCAAGAGGCTCTATACAGAAATTTCTGGAATTGCTTCTCTGCTTAGCCTACTTTTTTCAGTTACTTTGACCTGCCTCAGCTTCCAGCTGCTTCAGCCTTCCTTAATAACTCAGATATGTCCTTCAACTCATCTAGACCGTTGTGCTCTGCTGGGATTTCCCGTTATGTTGTAGGAGAAAGTGTATTTAGGCAGAAAGCCTGGATAACCATAGAGCTTACTTCATTTGTTTCCCAGGGATTAGTGTTTCACTTCCTGTTGTCCAGTATCTGAAAATAGTAGTTTCATAAATTTTGTCCAGTTTTCTAGTTGCTGGGGTAAGTCTTGTACCAATTGCTTTGTGAGGTTGGAAGCAGAAGTTTCAAATTTGTTTTAGAAACTAATTATCATGGAATTTTTTTTACCAATTAATTATGAACTATCTTCTGGCATTTCTTTTATTGCTGTCTTAAAGTTATTAAAATCTTTGGTCGTTTTATTTTTTATGATTTATTTCTTATGTTAGAGTCTAATAAGAGTCTGGTAATATTTTATATCATGTAATTCAGAGACTTTGGTTTTTTCTTTTTTTTTTTTTTTTCTGTGAAATTTTTGTTGGGTGTTATTGTTTGTCAGTCACCACCATATAGGTGCATCCCTCCACGGCTTGTGCCTACCACCCAGCCCCCAGCCCCTGGTATCCACCAAACAATTCTATCTGTCCGTGTGTTGGTTTATCTTCCACATATGGGTGAAATCATGCACTGTTTGTATTTCTCTTTCTGGCTTATTTCGCTTAACATAATACCTTCCAGGTCCATCCATGTTGTTGCAAATGGGAAGATTTTGTCTTTTTTATGGTTGAGTAGTATTCCATGGTATATATATATACCACATCTTCTTTATCCAGTCATTAGTTGAGGGACACTTGGGTTGCTTCCATGTCTTGGCTATAGTGAATAATGCTGTGATGAACATAGGGGTGCATAAGCCTCTTTGGATTGTTGATTTCAGGTTCGTTGGGTAGATACCCAGTAGTGGGATAGCTGGATCATAAGGTATTTCTGTTTTTAATTTTTTGAGGAATCTCCATACTGTTTCCATAGAGGCTGTACCAGTTTGCATTCCCACCAGCAGTGGATTAGGGTTCCCATTTCTCCATAGCCTGTCCAGCATTTGTTGTTTTTTGCCTTGGTGATTATAGGCATTCTAACAGATGTAAGAAGATATCTTAGTGTGGTTGATTTGCATTTCCCTGATGATTAGTGATGTTGAGCATCTTTTCATGTGCCTATTGGCCATCTGTATATCTTCTTTGGAGAAGTGTCTGTTCATTTCTTCTGCCCATTTTTTGATTGGCTTGTTTGCTTTTCTGGTGTTCAGTTGTGTAAGTTCTTTATATATTATGGAGATTAATCCCTTGTCAGATCTATGGTTTGCAAATATTTTTTTGCAGCTGGTGGGTTCCCTATTCATTTTGATCCTGGTTTCATTTGCCTTGTAGAAGCTCTTTAATCCGATGAAGTCCCATTTGTTTATTTTTTCTTTTGTTTTCTTTGAGTAGACATAGAATTCAAAAAGATCACTTTATGGCTGATGACGAGTAGTGTACTGCCTATATTTTCTTCCAGGAGTTTTATAGTTTCAGGTCTCACCTTCGGGTCTTTGATCCATTTTGAGTTAATTTTTGTGTATGGTGAAAGAAGATGGTCTACTTTCATTCTTTTGCAAGTGGCTGTCCAGTTTTCCCAGCACCATTTATTGAAGAGACTTTCCTTTCTCCGCTGTATGTCCTTAGCTCCTTTATTGAAGATTAGCCACCTGTAGATGTGATCTTTTATTTCTGGGCTTTTAATTCTGTTCCACTGATCTGTGTGTCTGTTTTTGTACCAGTACCACGCTGTTTTAATTACTGTTGCTTTGTGGTATGTTTTGAAGTCAGGGATTGTGATGCCTCCAGCTTTGTTCTTCTTTCTCAGGATTGCTTTAGCTATTCGGAGTCTTTTGTTGCCCCATGTGAATGTTAGTATTCTTTGTTCTGTTTCTGTGAAGAATGTCCTTGGGATCCTCATTGGGATTGCATTGAATCTGTAGATTGCTTTATGTAGTATGGACCTTTTAACTATGTTTTTCTTCCAATCCAAGTGCATGGAATATTTTTCCGTTTCTTTATGTCATCATTGATTTCAGTCAATAATGTCTTATAGTTTTCATCGTATAGATCTTCCACTTCCTTGGTTAAACTTGCTCCTAGATATTTTATTCTTTTCGTTGCAATTGTAAATGGGATTGTCTTCTTGAGTTCTCTTTCTCTTAGTTCATTGTTGGTATATAGAACTACAACTGATTTCTGTAAGTTGCTTTTGTACCCTGCCACTTGGCTGTAGTTGTTGATTGTTTCTAATAGTTTTCCAATGGATTCTTTAGGGTTTTCTGTATATAAGATCATGTCATCTGCAAACAGCTAGAGTTTCACTTCTCCATTGCCTGTTTGAATTCCTTTTATTCCTTTTTCTTGCCTAATTGCTCTGGCCAGAACCTCCAGTACTGTGTTGAATAAGAGTGGTGAGAGTGGGCACCCTTGTCTTGTCCCTGTTTTCAGAGGGATGGCTTTCAGTTTTTCCCCATTGAGTATGATGTTGGCTGTGGGTTTGTCTTATATGGCCTTTATTATGTTAAGGTACTTTCCTTCTATACCCATTTTGTTGAGAGTTTTTATCACAAATGGATGTTGGATCTTGTCAAAAGCCTTCTCTGCATCTATTGAGATGATCATATGGTTTTTATTCCTCGTTTTGTTAATGTGGTGTGTCACATTGATTGATTTGTGGATGTTGAACCATCTCTGTGTCCCTGGTATAAATCCCACTTGATCACGGTGTATGATCTTTTTAATGTGTTGCTGTATTCAGTTTGCCAATATTTTGTTGAGGATTTTTGCATCTATGTTCATCAGGGATATTGGTCTGTAGTTTTCCTTCTTAGTATTGTTTTTGCCTGTCTTTGGTGATTTTGGCCACGTAGAATGTGTTGGGAAGTGTTCCATCTTCCTCCATTTTTTGGAATAGTTTGAGAAGGAAAGGTATTAAGTCTTCTTTGAATGTTTTTTAAAAATCTCCAGAGAGGGCCGGCCCCGTGGCTTAGCGGTTAAGTGCGTGCGCTCCGCTGCCGGCGGCCTGGGTTCGGATCCCGGGTGCGCACCGAGGCACCACTCCTCCAGCCATGCTGAGGCCGCGTCCCACATACAGCAACTAGAAGGATGTGCAGCTATGACAGACAACTATGTACTGGGGCTTTGGGGGAAAAATAAATAAATAAAATCTTTAAAAAAAAAAAAAAATCTCCAGAGAAACCATCTGGTCCTGGACTTTTATTTTTTGGGAGATTTTTGATTACTGTTTGAATCTCTGTACTTGTGGTTGGTCTATTCAGGTTCCCTATTTCTTCTTGATTCAGTTTTGGGAGGTTGTATGAGTCTATCCATTTCTTCTAGATTGTCCAATATGTTGGCATATAGTTTTCCATAGTATTCTCTTATAATCTTTTGTATTTGAGCCTTCTGTCTCTTTTTCTTGGTGAGTCTGGGTAAGGGTTTGTCAATTTTGTTTATCTTCTCATAGAACCAGCTCTTTGTTTTATTGATCCTTTGTACTTTTTTTTTTTCAATTTACTTTATTTCTGCTCTGATTTTTATTATTTTCCTCCTTCTGCTGACTTTAGGCTTTGTTTGTTCTTCTTTTTCTAATTCCGTTAGGCGTGGTTTGAGGTTGCTTATTTGGGCTTTGTCTTGTTTGTTAAGGTGGGCCTGTATTGCTGAGTTTCCCTCTCAGGACCGCTTTTGCTGCATCCCATATGAGTTGGTATGGTGTATTTTAATTTTCATTCGTCTCCAGATATGATTTGTTTCTCCTTTAATTTCATCAATGATCCATTGGTTGTTTAGTAGCATGTTATTGAGTCTCCAGATCTTTGTCATTGTCCCACTTTTTTTCTTGTAGTTTATTACTAGCTTCATGGCATTATCGTCTGAAAAGATGCTTGTTATGATTTCAGTCTTCTTAAATATATATAAGCATGCCTTGTTTCCCAACATATGGTCTATTCTTGAGAATGTTCCATGCACGCTTGAGAAGAATATGTAATCTGCTATGTTTGGGTGGAGTGCTCTATATATATCTGTTAAGTCCATCTCATCAAGTTTTTTGTTTAAGTCCATTATTTCCTTATTGATTTTCTGTCTGGATGATCTGTCCATTGATGAGAGTGGGGTGTTAACATCTCCTACTGTTATTTTGTTGTTGCTAGTATCTCCTTTTAGGTTTGTTAATAGGTGCTTTATGTACCTTGGTGTTCCTGTGTTGGGTGCATGTATATTTAAAAGTAATATGTATTCTTGGTGGAGTGTCTCTTCTATCATTATATTGTCACTCTTTATCTCTCATTACCTGTTTTATCTTGAAGTCAACTTTGTCTGATAGAAGTATGGCAACCCCTGCTTTCTTTTGTTTGCCATTAGCTTGCAGTATTGTCTTCCATCTTTTCACTGTGAGCCTGTGTTTATCTTTAGAGCTGAGATGTGTTTCCTGGAGGCAGCATATTGTTGGGTCTTGTTTTTCAGTCCATCCCACTGCTCTATGTGTTTTGATTGGAGAGATCCGTCTGTTTATATTTCTGGTAATTATTGATGTATGAGAGCTTGTTGTTATTTTATCGTTCTTTTTCTGGTTCTTTTGCATTTCTTTTGTTTGTCAACCCATTTGTTTTGGACTACCAGTTTAGTTTGGTAGTTCTGTATGGGGGTTCTCTTAGTTTTCTCTTTCTTTATCATGTGTGATTTTATTCTGATTATTTGGTTAGTGGTTACCATGAGGTTTGTATAAAAAATCTCGTAGATGGAATAGTCCATTTTCTGATGGCCTCTTATTCCCTTAGACTAAGTCGATTCGATCCCTTTCCTCTTCCCCTTCTAAGTTATTGTTGTGACGTCTTATTCCTTCTTGTGTTGTGAGTTCCTGTTTAACATGATGAGGTTATATTTATGCTTGGTGCTTACCTTCCCTTGATCTTTGGTTTTATAGTTAAGTGGTTGCTAGTCTGTTTTGATAGAGAACTGCAATTTTTCTAGTTTTGTCAACCTATTTTCCTCTTTGTTCAAAACTTTGAATCCCCTTTCTCTTCTTTTTTCTCAGGGATGAGGGCTTTCTTGAGCACTTCTTATAGTGGGGGTCTTGTGGCAATGAACTCCCTTAGCTTTTGTTTATCTGGGATAGGTATTATTTCTTCATCATTTCTGAAGGATATTTTTGCTGGATAGAGTATTCTTGGCTGAAAGTGTTTGTCCTTCAGAATTTTGAATATATCATTCACTCTTTCCTAGCCTGTAAAGTTTCTGTTGAGAAATCAGCTGAGAACCTGATAGGAAATCCTTTGTATGTTGTTTTTTTTTTTTTTTTTTTTGTCTAGTTGCCCTTAATATTTTTTCTTTGTTGTTGACTTTTGCCAGCTTTACTACTATATGCCTTGGAGAGGGTCTTTGTCGTGTTGATATATTTAGAAGATCTGTTTATTTCATTCACTGGTATTTCCAGCTCCTTCCCCAAGTTTGGGAAGTTCTCAGCTATTATTTCTTTGAACAAGTTCTCTGTTCCTTTTTCGCTCCCTTCTCCCTCTGGAATACCTATAATCCTTATGTTAGATTTCCCAATTGGGGCTTTGGGGGAAAAAAAGGAGGAAGATTGGCAATAGATGTTAGCTCAGAGCCGGTCTTCCTCAGCAAAAACAGGAGGATTAGCATGGATGTTAGCTCAGGGCTGATCTTCCTCACAAAAAAAAAAAAAAGAAAAGAAAAGATTTCCCAATTGAGATGGATATTTCTCGGAGAGCTTCTTCGTATCTTTTTAGTCTTACTTCTCTTTTCCCCTTCTATCTGGAGCATTTCTGCATTGCTGTCGTCAATGTTGCTAATTCTTTCCTCCATATTGTCAGCTCTGATGCTTAAGGCTTCCAGATTTGTCATTATCTCGTCTATTATGTTTTTCCTCTCCAAGATTTCTGATTTTTTTTTTTTTACAGTTTCCATCTCTTTTGTGAAGAAACTCCCGTTTTTGTTGAATTATCTGTCTGTGTTTTCTTGTATTTCATTAAGCTTTTTATGATGGCTATTTCGAATTCTCTGTCATTAAGGTTATACATCTCTGTGCTTTCCGGGTTCACTTCTTGGTGCTTGTCATTTTCTTTTGGTCTGGACATTTAATATAATTTTGCATAGTGCCTGTTGATGTTAGCTTAGTTTTCCTCATAGTGAAAATATATGGTCGCAATTTCCTCTTGCTGCCACTGGGTGGGGGTCTTGAGCTGTGTATTCTGGCCCGCCTCAATCTGCGGCCACTCTCGTTGGCCCCTCGCTGATCTGAAGTGTGGCTGAGTGGAGGCTGCTGGGAGTGGAGCATGGGAACAGCTGGAGCATGGGAACAGCTTGGACTTGAGCACGGCCAGGCCAAAGCACCTGGGGCTTGGGTGCAGGTGGGTTGAGGCATCTGCAGCTGAAGTGCGGCTGGGCCAAAGAAGCAGGAGCTGGAGCGCAGCTGGGCCAAAAAAGCTGGAACTGGAGTGCGTTGCGCTGACGAAGGAGGAGGTGGAGTGCCGCTGGGCCAAAGAAGCTGGAGCTGGAACATTCCTGGCTGAAGAAGCTGAAACTGGAGTGTGGTGGGCCAAAGTTGCTGGTGCCAAGTCAGCTGGAGCCTGACCACAGGCCAAGCCGAAGGAGCTTGGGGCTCGGCACAGTGGAGCTGATGCAGCTGGGGCCAGGGTACCGTTGAGCTGAAGGAGCTGGGGCCATGGCACCGTGGAGCTCGGGCAGCTGGGGCTGTGGCTTGGTCCAGCCGGAGTGGCTGGGGCTGTGGTGTGGTGGTGCCTGAGTTGCCGCTGCCTCTGGTGCAGAGGCGCAGGCTCGACCTGCTGCTGGTGGGGCCCGGGCGCCTGGCTGCCACTGCCTTTGGTGATGGGGCTGAGCTGAAGCTCTGCTGTGCTGAAGCGCAGGTTGGGTGGGCTGGGTGAGGGAGGGGCGCTTACTTTCGCCTCCCCTATCTCAGAGGTTTCTTGCCTTGCTGTCGCTCTCTGCTCTTGTGAGGGGCTAGCTTGTGGAAAGTACCCTGGCAGCAGTTCCGCTCCCTCCATAGGGGCATCCCCACGGGCTGTGAGGGGTCTTGGAGAGCACCGGTTTTCATGTGGCGAGCTGCCCCTCCCCATCCTGAGAGCTGCATGGTCTCAGTCTCTGTATCGCAGTCCTTGAGGAAGGAAGGGATCTCCTCTTACCTCCTTCCGCTTACTCTGGGGATTCTAGCACTTCAGTCCTCGGGTGTACGGCTGCCTGGGTGCCTCAGATGTCCCCTGTGTTGTTTGAATAGCTTCTGTTGGAATATGAATGTCCTTTTTGTTGTGTCTTAGAGGGAGAGAGTTAAATGGGGGAGGTGCACTCTGCCATGATGCTGACGTCACCTCGTAATTCAGAGACTTTGCATGTAAAATATCTGCCATGGACAGTTTTTTTTCATAAGTGCTTCTCTTATTTTTCTTGCCTGTTGGAGAATAAGATAATACTGCCGGAGAAAAGATCATACAGCTATATATATAGATTGATGCCTTTGCAAATTTTTGTCTTCTGATCTTTTGTCAGTTTCCCCTCTCTCACAGGTGTTATTATGTAGAGTAGATTGGCAACCTTTTTCTGAAAGGGCCAGATAGTAAATATTTCAGGCTTTGTGGGTCACATACAGTTCGTATCACATAGTCTTTGTTTTCTTTTCTGACTCTTGAAAAATGTGAAAACCATTCTATAGCGTGAATGTTTGGCCCATGGGACTTAGTTTGATCACCTTTGACCTAGACCATCACAGCTTTGTTTAAGCAGCCTTCCCCTCTCTCCCATTTTTACCAGAAGACCTTATTTCTTACTTCATTGATAAAATAGATGCTTGAACATTGTCAACTTCTTGCTTCCTGTGTATCCCATCTAACAGCCTATCCAGATCTTCAGTTATCTGTCCAACTTTCATTGTATGTCAAACAAAGATTTATACGTATCCTTTCATTTAAGGCTAAACCTACTATGCTATGTGGAGTCCTGCTTTCGTCCTCTTCAAAGTTCATTTACACCTTGTTCCATTTTTCTGTCACCTGTATTGTCTCCCCTTACTCTTCCAGCTATATTCTATCAACATGTGCATATTTGCTATCTGTCCTGCCATTTTAAATTTTGTATTTATGACATCTCAAAATGTTGATTTTCAGGAAAAAACCCAAACCACCACAACAATTTATCTTAAGTACTTTTAGTTGACTTGAAATTGTAAATGGAAAAATTACTTTTAAAAGGTAATAAAGGGCCGGCCCTGTGGCTTGGTGGTTAAGTGCGCGCGCTGCGATGCTGGCGGCCCGGGTTCGGATCCCGGGTGCGCATCGAGGCACCACTTCTCCGTTCATCCTGAGGCCGAGTCCCACATGCAGCAACTAGAAGGATGTGCAGCTACGACACACGGCTATCCACTGGGGCTTTGGGGGGAAAAATAAAATAAATAAAATCTTTAAAAAAAAAAAAAAAAAGGTAATAAAGTATATAGGTATAAGGTGTTTTTATGATACATACTCATTTCCGAGTTGATCTTGACCATGTTTTTCTTCATTTCATAAGTTGACAGCTTTTTTCCGCTAGTGACGATATAATAAGACTAATGAATTAGAATATCTCAAGCAAAAATGTTCTGTGATGGGGAGGGATATAGTTCTCTAAAAGGCAAAACATCAAGTACAGAGTTATTTTATAAAAACTTTAGGAATGAGACTAGAGCTAGGCGCATTGTGTTGCAGGCATCACCTCACAAATCTACCAACGCATGTCATTTCTGGGCTTCAACACAGCTGCTGTCCCAACCAGTCTCTCTTCTCTCCTCCCCTTGATAACATTGATGTTTTGGTTTATGATGGGGGAAGGAAAAAATACAAAAGAATCCTTTCCTCATTTTTCTTATGATAGTATGGGTTTTAAAAAAACAATAACGTGAGTCAAGTAGCAGTGACTTCTTCTGGATCATTCTCATACTAAGAAACCTGAAGGGCATTAGGTGTTTTAAATATAGATGGGTCCATTTATGCAAAAAGTAAACTTTAAAGAATAAGGTTACTTGTAAAGAATAAAGACACATTAAAAAACTACATGTTCTTACAACAGTTTGTTCTATTCTTTTATTTTCTGTAACACAGTTATTCCTCCCCCGCTCCCCACACAACAGATTTGTACTGTAAGAATAGAATCATGTTGCAGCTGGCAACTCCCAGAGGTAAAACACACAGTACTAGACTTCCATCTGTAGATTTTACTTCTCAGATTTTGTGTCATTTTCTGAGTTAAATACAAATTTGAAATCATTTTAAGCTTTCAAGGACTGCATTTGTGTTAGGTTGTACTCTTAAGTGGCTACATCAGAGAGCAATTATTTATACTCTCTGTTAAGACTACATATTTTGTTAGGTGCAATTATTCTTTAATTATTCTTTTGCAATCATATATATAACAACTTGGCAATGCTTTGTGTCTTGAATTTTAATTGCTTGCTTCTTTGTCTTATTTGATTAGTTTTGTAATGGTATTTTACTCTTGAATTTTCCTGTCCCTCCCTCCTTTTGATGCTTATGCACTGGCATCATTAATAAGTGTTGTATCTATTTGAGTAAATTTCTAAAATTAGTTATGAATTATTTTAGATATGTAAGTATAACTCAGAATTACTCAAAATTGAAGAAAGGTGTTCTGAATGACCTGGAAGGATTCATAATATATTAATTTAATATTTTTAAATGCATGTTTAACACTATACTTGGATTTGAGAGTATTTGAGCCTAGAATAAAGAAACTTTAGAGCCAGCCCTGGTGGTTTAGTGGTTAAGATTCCACGCTGTCACTGCTGCAGCCCAGGTTCGTTTCCTGGTCATGGAACCACACCACTCGTCTGTCAATTGTCATACTTGGATGGCGGCTCACGTAGAGTACTAAAGTACAAATTAGGCTATACAACCATGCACTGAAGCTTTAAAAAAAAAAAAAAAGAAACTTTATTGGTCTCATCATAGCTGTGTCAAATATTTAAATCTGTTGAATCACAGATAAACTTTGACACTAGTAGAATCAAAATTTGTGCCATGCTATTATGCTCTGTTTTGAACATGTGATGTAATGAAGATATTTAAGATAAGTTAAAAATACAGTTGTTTTCACTAGCTTTAGACGTAAGCTAGTAAGACGTAACACTAGTAAAAGTGTTATCATAATGACTTACGTTGCCTGGGGTAATTGCTCTCTGAAAACATTAGATGATTTAACATTTTAGGTTTTCACTTGTCTTGGAAGATTCCTTGATTTATAGTGATTTGTTTGTTTGCTGAGACAAGATTATGAAAGACATATTGGTGTTGCTGATGTTCAGGAAGTCATTTAGCTAATATGTGAGCCTAGCCCTGTCCACTTTCCCAGTCTCATTCTGGTTAGTTCTCTGTATTTTTCAGATTTTCATTAATGATACCATATGCAGTACCTCTCATAAGGGTCATATTTAAAAATGGGAATTCTTGAAGTTCCTATCATTTATACCTTTTGAATGTAACATTAATATGGCAGATTTGACTCTTAGACTTTCAGCTATAATTCTTACTTTTATGTTGTGGAGACATGACTGTTGTTCAGGAGGTTATTTTAAATAGTATCAAAATCACCATAGGAAAGTATGATCACTTGGTTAGTCATGTAACAAATATATATTCAGTACATTCTGTGTGTCAAATAGTATGTAAAATGATAGGGAAACATTGATAAATAATGAGTTTGTAGTTTAGTGAGAAAGACAGGAAAATAAATACACCATGATAGTGTAGAGTAAGTGCAGTACTAAGGGTCAAGTATGAGGTGTAATGAAATCATAAGAGGGGCACTAATCTGAAGGGAGCTGATCAGGAAAAGCTGAGATATGAACGATCAAGGGGATGGGTGCTGGTCCAGATTGGTGAAAGTATACCAGACAAAAGAGACAGCCTTCCCTAGAAGAAGTTAGAGGTAAAGAAAACAAGGGAAGAGGACAGGGAAGTTTTGAAAGATAGGGCCAGATAGTAAATGGTCATGCAAGCCATGTTAGAGAATTTGAACTTTTACAGGAGGGCAAGGATGATCCCAGAAAAGACCTTTAAGCAAGTAATGTGATCAGACTTGCATTTTAGAAACATCACTCTTTTGGCAATGTCAAATGGATTGGAAAGTTGGGAGCATAATTAGAGATGGGGAAATTGGGTATGTTAGGCAAGAGTTGATGGTGGTAAGAATTATTGGAGTATTGAGGATGGAACAAAGTAGTAGGATCCATTTTAAGAAGATAGAGAAGCAGTGAGGTTTGGTGAGAGAAGTAGGCTGCTTACTGAGTTACAGCTGTTAGGAGGAATGGTTTTATGAGGGATGATTCTAAGTGTATATTGGCACATGTTAAATTTGAAGGGCTTGTTGGACACCTAAGTGTAGATATCTTTGAAGGGCTTGTTGGACACCTAAGTGTAGATATCTAATAGGGAACTGTATACGTGGATTTGAAGTCCGGGAGAAAAAAAGGCGCAGAAAATACAGACGTGAGAGTTGCCACATATGGATGGTAATTGAATATGAAGAGTTGGATCCCCCAAAGGGAGTGGAAATAGAACTGACCCCTGAGAAACTGTAGTATGTAAGGGCTGGACAAAGGAGGGGAAGACCACAGAGACGACTGAGAGGCAATAACTAGAGAGATGGGAGGGTATGCTATAATGGAAGGTAAGAAAAGATAATGTTTTAAGGCTAGAGTGGTCAACATTATTAGATGTTGCTGAGACTTCAAATAAGATAAGATTGAAAAGTGGCCTTATGAAAAGTGGCCTTAGGATTTATCCAAAAAAAAAAGTTGGTGACCTCAGCAAGCACAGGCACTGAGATCAAGTGAACATTGGTGTAAGCACATTTTCCATATGACTCTTTCAATGGAGAAGTAATTTCAGTTGTCAAGTGCAGTTATAAACCATTTCATGTTTTGGGGAGGAGGGGTGTCAGTAAGAATAAAATAAACTTGTAGAAAATTATTTTTGAAGACTTTATAATTAGAATAAAAATCTAACTTTGAAGTGCTATAACTTGAAACTTTAGATTATAAAAGAGAAATTGGTGTCATAAATATAGCTTAAATTTGAAATAACTGGGATTTAAGCTAAACTTTATCAATTACTAGGAGTTTCATTTTGTAGATAATATATGGTTATTGACAGAATTTAATGAGGTAATATATGAAAAAATGTTTGGCATAATACCTGACAGGTGTGCACGTGTGTATATAAATATATGATATATTGAACACCTTATATATATATACTGGTTAATAATTTCAGGGTACTTTTTCTATTGGTATGTGTATCGGTTATCTGTTGTTGTGTAATAAATTACGCCCAAAAGGTGAGTTTAAAGCAACAACCATTTATTAAATCACACTGTTTATGAGGGTGTGGTAGGCAGAATAATAGCCACATAAAGATGTTCATATTATATTTCCCCAAACCTGTGAACATGTCACATTACATAGCAAAAGAGACTTTGCAAATATGATTAAGATTATGAACCTTGAGATGGGAAGATTATCCTTGATTATCTGGATAGGCTCAGTCTAATACATGAGCCCTTAACAGTGGAGAACCTTTTTCCAGCTGAAGTCAGAATAGATGAGGCAGAGAGATGAGGCAGACGGGGCTTCAGAGAGATTCAAAACGTTAGATGGAGGTTGGAGACTATGAGCCAAGGAACGTGGGCAGCCTCTAGAAGCTCCCAGTCCCACGACTGCGTGGAACTCAATTCTGCCAAAAACCTGAATGACTCTGGAAGCAGATTCTTCCCCAGAACCTCCAGTAAAGTAATGCAGGTAGCAGATACCTTGATTTCAGGCTTGTGACACCCAGAGTAGAGAACACCAGCTGAGCCCACTGGACTTCTGACCTATAAAACTGTGAGATAGTAAATTGTATTGTTTAATAAAAGCCATTAATTTTGTAGTTCTATGGCAGCAGTAGCAAACTAATGCAAAGAGTCAGGAATCTAGAAGCAGCTTAGCTGGGGTGATTCTGGCTCAGGGTCTCTCATTAGATTGCGGAGAAGCTGTCCAGAAGCTGTGGTCATCTGGAGGCTTAACTGGGGCTGGAGGATACTTTCAAGCTCACTCATGTGGTTGTTGGTAGACCTCAGTTCTTTATCCTCAGGGCCTCTTCATAGGGCTGCTTACAGCATGGCAGCTGACTTCTCCCAAAGTGAGTGGTGGGTGAGAGAGAGGGAGAGAGACTATGACAGCAGCTGAGTATACAATAGAAGCCATATGGTCTTTTAAAATCAAATCTCAGATGTGTCTGCCGTATTCAATTTCCACACAGACTAACCCTGGTACAATAATAAATTACACTACAGAAGAGTGTGATTATCAGGAGGCAGAGATCATTAGACGATCATGTTGGAGGCTGGCTACCTCCAGTATTAGGCCAGTATGTATGTGCCTAAGATGACAAACTACAAGTTCTAGGTTACCTCACTGGGCGTATATAGTCCCAGGTCTGTGGTGTAATTTTATTCAAGTTATTTATCCTTTTTTAAAACTGAGATTATTCATTCAAAATTGAAGTTAGTTGAAATTAATTTTATGTCAGTACTAGAAATCCACTTAAGCTAATTTTATGTCAGTACTAGAAATCCAGTTTAAGCAAACAAGGTATTTCTTAAAGGTCCTAGCTTTTACTATTTTTGCATGTGCTGTTATAAGATTAAGGATCCTGAGATATTTTTTGAGAAATTCAGGGAATGGTTGAAGATAGAAGATTATGACTGGTTTATCTTGGCTTAGATGACAATTCTTGAACCAATTAAGTTTGGTGACATCATAGGAACATGACTTCTCCCTCTGCAATTACACGGGTTATAAAGAGTGTTCCTAGAAGGGTTGCTTAGTGGTGCTAGAACTTCAAGGGGCACTATTCTCATTGTAGTTTATATGAATGTCACTTGTAAAGTTGTGCAGAGGACAATCTGTGCAGCTGTACACAGTAGCTCTGTGTTTATGTATTCTTGACAATTTTAGGACTTGCTGCCACAGATATGTCTCATTAATGTGTCTCATAGCATGGTGCCTAGCACATAATTACTCTGTAAATATTTGTGGCATGGATGAATGAGTCAATGGTTGATGTGATATTATGACCACTATTAAATATTTAAATACTTTTCAACTGTATACCATTCTTTTTAGTCTTCATAAGTAATATTGTTGATTTACATCTTATATTGTGATGCCAAGAAGCTTCTATTTGCACTCAAGAATGAACTAAATAAAACAATTTGTAAAATAATGGAATAAGTGAACGTATAATTACTTGCTGGCCAATCTCTTGATTTATTAAGGCAGTTTTTCAATTTGTCTTTGAACATCTAAGTGCAACATGGAATTAACCATAAACCCATTTGCAGACAATAGTTGTGCGCTGGAGAATTGTGTTCAGTTTGTGTAAGCTCACTGTTAAGTATAAAATTTAATAATCAAGTATTTTATGTTTAGGGTGTAAAACTGTATCTTGAGGAATCATGCTATTATCCCAATTAAATTTTTGGAAATATACTCTATGTAGTTTCAAACACAAAATTTAATAATTACAGACATGCCAGGTATTTTTTTATCCACAAATATTTATTAGCTATATTTCTACTTATTAGTGTAAGACTTATAAGTAATTTTTAGGGTATGAATGTCACAAGCTGAAAAGAAGTACTTTTTGTGGTTGTTACTTTTCTAAATTGTATTTTCAGTTGTCCATAAGAGTCATTTTATTCAATTCGGTTCAGTTTTGCTGAGTGTTTCCTATGTGAAAGTTGCTATTCTGGTATTACAGGGGAGGCATAGTCCTTGTTCTCTGAGAATTTACAGTATGGTATTTGAATATTTGGGTGAGTGAATCTAAGAGAAGTATGAAAATAATTTGGTAAGTATTCTAAAAGAGGTATTAATAATGTGCTGTGAAGGTTCAAAAGAGACCATCTGGTTTGAAGAATCTGAACAAGTTTCATGAAATATGGTGGAGGTATAAGAATAGGTATAATTTTGAAAAATAGAGTTAGAGTGAGTGGAGAAAACAGTATGGTGAAAGTCCAGGTAGCTAAC
Organism: Ceratotherium simum simum; assembly: GCF_057802395.1. NCBI lineage: Eukaryota > Metazoa > Chordata > Mammalia > Perissodactyla > Rhinocerotidae > Ceratotherium > Ceratotherium simum. Next base: position 18,279,932 of record NC_141900.1, read on the forward strand.
TGATTTAACCTTTTTGATTATAGCTTTAAAATTCTGAACTATTTGGCCTGTTCTACTTTACATGTTTGACTTTTTACTTTTAATTATTATTGCTAAAAGTGGTGATGAGATGGACTTGAATAATTTAAACTCTATTAAAAATAAACCTGAATAATTTAGACTCTATTTTAAATATAAATTTTATGATTAATTTACTGCTCTCGCATGCAGCCAACCAGTTTACTGAGAATAGGAGGATTGTGGTAGTTTTGGCTAGAGTAGAGGATGGTATAGAGTTTACAGACTTCAGAACTGACAGGAACAATAGAGATCAGTTAATTCATCATCCTCATTTTGAAGATTAAGAACCAGGACCAGAGAGATAAACGACTTGCCATTGTTCTATAAATATTTGCAGAGATGGAGTTGGTCCTGTGTAGGTCCATGTGTTATAGCAGTCAGTCCGTTAGGACTACTTGAAGCAGACCTCTAATTCTTTTGTTAAGGTAACTGAATCTGAAATATTTAATTTGTACAGAATCTGTGGACTCCTATAGATGTATCAGTCTACTGTTTCCCCTGCTTCCTGCTCCCTTATTAGAGATCTCATTTATATTTCACAGCTGGAAGATGGTAAAGAATACGTGAAATATATAATGTCAGTTTGGCTATAGCAGAGATGATGAATGGGATGGATAGGAACATAATTATGCCAGTGGGTATAAGTTCTTCAAGGTCCATAAACATAAGGGGAAATTCTAAACCATCCTGAAAGAGGGAGAGATTGAATCCACCACAAAAAAATACTAGGATTTTTAATAAAAAAAATTATTTGTGAACTATCAGCAAAGTCAGTCACATTTTCAGTTTTTATTATCAAGATGCATTTTAGGTCTCTCCTCTATGATAGCACTTCATTATATTAGAGATACCATTTTGGCCAGAGGTAATTTTTTGACAGCTTTATTAAGATATAATTAACATACCATATAATCTGCCCATTTAAAGTATACAATTCAGTGTTTTTTTAGTATATGCAGAGAATTGTGTGTTTGTAGCCACAATCTAATTTTAGTACATTTTAATTACCCCCCAAAAGAAACTTTGTACCCATTAGCAGTCATTCCCCATTGCTCCCCCCAAAACTATGCAGCCTTAGGTAACCACTATTCTACTTTCTGTTTTCATAGATTAACTTATTCTGGATAGTTCATATAAATAGAATAATACAATATGTGAGCCTTTGTGACTGGCTCTTTCATTTAGTATATGTTTTCAAGGTTCATCAGTGTTGAGTATGTATCAGTATTTCATTCCTTTTTATTGCCAAATAATATTCCATGCATGAATATACCAAATTTTATTTATCTATTCATCATCTGATGGACATTTGAGTTATTTCTGCAAATATTTTCTCTTACTCTGCGGATTGTCTTTTCTGAGAATTTTTTTTTAAACTGAAAGATAATACAATTTGATAAATATAACTTACCCCTTTCATGGACCTGCAGCAAAAGAAACTCTTTATACTGCATCTTTTAAGGATATTATAGACTTCTCTCAAACTTGGAAAGAGATTAGGAAGTATGAATTAAGGAACTGGAGAGGTATAGTGCAAGATGAACTATTTTATTATAGTGTTGTGGAAACCCTATGTTTCAATCCTGTTCTCTCCTTCTGGTGTTCCTTCCTCCAGCTTTCAAAATCTCACTATGCTTGTATTCCCTGAAGCACCTCTGTTATAGCATATTATTGGGTCTGCCGTCTATCCAAATGGTCTGTAACTCTAATTATCTCTCTCAGTGACAGATTGCATGCTATAACTTTCTCTCTCTTTATTGTCTTTTTTTTTTTTTTTAATGTAATTGGGTTAAATGGCAGGCGAGGCCATATTTCTAGAAGGTAACATGCAGCCTGAGGCACATATGTGAAAGTAAGGAGAGAACATTGTTGACGTGCTTTTGGGCTGATGTTTACCTTGAGTCCATGTGTATAAAGTATTAGAAGTTTTGTTTTTTTGAACACCTGCAGATTATTCCTAGCACTTCCATCCATATCCTACTTACTCCTTTGTCAGAGGCTAGATGCCTAGTCCTTGAAATTTTGCAAGATTTCCTTTTCTTATCTATCAGCTGTCACGTTTACTCAGTTCATGGGTCATAGTTTGGTATAGAAGGAAAGAGTCTTAATAAACTAACACATAATGGTAGGCTTATCATTTTGAGGATTATTTTGTATTTTAAAAGTTCATTTATTTTACTAAATAAATGCCTGATTGATGGAATTTAAAGTTTTAGTGAAGTGAATAACTTTGGGCACTGGGGGAGATTTTTGAGCATTAGTCATAAAAATTTAGCACATATGGTCTAAGTAAATGCCAGAAGAAATGCAAGTAGTATGCTGTGAAAATTCAGAAAATAAATTGTTTATAGTTTGGGAGAGTAGAAAAGATGTTATGTGTAGTTAGCACTAAAGATAGGATTTTATTGGGATGTTTGGAAATTGGGAAGGTGCAAGCATTTAGGATTTGAGGGGAATAGTTAGTATTGTAGTTTGACCAAAATTTAAGCTCTGGGTTACTGGTTAAATATAGTGGATTGAATGTATGCTTTTATTTCTACCTCCTATTTAAAATTCACTAAAATGACAGTAAAGGACAAAAAAAGGTATAAGCCCATAAGAACAGAGAATGCAAAAAGCGATACAGTAGTTAAGAGAAATTATTGGAATTTTGGAACATGGAAAGCAGATAGGTAAGGGGTATATGATTTATTAAAGTGTAGAAAGTGGAAACATAAATATCTGCAAAGGGGGAAGCCGAGAAGAACCGTGTTACTCCATGGAATTCTGGAAAGTCTCAGAATTAGAAGCATTATAGGCTCTATAGAAGATGGGGTAAGGGGTGGGACTAAAAGAGAGGGGGATATGTTGAATTTCTTATAAGCCATCACTTAGAACTTTGTGGAAAGCAGTTTGGTGTTGGAAAATAAGTGCATTGACTGGTAATATTCTCTTTATTAGCAACTAAACACTCCCTAAGATCCATCCATTCACTTGTTTAGTTGAAGGTTAACAGGACAGACCAGGAAAAATTGTGAAATATATAGTTGCTCTAAATCTAGGGAATATAGAAGAAAATGAGGTAGCACTTTGGCACTCCTCAGTTCCCTGTGGCTAAATCTTTTCCTTAATGGTAAAGCCCTCTTCCTTTTAGCCCCAGGTTTTCTCTTCTGCTTATCAGAATCTGCTTTGAATGAAGTGTTTGCCTGGTGAGTCTCCTTTCTAATTGCCTGTTATAAGACTGTAATCTTGTTAAAGCAGTTCTAGGCCTATTTATCATAATGGCCGCAAATATATTTTGCTCACTTTTTTTGTGTGTGTAATTATGTGTGTGTGTCTAATTAACAAGGGAAACTACTGTTTCTTTTCCTTCTTTTCTGCCCTGTTTTCCTTTCTGCTCTGTACTAAGCATATGCATATACATACTCCTCTTTGCTTCTTTTACCAGGAGGAAGAACTAAAACTAGACTATCTTGTGGCTGCCAGAAGTCTTAATTCTTTTACTGATTTCTGCAGAAGAGTTCAGAATTAAGACTTACCAGAATCTTCTGGTAACTAATTCGTTCAAACAAGTATTTATTGAAGTTCTCCTATGTCCTAGATATTGCCCTAGTCACTAGGGAGGGATACAACAGCCAAATTTCTGCTCTCAAGGGGATTATGAGAATGTTTTATGGGGCAATTCAACAAGTAAATACATATATATGGTGCTGTTTACTGATAGGGAGAGTACTGAGGGAGGAGCAGGTTTATGGGGGAAATAATTCATTTTGGACATACTAAATTTGAACCTTTAGCCATCCAAGAGGAGATGGTATATGAGTCAGGGAATTCTTGGGGGAGGTTGGGGCTGAGAATATAAATTTGGGGTCAACAGTGTGTAGATGGTAATGACCCTAGAAACTGAGATCTTTCCCCAAAAAAGCTTAGGCCTCTTTTCTTGTTCCTTTGTCCATAGCTTCTCCCCTTTGCAGTTCACCTTGCCAAATTTAGACTCCTGCTCTCTTCCTCTCCCTCTTCCTTCTCCTTTTCTTCTGCTCTTCCTCCCCCTCCTCTTCCCCTCTCCTCCTTTTTTCCAGCCTCTCATTTTTAAATATCATTTTGGCACAGAACTTCCTCTTCTGCCCAGTTTTTCAGATCCTGGTAAAGTACAACCCATTCTCACTATACCCTCATCCAAGCTCCCATGCCTCGTAGTTTCCACTCTATGCCCACCGTGGTGATTTTACTAATGCTTGAGTTCAGAATGGCATTTTCTTTATAAGCCTCCACTTTCTGGAAACCTTGTTGGATAAAGGAAGGAACAACTTTCTGCCTGTGGATGGACTGGATGACCTACTTATGGATATTTGAACTTGGGAACCCGGAAAACTCTTATCTTTGGGATAGAAATCTTGGAAACCATGGCTTTTGGAGTGAGAGGGGGAATAGTGAGGCATCTAGTAATTTTTAAAAAGGACATGGCATCGCGAGAAAGTTGAGTTTTTTTGAGGAATGCAAATTTAATTCAACATTAGAATAAGCAGTTAAATATTAGCAGTTTAAATGACAAAAACATTATCTCAGCAAATGGAGAATAAATTCTTTTAGAATAAAAACTTAGAGTGACAAGAAATAGTAGGGAACATCCCTAATCTGATTATGAACATGTATAAAACAAATAAGAGGACAGTCAGGTTTCAGTTGGAACAAGAAGATATGAATTTGTTTTCTTCAGTACTGTCTGTCTGTGACTCGCTAATCTAAATTACATTCTCTCTCATGGTCTTTTAAAGCACTTAAATCATAGTTTGTAATTACTTATTTATAAGTACCATGTATCAACACTTTGGCTGTGAATAACATAAACCCTGCCATAATGTACCTTAAAAGTAACCGATGCATCTTTCTTATATAATAGTCCAGAGGAGATGTCAGGGAACTAAGGATGATGTCAAGAAACTAAGTTTCTGGAGGCTGGCCCGGTGGTGGCGTAGTGGTTAAGTTCACACGCTCACTTCAGTGGTCCGGGCTTCACGGGTTCAGATCCCTGGTGCGGACCTATACAGGGCTCATCACTGCCATGCTGTGGTGGCATACCACATACAAAAAATAGAGGAAGATTGGCACAAATGTCAGCTCAGAGACAATCTTCCTCAAGCAAAAAAGGGAAGATTGGCAACAGATGTTAGCTCAGGGCCAATCTTCCTGACACACACACAAAAAAAGAAACTAAATTTCTTCTCTTTTTCTACTCCATTATTCTTATTTGTATCCTTGAGGCCTCAGTAATATTACTGCACCTCCAAGTATCATATCCCTCTCATGATCTTTTTCCTGTCAGGTTCAAGGTAGGAAAAAGAAGTCCATGAAGAAAGAAGTGTTGTCTATCTGAGAAAGTAAAATTTTCCCAGAAATCCTTGACAGACTGGCACATATATCTAATTAGCCACCTCTGGCATGTGAACTGTGACCTATGACTACATTTAGCTGAAAAAGGAGATTTATTTAGCTGGGTAACTTACTGCCTTGAACAAAATTGAAGTTTGGTTAGTAATGAAGAAGGGGAAAGTAGATACTGGTTTGCCAACTTGCAGTGACTACAGTGAACAAATACTCAGTATGCTACTGTTACGGGACAGCAGGAATTGCAGTTCTATAAGGAATGTCTGATTCTGTTATAGTTAAAAAAAAGCATATTAAAATGTGGCTCTTAATGTGATAAATATTAGTACATAGTAAATAATAAAAGTAAATAAAATGTGCATATAAAAATCATATTAAAATCTTATAGGTCTTGTCTCAACACTGGAACCTTATACTAGGTATCTAGAAGAGCACCTGTCACGTGGTGGCTATTCAGTAACAATTGTCCAGTGAAAAGAAAGATATATTTAGTTCTGTTCCAGGCACTAACGTCTTAGATCTCTAGGCAGAAAATAACACGTAAGCAAGAATAAAAGTTTTAGTAATCTTTTATTTAAGATGCCCAAACCTCAGGTTTCAGTTAATTGTTTTAAAATAAGTGACACCAGGGGCTGTATGAGTTTCCTAATACAATAGGTTAATAGCAAGCAGAATGCACTGGGGCTAGATATTCACGTTTTTGGAGCAGAATGGGTGGAGGCGAAGGAACTTGGTGAGGTAAAGTAGGAAAGAACTCATCATGTGGCAATATATCCCTTTGCTTCCTATGTTTATCTAATAAAATTTCTGATTACAATACCTTGCATTTGTATAAAACATTCACGTTTTCTAAAAGATTTCACAACTGTCTCATTTGAAACTCATACTGATCCAGAGAGGTGACCCCAATTTAATAAATGAACAAACTGAGACTCAGAAGGTTCCTTGTCCAAAGTTTCAGGGCCTATAAATGGTGAAGTTGAGATTAGATTTCTGATTCCTTACTTGCAATCTAGTTTGTGGGTGACACAAGCTGTTTGACCACAAGTTATGTCATTGGAATGTCTCGTCTTAATTAATTCAGGTGTTATTATAAATGGGCATTCACTTTTTTGAAAAGATAATTCTGGGTAATATTTGCATTATATGTACATCATGTTATTTGCTTTATTAAATAGTAAACTTTTTATTATCTTTAAACAGGGCACACTGAGTCTTGACGATATTTGCTGAGCACTCATGATTCAACTCTGCTTTAATTCTTGATTGCTTTGAGTTTTTCCATTATGTGAGCCAATGAATTCCTTTAAGTCAGATTTAGTTTTCTTTCTGTCAGTTGCAGGCAAAAATAAACAGTATTTTAAAAACTTGACGAATACGAGTTTAATAGAAATTTTTTTGTGGTAGGATGTACATAATAAAATTTGCCATTTTAACCATTATTAAGTGTATAGTTCTATGGTGTTAAGTAAATACACATAGTTGTGGAGCCATCACCACCATCTCTCTCCAGAACTTTTTCATCTCCCAGCCTGAAACTCTGTACCCATTCAACACTATGCATTTTCCCTGCCCGCCCGCCCCCCCACCCCCAGTCACTAGCAAGCATCGTTCCACTTTCTGTCTCTGTGAATTTGACTACTCCAGGTACCACATGTGTGTGGAATTATACAATATTTGTCCTTTGTGACTGGCTTATTTCACTTAGTATAATGTATTCAAGGTTCATCCACATTGTAGCATGTGTCAGAATTTTCTTTTTAAAGCTGAATAATATTCCATTTTATGTATATACCACATTTTCTTTATCCATTCATCTCTTGATGGACACTTGGGTTGGTTCCACCATTTAAATATTATAAATAATGCTGCTATGAACATGAGTGTACAAATAATCTGTTCAAGTTTGCTTTCAAATCTTTTGGCTATATACTAGAAGTAGAATTGGTGGATCATATGGTAATTCTATGTTTAATCTTTTGAGGAACTGCCGTACTGTTTCCACAGAGGCTGCCCATTTTATATTCCCACCAGCAGTGCAGAAGAGTTCCAATTTGTCCACATCTTCGCCAACATTTGTTTTTTTCTGTTTTTTGATAGCGGCCACCCTAATGGTTGTGTGGTGATATCTCATTGTAGTTGTGGTTTGCCTTTTTCTAATGATTAATAATGAACATCTTTTCGTATACTTGTTGGCCATTTGTATATCATCTTTGGAGAAATGTCTACTCAAATCTTTTGCCCATTTTTAAATTGAGTTATTTGGTTTTTTTGTTTATTTGTTTGAGTTCTTTCCGTATTCTGAATAGTAACCCCTTATCAAATACATGATTTGCAGATATTTTCTCCTATTCTGTAGGTTGCCTTTTCACTTTCTTGACTGTGTGTGTCCTTTGTTGCATGGAAGTTTTTAGTTTTGATTTGGTCCAATTTTATCTATTTTTACTTTTGTTGCCTATGTTTTTGGTGCCATATCCAAGAAATCATTGTCAAATCCACTGTCATGAAGCTTTGTCCTATGTTTTCTTCTAAGAGTTTGTATAGTTTTAGCTCTTACGTTTAGGTCTTTAATCCATTTTGAGATAATTTTTGTATATGGTGTAAGGTAAAGCCCCAACTTAATTTTTCTGCAAGTGGATATCCAATGTTCCCAGTTTGATTTGTTGTAAAGACTCTCTTTTCCCCATTGAATGATTTGGCATCCCATCCTTGTCAAAAATCATTTAACCGTATATGTGAAGGTTTATTTTGGGCTCTCTGTTTTATTCTGCTGGTCTATATGTCTGTCTTTATGCCAGAACCACACTGTTTAGATTATTGTAGCTTTGTAGTAACTTTTGAAATCAGGAAGTGTGAGACCTCCAACTTTGTTCTTCTTTTTTAAGATTGTTTTGGCTATTCAGAGTCCCTTGAGATTCCATATGAATTTTAGGATGACCTTTTCTATTTCTACAAAAAGTGCCATTGGGATTTGATAGGAATTGCATTAAATTTGTAGATTACTTTGAGTAGTATTTATAACAATATTAAGTCTTCCCATCCATGAACACTGGATGTCTTTCCGTTTATTTCTATCATCTTTAATTTCTTTTAGCAGTGTTTTGTAGTTTTCAGAGTACAAGTCTTTTCATCTCCTTGGTTAAGTTAATTCCTAAGTATTTTATTCTTTTTGATGCTATTGTAAATGAGATTGTTTTTTAAATTTCCTTTTCAGATTTTTTCATTGTTAGTGTATAGAAAGGCAGAGATTTTTATGTGTTAATTTTGTATCCTGCAACTTTGCCGAATTTGTTTATTTTAACAGGTTTTTTGTGTGAAATCTTTAGGATTTTTTACTTAAAAGGTCATGTTGTCTGGGAGCAGACCATTTTACTTTTTCTTTTCCAATTTAGATGCCTTTTATTCCTTTTTCTTGCCTAATTGTTCTGGTTAGGACTCTCAGTACTATGTTGAATAGAAGAAATAGAAAGTCTTTTGTGGAATTTTTACTGCAAAAAATGATGTATCCTTATATTTTTTACAGTACATGGTAGAGTATATGTAATATAATATGAATTTAGAAATCCCCATTTTTCTAGTTGAATTGTTAAGGAGAAAAGACTTTATTTTCATCAAGAGGCAGCCTCTTGTACAAGACTAGTTTGATACCTTTTTTGAAGGTAATCTTTGGTTAACTGAGATGCTGACACTGAAACTATTGCCTTTTAGTATGTGTATTATAGTACTTACCTTCTGGGCTATACTCATGTTATATTCTCATTTCAGTATCCTAAGATTATACCCCCAGCAGATTAGATGGTTTCATTTTGTTAAATCTGCGTGTGTGTGTGTGTGTGTGTGTGTGTGTGTGTGTTAGTAACTTTTGAATTGTCAAAATGTTTTCCAACCTGGCATATTTTATCAGCTTGAACTTTATTGTATCCTAGCAGTGTTTTGTCTGATCTCCTTGTGCTTAATTTTTTAACTTCAGTTAATTAAAAAGCAGCTATTTTTGTAGCATACTTTGGTCTTTTCACTTGATATATTCTCTTTAATGATTCTTTTTGTGCTTAAGATTTAATGCTTAGGCTGAAGTATGTGTGGAGGAAGTAACTTGATTTCTGAAACTTGCTTTAAAATGCTTGAGCAAATCAAACAACAATGGAGTAGGGGGATATAGACAAAATGAAATTGGTAAAATGATGAGAGTTGTTGAGACTTGGTAATAGGATACAAGGGGCTCATTAAACATTCTTTCTTCTATGAAATTTTTATAATAAAATGTTAAATAAAACCCACAGAATTACTGTCTAAAATAATGGTTCTTTAGGCTCTATGTTTAGAGGCTGACCTTTATTTAAAAATCAATATGGCAAATGGTAAGACTTTTCTAGTAAATAATAATACTTTGATGGTAAGATCATCAAATTTGATGATGCCCAAAATATAAACAGACTGTCTTTCATAGATTATATTCTCTGTACCTCAGTGAATTTTTTCCATTTTACTATTTTGAAAATTTTCAAACTAGAGAAAAATTGACAGAATAGTAAAGTGAATACCCTTTTACCTATAACCTAGATTTAACAGTTGTAAAAATGTGGCCATGTTTGTGTTATTTCTCTCTATAGACATCCTTACTGATATTCTTTGTGCCTGGTCTATCAATTATTGAGAAAATGATAAAAATGATATAGAAATGTCTAACTGTAACTATAGATTTTTCTATTTCTTTCATTTTTGTTAGTTTGTGTTACACGTATATTGAGCTCTATTATGTGCAAAAACACTTAGGGTGTATTAGGTGTGTTGGTTTACAATGGCTGCTGTAACAAATTACCACCAACTTAGTGACTTCAAACAATACAAATTTACTCTCTTAAAATTCTGGAGGTTAGAAGTCTGAAATGAGTGTTATGGAACTAAAATGAAAGTGTTAGCAAGGCTGGTTCCTTCTGCAGGTTAAAGGGAGGAATCCATTTCCTTGCCTTTTCCAGTTTCTGGAGGCTCTCCTTACTGCTTGGCTCACGGCTGTGCATCCCATCACCTTTTCCTCCCCTTGCTTCCATTCTCACATTGCCTTCTTCTGTAGTCAAATCTCCCTCTGCCTCTGTTATAAGGACGGTTGTCATTACATTGGGCCCACTCATATAATCCAGGATGATCTCCCCATTTCAGGATCTTTAATGTATTACATTTGCACAGTCCCTTTTACCATGTAAGGTAGCATATTTACAAATTTTGAAGATTAGGATATGGATACCCTTGGGGCTTCATTGATGGCAAAACTCCCAAAATTAATCTACAGGTACAAGGCAATACCTATCAAAATCACAACTGGCGTTTTTGCAGAAATTGACAAGATGATCCTAAAATTCTCATTGAATGCGAGCAACCCAGAATAGCTAAAACAAGTTTGAAAAAGAATAGTCAAAATAAAGTGAAAAGAAACATAATTCGGGGACTTAAATTTCCTGATTTCAAAACGTACTCCAGGGTTACAGTAATTGAGATAGTCTGAGATTGGCATAAGGATAGACATATAGGTCAATGGAATAGAATTTAGAGTTCAGAAATAAACACTCACATTTATAGTGAGTTGTCTTTTTACAAAGGTGTGAAGACAATTTGGTGGGGAATGAATAGCCCTTTCAACAAATGGTGCTGGGAGAAGTGGATATCCTGATGCAAATGAATGAATTTGCACCTATTTTTTTACACCATGCAGAAAAGGAACTCAAAGTGTATCATAAACCTAAATATAAGAGCTAAACCCAAAAACTCCTAGAGGAAAACATAGCAATAAATTTTTATGACCTTGATTTCTTAGATTTGACATCAGGAGGAGAAGTGACAAAATAAAAAAAATAGATAAATTGTACTTCATCAAAATTAAAAACTTTTGTCCATCAAAGGACATGATCAAGAAAGTAAAAAGACAGCCCATAGAATGGGAGATATTTGCAAACCACGTATCTGGCAAGATACTTGTGTGCAGAATATACAAAGAACTCTTACAACTTAAAATAAAAAAAGAAAATCCAATTAAAAAATGGACAAAGAACTTGAATAGACGTTTTTCAAAAGAGGATACACAAATGGCCAATAAGTACATGAAAAGATACTCAGCATATTAGTCATTAGGGAACTGTAAATCAAAACCATAATGAAATACCACTTCACACACACTAGAATGGCTAAAATAAAAAAGACAATAGTTAAGTGTTGGTGAGGAGGTGGAGAAATAGGAACTCTCATTTCCTGGTGATGGAAATGTAAAATGGTGTAGCCACTTTGAGAGATAGTTTGCCAGTTCCTCAAAATGCTAAACATAGACTTACCAACGCCCCATCAATTCCACTCTAGTGGAATTGTAGTACCTAGGAGAAATGAAAACATAAGTCCACACAAAAACTTATAGCTGCATATTCATAGTAGTATTATTCATAATAGCTCAAAATTGGAAACAACCTAAATGTCCATCGACTGATGAATGGGTAAAGAAACATGGTACATCCATATGTGGAATATTGTTGTAGTTAGTACCGTTGAGTTGATTCTGACTCCTAGCGACACTGTGGTCTTTCTTGCGCCATTCTCTCACCTTCCGGTGCTATAGCAGACAGTGCTTTGTTGCTATTCGTAGGGTTTTCATGGCCATTTTTTTTGGAAGTCAGTGAATAGGTCTTTCCTCCTAGTCTGTCTAGTCTGGAAGCTCTGCTGAAACCTGTCCACCATGGATGACCCTGCTGGTATTTGAAATACCGGTGGCATAGCTTTCAGTGTCACGACGACATGCAGCCATCACCGTATGACCATCAACAAACGGGTGATGTGGTTCCCTGACCAGGAAACAAACCCAGGCCATGGTGGTGAGTGTGCCGAATCTTAACCACTGAACCACCACATGCAATATTATTTGGCAATAAAAAGGAATGAAGTACTGACACATGCTGCATCATGGATGAACCTTGAAAACATTATGCTAAGTGAAAGAAGCCAGGCACAAAAGACCAAATTGTATTATTCTATTTATATGAAATGTCCAGATTAGGTAAATCCATAGAGACAGAAAATAGAGTAATAGTTACCTGGGGCTGGGGCAGAGTGGTTTGCCGGGGAAAGTAGAAATAGAAAGTGACTGTTAACCAGTGTGGGGTTTCTTTTTGAAGTGATAACAATGTTCTAAAATTAGATTGTGGTGATGGTGTAAGCTCTATGAATACCTATATATGTGTGTATATTATATATATATATATGCACACACACCCACACATATACACTTTAAATGGGTGGACCCTTTAAATGTGAAATATATCTCCATAAACTAAAAAAAATCCTGATTATTTTATAAAATCATCTGAAAAGCGTACCATAATTATACTCATTCTTAAAGTAGAGGAAACATTACAATATTTTGGTTTTTGAATTTTCTTTACTTTTTGTAATGAGTAACAACATGCATACATAGTATATATGGTATGATCAGGGTTTAATGTATCATCTAGCCACTCAGAATTTCCTGTAACTATTGGAGGGCTAATTTAGAACTTTTGCAATTAGAAACATTCCACTCATTTGCACCTGTCACATCCATATTATGCTTACCAGAGCTCTACCAAGATCATAGTTTATTTAATCCCTTTGAAAGTTAAACTAAAATATGGTGGTTTCATAAAGATTCTATACAGTAAAATCTATATTTCTCTCTATATAGCCAATATATTTTAGGTAAAATTTTGAATAATGCTTTTGGAAATATTCTAATACTTGGTGTACCTCATTGTAGAATTGGTTTGTCATGCATAATTCTTGCATATTTTCTTGTAATGTAGAACAGACAGACAAGAAATGCTAATGGTGGAATTAACGTCTTGATCTCCATTTTATTTAGAAAAATATCTGATTCCTGTGCTTCAAGCCCAAATGGTTTTTTGTTCCACTTTCTTAACTCCTCTTTACAAGCATAATTCATTCATTGTGAAAATTGTATTCAGTAATTGAAGAGCTCTTAAGCTAAGAGAATACAGGAATTTGCTGGTAATGGGCCAGTGAATGTTGTGTAGAAGATTAAATGGCTCATCCTGCAGCTGCTCTGCATGTGGAACCTTCATTGACTTCAATTCTCAATAAGCTCATTTGGTCTATAGCTTCAGGCCTAAAGTGGAGGTTGATTGAATGGAAAAAGTAAATATATTAGAGAGAAGATGTATTAGTTTCCTAGGGCTGCTATACCAGATCACCACAAACTGAGTGGTTTAAAACAACAGAAGTTTCTTCTCTCATGGTTCTGGAGGCTAAAAGTCTGAAATCAGCGTATTGATAGGGCATGCTGCCTGTGAAGGCTCTAGGGGAAGAATCCTTGCTTGGTGCGTCTAGTTTTTGGTGGTTGCTGGAAATCTTTGATGTGCTTTGGTTTATAGATGCATCATTCCAATCTCTGCGTCTGTCTCCACATGGGCTTCTTCCCCGTGAGTCTCTGTATCTTTACGTGCATTCTCCTCTCTGTCTGTGTCCAAATTTCCCTCATTTTTTTAGTCCTTAGTCATTAGGGCCCACCCTAACCCAGTATGACCTCATCTTGACTTGATTACATCTGCAAAGAACCTATTTCCAAATCAGGTCATATTTACAGGCACTAGGGGTTAAGACTTTTAACATATCTTTTTTGGGGACACAATTAAATCCATAATAGAAAAGTATGTTTCATTTTAAAATATTTAAATATCAATTGAAATAATTTGTGAGTGCAGTGTTTTCACAGAGAATTAATGTGAATTTAATTAAGAGCAATGAAAGATAAGAAATAGAAGGAATTATCAAACGTGGGCCATTGTAAACTTTGATTATGGGAAAAGCCAAGCCTCAACTACTGATCTCATCTCATCTCTTGAAGTCCCTGGTAGTTTGGACCCCTCCATTATTCTCCTTGTCTTTCTAGCTTCCACCCGTCAATTGGACTCCAGCATGGTCTATGTATATATAGCCTTGCTTTTGGAGAGAGGTCTTATAGTGTTTATGGGCACAATAGATGAAACTGCTTTAAGATCAGAGGAATTAATTTTTGTGGTCAGGCTTGTTAGGTGGGCCCTTCACTACCTCAGTGCAGAACTCAAAAGCTGTATAACAAGTAGCAGTTAGAGATCACTTGGATATTTTTCTGGGCGTGTGACCACTGTCAGGTTCTGTAAGTGCATCAGCTTTCCCCAGCACTCCACTACCTAACTGGAAATCTTAGCTATCAGTCAGAGTTTCTAGTGGAGGCAAACTGAATCTACTCCAGCTAGTTTAAACAGAAAGGAATTGTTACCGAACCAAGTGGGTTCGCCTCCTGTGAGTTAAGTAAGACTGCACCAGTGGAAGTTGTCTCACAAAGTAAAGTGTATTTGCAGCAAATAGGAGGCCATGAGGAATCTTTTCCAAAGTCGTGGTGTCCCCGAACAAAGGGAAGCCAAGACCTTTATTTCAGGTGGGGGATTAATATTCAAAAGGGAGAGGTGGGTATTCGCTTGCACAGGCTCAGTTGGAGAACATGCTTCCATTTACACTGCAGGTTATGGTAATGAGGCCTAAGCTCCTCCTGGAGAGATCTTGGCGTTCAGGGTAAAGCAAAGGTCATGGGTTATAGCTGTTGTGGTGAGGCTTGGTCTGGTTCAGGGTGGTTGGTGGTTGCATATCCTTAACATAACAAAAAGGGAAAAAAACAATTTGGAAAAACAGTGAAATGCTTCCAAACCCACTCTTGAGTTCCTCTGGGCACCTAGTCGGTGACAGAATAATTAGAAATTTTTTAGAGATTGTGTGAAGAGAACAAAGCTTTAGAGGGCTACAGAATCAAACTTTGATGTCGAACAGCCAGACAGTTGAAATATTCAGCCACGCTATAGGACTGTTCTGTCATCACCACCATGTGTGTCACTTTCCATATCCTGTCTTTACAACTTAATAATTGTGAACTTGGGTGAGATAATTAACTTCTCTGTGCCTCAGTTTTGTTGTCTGTAAAGTGGAATAGGAGAAAGTACCTAACTAAAGGGTGGTTGTTAAATGAGTAATATACAGATTCTTATAACAGTTTCTGGACACATAGTGTATTAGTTTGCTATGGCTACTGTAACAAAGTACCACAAACTGGGTGGCTTAAACAACACAAATTTATTTTCTCACAGTTTTGGAGGCTAGAAGTCCAAAATCAAGGTGTCAGTAGGTTTGGTTCCTTCTGAGGTCTGTGAGGGAAGAATCTGTTCTGTGCCCCTCTCCTACTTCTGGTGGCTTGCTGGCAGTCCTTGGCATTCTTTGGCTTGTGGAATCATCATCCCAATCTCTCCCTTCATCTTCATATGTCTTTCTCTGTGTGTGGGTGACTATGTCCAAATTTCCCCTTTTTATGAGGACACTAATCATATTAGATTAGGGGTCTCATTTTAAATAATTCTGACATTACCCTATTTCCAAATAAGGTCACATTCTAAGGTACTAGGGATTAGGACTTCAACATATGAATTTGGAGGGGGAGGCACAATTCAACCCATAACACACAGTAAGCACTATATGAGTGTTAATTATTATTGTTATTATTCTGATAACTAGCTGTATTATGACTGTAATTCTTCTAACCTTTTTGCATTAATGTACTCCATCTATAATATATGGATTAGGGAGTAAATATTCTTAGAGTTAACTTTAATTCTGTAACCCTTAGTAATTACTGTTAGTAACCTCTGTGTTTCTTTACAGTAAGGACTCTTCATAGTGTGGGTATGATTTTCATATAACCATATGATATTTCGTATGTTTTTTTAAGTGAAATTCAGGTATAGAATAAAAATTAATATGGCTAGAAGTTGTTATGTTTCAGAGATATGAGATATATATATATATATAGAGAGAGAGAGAGAGGGAGGGAGAGATTCTATGGTCATAGATGTTTATTTAATAGATACTATTCGTACAAGAGCCAACCCTGATGGTCTAGTAGTTAAGTTTTGGCACTCTCACCACCATGGCTCAGGTTCATTTTCCAGTTGAGGAACCACATCACCCGTCTGTTGGTTGTCATACTGTGGCAGCTGCCTGTTACTGTGGTGCTGAAAGCTATGCCACTGGGATTTCAAATACCAGCAGTGTTACCCATGGTGGTTTCAGTGGAGCTTCCATGACTAAGACAGACTTGGAAGAAAGACCTGGCCACCCCACTTCCAAAAAAACTGGCCCTGAAAACCCTATGAATAGCAGCAGAGCATTGTCTGATATAGTGCCAGAAGGTGAGAGGAGAGGATGGTGCAGAAAGACTGGGCAGGGTTCTGCTGTGCTGTACACAGGGTTGCTAAGAGTCGGAATCCACTGGACATCACTAACTATAAATTCATGCAAGAGTAAGTTATATGGATCTGTATCTTCCTCTTCTTTTATATTATTGCTTCTTGATGCTTTAAACTATGTGAATAAGATCCTTTATTGACCAGAGTTTTAAAGGGGTAAAGAAAGGACTTCTATCAGTGGATTTATATGGATTTTGTTTCTTTTAGTATTGCGTCTAAACCAGTTTAGGTGTGATTCCTGTGTTTTCCTGAGTGTGTTCCATGAGTGCTATTCCTACTAGATCTTCTGTAGTTTGAGGGAAAAAAATGGGGGATGAGTAGATTTGGGAGATATTAAATATTATGATCCTCTTTTGGATGTTTCTAATGCATATTAATGATTCTGAGGAGTACTATAGTAAAGAAACCTGCTTTATTTTCTGTTTAACCCAGCATTTCCTAAATTTGTTTATCATAACACCTATTAATATAGTGCAGAGTTGGTGTCCACTAAACATTTAATCTTTTCAAGTGCCAGGGCCTGAGAGAAGCAGTCTTAGTATCCATGATTAAGAATTCTATACCTGTTTTAGCTTTCTGGGAACAAAACCTTTTAATGTATAAGTTCATTGTTAAACTCTTGGTTAGGAGGACTGCCTTGGTGATAGTTCTATTTTCTAGTTTGTCATCAAAGCCATCATGTAAACGTTTTGAAGGTAGGATTGGTGTGTGTTATCTTTGTATAGATAGTACCTAGCATATAGGAGGCATTTATATAGCCGTTTGCAAGAGAAAGTCAGAGTCGTACGGATCCCTGTTGGTGTCTTTCATAAGTAAGATGAAGAGGGAAGATGATTTCTTATGTTGAATAAGCCCTGCAGTTCTGTTTGATGTATTTCTGTTGCAGTTTTTCGTCATTTTTTTTTGTTTTTTTTTTTAGTTTTTGTTTGTTTTTTGGTGAGGAAGACTGGCCCTGAGCTAACATGTATCTTGCCAGTCTTCCTCTGTTTTGTACGTGGAATGTCACCACAGTATTGCTTGATGAGTGGTGTGCAGGTCTGCACCCAGAATGCAAACCTGCAAACGGTGGGCCGCCGAAGCGGAGTATGTGAACTCAACCTGTATGCCACTGGGCCAACCCTTTTCTTCGTTTGTTTTTTAAAAGAGCTTTACTGAGGTATAATTCATATACAATAACCTGCACATGTTTAAAGTGTACAGTTTGATAAATTTTGACATATTTATATCTGAGAAACCATCAACACAATCAAGATAACATATTCGTCACTTCCAAAAGGGTCCATGTAAGACCTTCGTCCTGCCCTCTCGGAAATCTCCTCATTGCCAGGGAACCACTGACCTGCATTCTGGCTTGCATTTTCTGAAATATTATAAATAGAATCATACAATATGCACTCTTTTTTTTCTGGCTTCTTTCACATAGCATGATTATTTGAGAGTCATCTGTATTTTTTTGTGGTGTATAGTTACTTATAATATTCCTTTTTTAACCTTTTAATATCTGCATTTTAATATCTGTCATCTCTCAGTCCTGATATTGGTAATTTGTGTGTGTTCTTTTCTTTTTTCTTACTCAGTTTAGCTAGAGGTTTCCAAACTTATTTATTTTTTAAAAGAACCAGCTTTTGGGTTCATTGATATTCTCTAAAGTTTTAGATTTCTACTTTGTTCTTTATTATTTCCTTTATTCTGCTTGTGTTTTTTTCCTTTTTTAGTTTATTAAGGTGGAAACAGAGTTAATCTATGTGAAAACTTTGCTCTTTTCTAATATAGGTCTTTACTGCTATAGATTTTTCCATTTAAGTATTGCTTTGGCTGTATCTTGCAAACTTTGCTGTGTTGTCTTTTCATTTTCATTTAGTTTTAAATGCTTTCTCCTTTCTTTTGTGATTTCCTCTTCGATCATGGATTTTTTTAAGAAGTTATTTTGATTTGAGTATTTAGAATTTTCTAGGAATCTTTGTTATTGACTTCTAACTATTCCATTCTGTTCAGAAAACATACTTCAAATGAACTGAATCCTTTCAAATTGTTGAAACTTCATTCAGGCCCAGAATGTTGTCTTATTTGGTAAATAATCCTTGTACACTTGAAAAGAATGTGTGTTCTGATGTGGGAATGTTCTATAAATGTCAGTTGAGTCAAGTTGGTTGATAGTCTTGTTCAGGTCTTCTAGTTCTTTATTGATTATCTATCTACTTGTTCTGTCAGCTCTTGAGAGAGAAGACAGAACTCTCTCGCTATATTTTCCAGTTTGAGCATTTCTCCTTGCAATTCTATCAGTTTCTTCACTGTGTATTTTGAATGTCTTATGTTAGATACATAAATGTTTAGGATTATGTACTCTCAATGATTTGACCCTTTTATTATCATTAAATGACAGCCCCTTCTCCTTGCTATTATTCTTCACTTTGCAATTCACTTTTTAAAATATTAATGTAATTAATACAGTTGTTTTGATTAGTATTAGCTTTATATATCTTTTTTCTTATTTGTGTCTTCATATTTAATAGGATTCTTTTTTTTTGTGAGGAAGATCAGCTCTGAGCTAAGCTCCATGCCAATCCTCTTTTTTGCTGAGGAAGACTGGCCCTGGGCTAGTCGTCTTCTACTTTAGAAGTAGAAGGGCCCATCTTCTTCTACTTTATATGGAAGGCTGCCACAGCATGGCGTGACAAGTGGTGCATCGGTGCGTGCCCGGGATCCAAACCTGGGCCGCCAGCAGCAGAGTGCACGCACTTAGCTGCTGTGCGACGGGGCTGACCCCTTTAATGGGATTCTTGTAGGCTGTATATAGTTTGGTCTTTTAAATTTTTTTATTATTTATTTATTTATTCTTTTGGTGAGGAAGGCTGGCCCTGAGCTAACGTCTGTTACCAGTCTCCCTTTTTTCGCTGAGGAAGATTAGCTCTGAGCTAACATCTGTGCCCATCTTCCTCTGTTTTGTATATGGGATGCCACCACAGCATGGCTTGATGAGTGGTGCATAGGTCCGTGCCTGGGATCCAAACCTGTGAACCCCAGGCCACTGAAGTGGAACATGCAAACTTGACCACTATGCCACTGGGCCAGCCCCTGGTCTGTTTTTGTTTTTTTAATCCAGTTTTATATTCTCTGCATTATTATTGGATGTTTAGAAAATTTAGGTTTTATTTCATTATTGATGTGATTGGGTTTAATGCTACCATCCTGCTATTTGTTTTCTGTTTGTATCGTCTGTTCATTGCTTACCTTTTTCTGCTTCCTCTTGGTGTATTTTTTATGATTATATTTTATCTCATTTGTTGGCTTATTAGCTATACATTTTTTGTGTGTTTTTTTTTTTTTTTTTAAAGATTTTATTTATTTATTTTTCCCCCCAAAGCCCCAGTAGATAGTTGTATGTCATAGCTGCACATCCTTCTAGTTGCTGTATGTGGGACGTGGCCTCAGCATGGCCGGAGAAGCGGTGCCTCGGTGCGCGCCCGGGATCCGAACCCGGGCCGCCAGCAGCGGAGTGCGCGCACTTAACCGCTAAGCCACGGGCCCGGCCCCTAAATTTTTTGTGTTATTTTTGTTTGTTGCTTTAGATTTTATAGTAAACATTTTTAAATTATCGAGTTTATCTTCCTTGTATTCTAAGAAGAAACTCCTCTTGATTGTGATGTACTGTTCTTTTTATATGTTACTAGAGTCTATTTGCTAGTATTGTGTTGAGGAGTTTTGTATCTATGACCTTGAGGGAGATGGTTCTGTAGTTTTATTTATTTATTTATTTTTTATGTCTTTGGTTTTTGCTAATATTTTGTGAGGATTTTTGTGTCTATGCTCTTGAGGGATGATGTTTGTAGTGTTCTTTTTTTGTCCAGTTTTTGGAGGTGTTCCTTCTTCCATCGTGTAGAATTGGATTGTTTCTTTTTACTTTTTTTTAAATTGAGGTCACATTGGTTTATAACATTGTGTAAATTTCAGATGTATATCGTTATGTTTCATCTTCTATCTAGACTGCTTTGTGTTCACCACCAAAAGTCTAGTTGCCGTCTATCACTGTACACATCTGCCCTTCGCCCCTATCACCCTCCCCACACACCCTTCCTCTCTGGTAACCACCGATCTGTTCTCTGTATCTGTGTGTGTTTATCTTCCAAATGTGAGTGAAGTCGTAGGGTAATTGTCTTACTCTCTCTGACTTATTTCAATTACCATAATACACTCAAGGTCCATCTGTGTTGTCGTAAAAGGCAAGATTATGTCTTTTTCATGGCCAAGTAGTATTCCAGTGCGTGTGCGTGTGTGTGTGCGTGTGTGTGTATCACATCTCTATCCATTCATCTGTTGATGGGCACTTAGGTTGCTTCCAACTCTTGGCCATTGTGAATAATGCTGCAAAGAACACGGGGGTGCATATTTCTTGTCAAATTAGTGTTTTGTGTTACTTGGAGAAACATCCGGAAGTGGAATAGCTGGATCATATGGTATTTCTATTTTTAATTTTTTGGGGATCTCCATGCTGTTTTCCATAGTGGCTGCACCAATTTACATTCCCAGCAGCAGTGTATGAGGATTCCTTTTTCTCCACATCCTCTCCAACACTTATTTCTTGTCTTTTTAATAATAGCCATTCTGACAGATATGAGGTGATATCTCATTGTAGTTTTGATTTTCATTTCCCTAATAATTAATTAGGAAACATCTAATTAATTAGTTGAACATCTTTTCATGTACCTGTTGGCCATCTGTATATCTTCTTTGGAAAAATATCTGTTCATATCCTCTGCCCATTTTTTGATCAGGTTCGTTTTTTGCTGTTGAGTTGTATGAATTTTTTATATATTTTGAATGTTAACACCTTATTGGGTATATAATTTGCAAATAACTTCTCACAAGTGGTAAGTTGTCTTTTTGTTTTGTTGATGGTTTCCTTTGCTGTGCAGAAGCTTTTTGGTTTGATGTAGTCGCATTTGTTTGTTTTTTCTTTTGATTCCCTTGCCTGAGGAGACATGATATTCAAAAAGATGCTGCTAAGACCCATGTCAAAGAGCGTACTGCTTGTGTTTTCTTCTGGGAGTTTTATGGTTTCAGGTCTTACATTCAAGTCTTTGATCCATTTTGAGTTAATTTTTGTGTATGGTGTAAGATAATGGTCTACTTTCATTCTTTTGCTTGTGGCCATCCAGTTTTCCCAACACCATTTATTGAAGAGACTTTCCTTTCTCCATTCTATGTTCTTGACTCCTTTGTTGAAAAGCAGCTGTCCATAGATATGTGAGTTTATTTGTGGGCTCTCAATTCTGTTCCATTGATCTATGTATCTGTTTTTCTGCCAGTACCATGTTGTTTTGTTTACTATAGCTTTGTAGTATAGAGTGCGATACCTCCAGCTTTGTTCTTTTTTCTCAGGATTGCTTTGACTATTCAGGATCTTTTGTTGTTCCATATAAATTTTAGAATTCTTTGTTCTATTTTTTTTTAAAATGTTGTTGGGATTTTGATAGGGATTGCATTGAATCTGTAGGTTGTTTTAGGTAATGTGGACATTTTAACTATGTTAATTCTGATCCATCAGCACAGAATATCTTTCTGTTTCTTTATGGCTTTATTTATTTTCAACAATGTCTTATAGTTTTCAGTGTTAACAGGACTTTCACCTCCGTGGTGAAATTTATTCCAAGGTATTTTATTCTTTGTGTGTGTGTGTGTGTGTGTGTGTGTGTGTGTGTGTGTGTGAGGAAGATAAGCCTTGAGCTAACATCCATTGCCAATCCTCCTCCTTTTGCTGAGGAAGATTGGCCCTGGGCTAACATACATGCCCATCTTCCTCTACTTTATATAGGATGCCGCCACAGCATGGCTTGACAAGCAGTGTGTCTTTGCGTGCCTGGGATCTGAACCTGTGAACCCTGGGCCGCCAAAGCAGAGTGTGCTCACTTAACCAATTGCGCCACTGGGTCAGCCCCTATTTTAATCTTTTTGTTGCGATTGTAAATGGGATTGTATTCCTGATTTCTCTTTCTGCTAGTTGATTGTTAGTGTATATAAACACAACTGATTTTTGTATGTTGATTTTGTCCCCTGCAACTTTACTGTATTTGTTAATACAGCAAACTCATTAATATTATTTGTTAGTTTTTTTGGTGGATTCTTTATGGTGTTTTGGTGGATTCTTTAGGGTGTTCTATATATGGAATAATGTTATCCACAAATAGTGACAGTTTTACTTCTTCCTTTCCAATTTAGATCCTCTTTATTTCTTTTTCTTGCATAATTGCTCTGTCTGGTACTTCCAATACTACGTTGAATAAGAGTGGCAAGAGTGGGCATCCTTGTCTTGTTTTTGTTCTTACAGAAATAGCTTTCAATTTTCACCATTGAGTATGGTGTTGGCTGTAGGTTTGTCATATATGACCCTATTGTGTTGAGGTACTTTCCTTCTATACCTGTTTTATTGAGAGTTTTTATCCTAAATGGATGTTGAGTCTTGTCAGATGCTTTCTCTACATCTATTGAGATGATCATGTGATTTTTATTCTTCATTTTGTTAATCTAGTATATCACATTGATTGCTTGATTGATGTTGAATCATCCCTGCGTCCCTGGAATAAATCCCAGTTGATCGTGGTATATGATCCTTTTAATGTATTGTTTTATTTGATTTGCTAATATTTTGTTGAGTATTTTTGCATTTATGTTCATCCATGATATCGACCTGTAATTTTCCTTTTTTGTGTTTTCATCTGGTTTTGGGATCAGGGTAAGGTTGGCCTCATAAAATGCGTTAGGAAGTCTTCTGTCATCATCAGGTTTTTGGAAGAGTTTGAGAAGGATAAGTATTAAATCCTCGTGGAATGTTTGGTTCACCAGAGAAGCCATCTGGTCCTGGACTCTTGTTTTTTGGGTGGTTTTTGATTACTGTTTCAATCTCTTTACTTGTGATTGATCTATTCAGATTGTCTATTTTTTCTTGATTCAGTTTTTTGAGGTTGTAAGATTCTAAGAATTTTTCCATTTCTTCTAGGTTATCCAAGATATATATAGCTTTTCACAATATTCTTATATATAGCTTTTCATAGTATTTTTATATATAGATTTTCATTGTATTCTTTTATCATCTTTTGTCTTTCTGTGGTATCCATTGTAATTTCTCCTCTTTCATTTCTGATTTTGTTTCTTTGAGCCTTCTCTCTTTTTTTTTTGTGAGTCTAGCTAAGGGTTTGTCAATTTTGTTTATCTTTTCAAAGAACTAGCTCTTAGTTTCACTGTCTTTTCTTTTGTCTTTTTAGTCCCTATTTCATTTATTTCTACTCTGACTTTTATTATTTGCTTCCTTTCTTCTTTCTACTGACTTTGGGTGTTGTTTGTTCTTGTTTTTCTAGTTCTTTTAGGTTTAGTGTTAGATTCTTTATTTGAGATTTTTCTTGTTTCTTGCAGTAGGCCTGAGTTGCAATTTACTTCCCTCTTAGTACTGCTTTTGCTGCACCCCATATGTTGTGTTTTCATTTGTCTCCAGGTATTTTTTGATTTTTCCTTTGACTTCTTCATTGACCCTATATTGTTTAGTAGCATGTTATTTAGTCTCCACATATTTCTGACTTTTCCTGCTTTCTTCTTAGAGTTGATTTCTCGTTTCATACCATTGTGGTCAGAAAGGATGCTTGATATGATTTCAGTCTTCTTAAATTTAGTAACTTGTTTTGTTTCCCAACATAATGTCTATCTTTGACAATGTTGCATGTTCACTTGAGAAGAAAGTGTTTTCCGCTGCTTTTGGATGGAATATTTCATATATATCTATTAAGTCCATCTCGTCTAGTGTTTCATTTAAGGCCACTGTTTCCTTATTGATTATCTGTCTGGATGATATATCCATTAATGTTAGTGGGTGTTATGAGAGGTTCGGGGATTCGATCGGAGACGTAAAAGACACTTTCCACTCCAAACAAATGGACTGAAGGTATATTTTATTATATAGAGGATAGTAAAGGCGACAGTCTGCAAACAGATCCAAATAGGTCAAATATTAAGAGGGAAAAAACATCAGCCCGACTGGAAAGGGAAAACACCCACATCGGCTGAAGAGAAATGACACAAATCAACTGGAAAGAGAAACACCAGGTTGACCGAAAAGAGAACACATCAAATCAATTACTTCATATCAAATCAATTACTTCACATCAAATCAGTTACTCACAACATCCACGCCCCACTGCCGGGAGAGCCCTGTCAATCGATGCGGCTGGGCAAGGATCACACGTCCTGGGCAAGGTGTCCCTTCCACAGGTGGAACTCTCACCGGGTCTCAGTCTCTAGCAGTTTTTATACCATCAGTAATTTTCAGAGTAGGCAATTACAGAGTTTGCAGAGCAAGCATTTAGTGTTTCCATGCACAAAATGGTTATCAGTGGCGTACGTGCACTGAGCCCCCTGGCTAACGTCCCAGACCAGTAGTTGTGTACGTGCATTGTTCTCTTTGGTTATCGTCTCGGCCCAGCACAGATGGCCAGTCCATTCCGGGCTACGACACTCCAAGAGCCTTGAAATGTTACAACTTGCAACTCTCTCCGTGGGAGAAAGGCCAGTTCCCGGGCAAAGGCCGGTTCCCACCACACAGAAAGCAGCTTTTATATTTCTTTTTTGTGCTGGTGGCTGTAGGTCAATGGACCGGCCAAACATGGCTGTACTCATGTCAAGACATATTCGGCCGTGGCCGTCTCCATTAACCATAAGACACCATATGCACAGACAATGAACTTCGTACACAAGTACATAAGGCACATCCAAGGATCCAAAATCCAATGACTACAATAATTATAAAACTATCTCACAATAAAGACCCAAACCCCAAGGTAACCAATCAAATAACCCCTTAGAATATGAAATGTTATTAATTTGATCTTGCAAATCATGTACAGCATCAAAGATAACATTAGATAAGGTAACACTTAGGCCTAACAAACTAGCTTGTAGAAGTCCAGATCAGCCCCCATCACGGAGGGTAGCAGAAGGCAGGGTAATAGAGAAATTATCTGATATTGCGAAGTTGCTTGCTGTTTCTGAGACCAAATTTCTTGGCCATTCATAGTCCAGGTTATAGGTCCCACTGGTGTAGAGCAGTTGGTCTAACAGTGCAGGGTCAAAGGTTGTCCTACAGAGGCATTAGTTGGTGTGTAGGTCTGCAGCAGACATGGAGGTGCAGCACAGCATAGCGAACACAGCAGGAATATCTATTCACGCAAAGAAACAGAATTTTTAGGAACACGATATAATTGTTCATTTCCTGGATACATAACTATGAGTGTTGCAGTGGGCCCTTGGGCCACTATTTCTGCGGCATGGGGGGCCGCATTGGGTGGATGTGTCACCCACACTTTTGCTCCAGGTTTCCATCCATCTGTAGACCCAAATCCTTGCATACCTCTTTTAGTTAATTCACTTGGAGGTTGTCCTTGTGACACATTTGGAGTCAAGAGGGGAAGCACCAATAATTGTCCCACTCGTTCCCCAGACTCTACAGTTAGTACTGTGTCACTACCATTATATAATATAAATTTATTTCTCCTTGGTAATCTGGATCAATGACTCCTCCCAATACATCAATACCTTTTGCTGCCAGTCCAGAGCGTCCTTTTAACAAACCAAAGGTATTTTTGGGAAATTGTACCCCTATCCCAGTAGGGACTATAGACTGCTTCTTAGGGGGCAATTGAATAGAATGAACAGTAGATAAATCCAATCCAGCCGCTTCAGCCGTGGCACGAAAAAGCGGTTTAGCAGACTGAGTCAGGGGCCAATAGGTTAAGGTCATAAGCTCATGGGTGGCGGCTGCCACTTCTGTAATCTTTGCTGGTAACAACCTTGACAGAGGAGTCTCATTAGGGCCTAGTGGCCTGTTATTTAACACATTTAAAGCAGTACTTAGATGGTTGTGCCACCCCTTTAATGAGCCATGACCAAGTTTCCTCAATTGTTGTTTAAGCAATCCATTCATTCGTTCTGTGAGGCCTGCAGCTTGGGGGTAATAAGGTATATGATAAATCCATTCTATATAATTTTCCTTGATATAGGTTTGAATCAACTTACCTGTAAAGTGGGAACCATTGTCACTCTGAATTTGCCTTGGTGTTCCATAATATAACTTGATTATATCTAATAATTTTATGGCACTCTGTTGGGTGGCCACTTTAGCTGGCATAGCCAATAAATAACCAGAATATGTATCAACAGCAGTGCAGGCATAAGTATATCCACAAGAATTTGGCAATGGTCCAATAAAATCTATTTGCCAGATATGGGGGGGAAATAATCCCTTTTGGATATGACCTTGGTAGGGGTGTGGAACTCCCCGTTTATTTAACTGTTTGCATAACTGACATTGTTGTACTGCAGTGGCAATATCATCATGGGTGACAAGGATTCCCCTTTGTTGTGCCCACGTGTATGAAGCTTGTTCTCCCAAGTGTCCACTCTTTTCGTGGACCCATTGTGCTAAGCCTGGGTTGTGCGTCGCACGAATCTGCACCAGCTGATTAGCATGAGAATTATGCTTTCGTTCTGCAGAAATTAAAGAACTGTGAGCATCAACATGAAATACAGTAACAATCGTGTTTTGACACCATAACCATATGTCTTCCCATAATTTCTTTCCCCATATTTCTTTATCATTAATTTTCCAATCATGTTTTTTCCGTTGTGGCATCCATGTTGCCAAACCTTGTGCCACTGCCCACGAATCAGTATATATATGACATTGTTGCCCCTGTTCTTGTTGAAGTGCCTGATACACCGCATAAAGTTCAGCAGTGGCTATTAAAGTCCCCTACTGTTCTTGTGTTGCTGTCAGTTTCTCCCTTTAGCTCTAATAGTTGCTTTATATATTTTGGTGCGCCTATGTTAGGTACCTGTGTATTAATAAATGTTATGTCTTTTTAGTGGATTGCCCCCTTTATCATTATATAATGTCCATTTTTGTCTCTTGTTATTATTATTATTATTTTTTGACAAAGTCTAATTTTTCCGATATAAGAATGGCTACTATACTCACTTTCTTTTTTTTCTTTAATTTTTGTTTATTGCAGTAACATTGGTTGACAACATTCTATAAATTTCAGGTGTACATCATTATACTTCTATTTCTGCATAGATTGCATCATGTTCACCACCCAATACTAATTACAACCCATCACCACGCACATGTGCCGAATTATCCCTTTTGTCCTCCTCCCTCCCCCCTTCCCCTCTGGTAACCACCAATCCAATTTCTGTCTCTATGTGTTTGTTTATTGTTGTTGTTATCTACTAGTTAATGAAGGAAATCATATGGTATTTGACCTTCTCCCTCTGACTTATTTCACTTTGCATAATACCCTCAATGTCCATCCATGTTGTCACAAATGGCTGGATTTCATCGTTTCTTATGGCTGAGTAGTATTCCACTGTGTATATATACCACATCTTCTTTATCCATTCGTCCCTTGATGGGCACTTAGGTTGGTTCCAAGTCTTGGCTATTGTGAATAACGCTGCAATGAACACAGGGGTGCATGTATCTTTATGTATTGGTGTTTTCAAGTTCTTTGGATAAATATCCAACAGTGGAATAGCTGGATCATATGGTAGTTCTATTCTTGATTTTTTGAGGAATCTCCATACTGTTTTCCACAGTGGCTGCACCAGTTTGCACTCCCACCAGCAGTGTATGAGAGTTCCCTTCTCTCCACATCCTCTCCAACATATATTGTTCCCTGTCTTGTTAATTATAACCATTCTGACAGGCGTGAGGTGATACCTCATTGTAGTTTTGATTTGCATTTCCCTGATAGTTAATGATTTTGAACATCTTTTCATGTGCCTGTTGGCTATCTGTATATCTTCTTTGGAGAAATGTCTGTTCAGGTCTTTTGCCCATTTTTTAATTGGGTTGGTAGTTTTTTTGTTGTTGCGATGCATCAGTTCTTTGTATATTTTGGAGATTAAGCCCTTATGAGATGTATGGTTTGGAAATATCTTCTCCCAGTTGTTAGGTTGTCTTTTCGTTTTGTCGATGGTTTCCTTTGCTGTGCAGAAGCTTTTTAGTTTGATGTAGTCCCATTTGTTTCTTTTTTCTATTGTTTCTCTTGCCCGGTCAGACATGGTGCTTGAAAATATGTTGCTAAGACCGATGTCGAAGAGCGTACTGCCCATGTTTTCTTCTAGAAGTTTCATAGTTTCAGGTCTTACATTCAAGTCTTTAATCCATTTTGAGTTAATTTTTGTGTATGGTGTAAGGTAAGGGTCTACTTTCATTTTTTTGCATGTGGCTATCCAGTTTTCCCAACACCATTTGTTGAAGAGACTTTCTTTTCCCCATTGTATGTTCTTGGCTCCTTTGTCAAAGATTAGCTGTCCATAGATGTGTGGGTTTATTTCTGGGCTTTCGATTCTATTCCATTGATCTGTGTGTCTGTTTTTGTGCCAGTACCATGCTGTTTTGGTTACTATAGCTTTGTAGTATATTTTGAAATTAGGGAGTGTGATACCTCCAGCTTTGTTCTTTTTTCTCAGGATTCCTTTACTTATTCGGGGTCTTTTGTTGTTCCAAATAAATTTTAGGATTCTTTGTTCTATTTCTGTGAAAAATGTTGTTGGAACTTTGATAGGGATTGCACTGAATCTATAGATGGCTTTAGGAAGTATGGACATCTTAACTATGTTAATTCTTCCAATCCAAGAGCACGGAATATCTTTCCATTTCTTTGTGTCTTCCTCAATTTCTTTCAGCAATGTTTTATAGTTTTCCATGTACAGCTCTTTCACCTCTTTGGTTAAGTTTATTCCTAGATATTTTATTCTTTTTGTTGCAATTGTAAATGGGATTGTATTCTTAATTTCTCTTTCTGCTACTTCGTTTTTACTGTATAGAAATGCAACTGATTTTTGTATGTTGATTTTGTATCCTGCAACTTGAACGTATTCGTTTATTACTTCTAAAAGTTTTCTGGTGGATGCTTTAGGGTTTTCTATATATAAAATCATGTCATCTGCAAATAGTGACAGTTTCACTTCTTCCTTTCCAATTTGGATCCCTTTTATTTCTTTCTCTTGCCTGATTGCTCTGGCTAAGACTTCCAGTACTATGTTAACTAGGAGTGGTGACAGTGGGCATCCTTGTCTGGTTCCTGTTCTTAGAGGGATAGCTTTCAGTTTTTCACCATTGAGGATGATATTAGCTGTGGGTTTCTCATATATGGTCTTTATTATGTTGAGGTACTTTCCTTCTATACCCATTTTATTCAGAGTTTTTATCATAAATGGATGCTGTATCTTGTCAAATGCTTTCTCTGCATCTATTGAGATGATCATGTGATTTTTGTTCTTCATTTTATTAATGTGGTGTATTACGTTGATTGATTTGCGAATGTTAAACCATCTCTGCATACCTGGAATAAATCCCACTCGTTCATGGTGTATAATCTTTTTAACGTATTGTTGTATGCGATTTGTTAGTATTTTGTTGAGGATTTTTGGTCGATGTTCATCAGTGATATTGGCCTGTAATTTTCTTTTTTTGTGTTGTCCTTGTCTGGTTTTGGTATCAGGGTAATGTCAGCTTCATAGAATGAATTAGGCAGCTTCCCCCCCTCCTCAATTTTTTGAAAGAGTTTGAGAAGGATAGGTATTAAGTCTTCTTTGAAGGTTTGGTAGAATTCACCAGGGAAGCCGTCTGGTCCTGGACTTTTATTTTTGGGGAGGTTTTTGATTACTGTTTCGATCTCCTTACTGGTGATTGGTCTATTCAAAGTCTCTACTTCTTCTTGATCCAGTTTTGGAAGGTTGTATGATTCTAAGAACTTATCCATTTCTTCCAGATTGTCGAATTGGTTGGCATATAGCTTTGCATAGTATTCTCTTATAATCTGTTGTATTTCTGAGGTGTCTTTTGTAATTTCTCCTTTTTCATTTCTGATTTTACTTATTTGTGCCTTCTCTCTTTTTTTCTTGGTGAGTCTAGCTAAAGGTTTGGCAATTTTGTTTATCTTTTGAAAGAACCAGCTCTTGGTTTTATTAATTTTTTCTATTGTTTTTTTTGGTCTCTATTTCATTTATTTCTGCTCTGATTTTTATGATTTCCCTTCTTCTACTGATTTTGGGCTTGGTTTGTTCTTCTTTTTCCAGTTCCTTTAGGTGCATTGTTAGATTGTTTATTTGAGATTTTTCTTGTTTATTGAGATAGGCCTGTATTGTTATAAACTTCCCTCTTAGAACCGCTTTTGCTGTATCCCATAAATTCTGGCATGTGGTATTTTCATTTTCATTTGTCTCTAGGTATTTTTTGATTTCTTCTTTGATTTCTTCATTGACCCAGTCATTGTTCAGTAGCATTTTGTTTAATCTCCACGTATTTGTGGCTTTTCTGATTTTCTTCCTATAGTTGATTTCTAGTTTCATACTGTTGTGGTCAGAAATGATGCTTGGTATTATTTCAGTCTTTTTAAATTTATGGAGACATGTTTTGTGGCCTAATATGTGATCAATCCTGGAGAATGTTCCATGTGCATTTGAAAAGAATGTGTATTCTTCGGTTTTTGGATGGCATGCTCTGTATATATCTACTAGGTCCATCTGTTCTAGGGTATCATTTAAGGCCAATGTTTCCTTATTGATCTTCTGTTTGGATGATCTATCTGTTGGTGTAAGTGGAGTGTTAAAGTTCCCTACTGTTATTGTGTTACTGTCTATTTCTGTTTTTATGTCTGTTAATAATTGCTTTATATATTTAGGTGCACCTACATTGGTTGCATAGATATTTACAAGTGTTATATCCTCTTATTGGATTGTTTCCTTGATCATTATGTAATGCCCTTCTTTGTCTCTTTTTACAGTTTTTGTTTTAAAGTCTGTTTTGTCTGATATGAGTACTGCTACCCCAGCTTTCTTTTCATTGCCATTTGCATGGAGTATCTTTTTCCATCCCTTCACTTTCAGTTTGTGACTGTCTTATGTCTGAAGTGTGTCTCTTGTATGCAGCATATATATGGGGCCTGTTTTTTTATCCAATCAGCCACCCTATGCCTTTTAATTGGAGCATTTAGTCCATTGACATTTAAAGTAGCTATTTACTGCCATTTTTTAACTTTTTTTTTTCTCAGTGTTTTAGTAGTCCTTCTCTGTTCCTTCCTTCTTCTATACAGAATTGATGGTCTCTTTAGTTTGACCTCTGTCTGAAAGCTCTACTCTTTAACTCCCCTCCTGCCTCCTTTTATGTTTTTGATATCATATCTAACCTCTTTTTTGTGCATTTGTATCCATTACCCTCTTATCATGGAAATAGATAATTTTTCCTATTTGTGGTCTTCTCTTTTCCCTTTAAATCAGTCCCTTTAACATTTCTTGTAGCACTTGTTTCTTGGTGACAAACTCCTTTAATTTTTGCTTGTTTGGGAAATTTTTGGTCTCTGCTTCCATTTTGAACGATAACCTTGCTGGGTAGAGTATTCCTGGCTGTAAGTTCTTTCTTTTTAGCACTTTAAATATATCATACC
Source organism: Ceratotherium simum simum (assembly GCF_057802395.1). Taxonomy (NCBI): domain Eukaryota; kingdom Metazoa; phylum Chordata; class Mammalia; order Perissodactyla; family Rhinocerotidae; genus Ceratotherium; species Ceratotherium simum. The sequence goes on from NC_141900.1 coordinate 18,312,150, forward strand.
ACTCTCTTCTAGTCTTTAAGGTTTCTGCTGAGAAGTCAGCTGATAGCCTTATGGGGTTTCCTTTGTATGTAACTTGACTTTCTCTTGCGGCTTTTAGGATTCTCTCTTTATCTTTAATTCTGGACATTTTCATTATGATATGTCTTGGTGTGGGCCTCTTTGGGTTTATCTTGTTTGGGCCTCTCTGTGATTCCTGTTCCTCGATGTCTGTTTCCTTCCTTACGTTGCGGAAGTTTTCATCTGTTATTTCTTGAAATAGATTCTCTGCCCCTTTGTCTTGCTCTTCTCCTTCCGGGACACCTATAACACGGATGTTAGTGTGCTTGATGTTGTCCCAGAGGTCCCTTAGACTGTCCTCACTCTTTTTAATTCTTTTCTCTTTTACCTGTTCACCTTGGGTAATTTCTTCTAGTCTTTCGTCCAGCTCAGAGATCCGTTCTTTTGTATCCTCTACTCTGCTTTTGAGTCCCTCTAGTGAATTTTTCATTTCCAGTGTTGTAGTCTTCATTTCTGATTGGTTCTTTTTTATATCTTCCATTTCTTTGTTGACATTCTCACTGAGTTCATCTTTTCTTCTCCCCCCATCAGTGAGCATCCTTAACACTCTTAGTTTGAACTCTCTGTCAGGTAGGTTGCTCATTTCTGTTTCACTTAGTTCCTTTTCTGTGGTTTTGTCTTGTTCCCTTACTTGGAATGTGTTCCTTTCCTTCCTCATTTTGCCTCTTTCCCTGTGCTTGTGTCTACGTATTAGGTAGGTCAGCTACGTCTCCTGCTCTTGCATAGGTGACCTTATGTAAGTGATGGCTTAGGAGGCCTGCAGTGTGTTTCCCTCAGTTCTCAATGTTCCAGGGGTGACCCCTGTGTGGGCTACGTGTGTCCTTCTGTTGTGGCCTGTTTGCTTTCCTTGTAGGCGCCCTGCGAGGCTGAGTTATGCTCCTGGCCAGCTGTTGTAATGCTCAGCTGCTTGTAGTTGTTGTGGGCCCTTCAGTCTCTTTATCAGGTGAGGGGAGCCCCAGCACAGTTGGCTGCAAGTTCTAATACCACATTTGTGTTGCAGGATTTCTTTTAAGTGCGTAGGCCCCCAGCGTGGCGGGTTGTTAGGCTCAGGGCCTTACAATTGTTATAAGCCTCCCGCCTTTAGGTCTCTTGTCAGTTCTCTGAGGATTGCAGCTGGGTGGGGCCGGCCTCAGGCACGGGAACACCCAATTGTTTCAGGCTTTGGAAGGTGGTGCAAAGCCCCTATGTGGGTCTTTTAGAAGCACAAGTCTTCTGCAGTTGACAAGCCCTGCTGCCCACAGGGCCCCACACACAGTCAACACAGTCCTGCCCCGTGTGCGGGCCCCGACCTCCCGAAGGGGACCCAGTCTCTCCATGGCGGGAGCCCCACACACTCCACCACTGCCCACACTCTCCACCCGCTCCTTGTGCACGCCCTGCCCCACTGAAGTCGGCTCAGTTGCCAGGCTGCAGAGAATCCAGTCACCAATCTATGCAGGCCCACAAGTTGCCTGAGGGCTTGTTGTTGGGTGGGGCCAGTCTCTAGGGTGGGCTGCCTGCCCTGGCTGAGCTGGATTAAATCGGTGCTCTAGTGGGTGGGGCAGACCCTGGGCTAGCAGGCCCCAGGGAGAACTCCAATGGCGTCTGTGTCAGCACGCCCCCACCAGGCCACAACAGTGGTCTCGGCCAATGTCCCAGTCCCTGTAGAGGTCTCACCTCTCACCGGGATGCACACAGGGCCTATTAGGTGAGTCCTTTTTCACCAAAGCACTGTGCACCTTTCTTTCTGTTGATTTTAGGTTGCTTTCTGAAATTGGTGAGTTTGCACGTGGGCCCTTTAAGAGCCGGTTTTAATGTCTTTGTGAACCAGTTTTTCTGGGGGTATTCCCCAATGTTTTAGTAGCAGGCAAAGTCAGATATTATGCCACTCGTCTCGATTGTGCTGGGTCCACAAAATGCCCACAGCGGTGGCGCTCCCCAGCTCGGGGCCCCACGTCTCCAGGGAGGCTGCGTACCTGGGGGCTGCTCCTGCGTGGCCATGAGACGCTGCGGCTTGTGAAGGCAGCGTTTTTCCTTTCCAGAAGGGAGTTTCTACCTCAGTTAGGATTGTCCGTTGTTGCAAAAGTTCCTCTTATCCAGTTTTGATTTCTGTCTCAGGGGTAATTTTTCCACGAGTAGTTGTAAATTGTCTGTGTCCGTGGGAGGAGGTGAGTTCAGAGTCTGCCTGCGCCGCCATCTTGACTTCTCTCCTATACTCACTTTCTTTTGATTGCCATTTGCTTGGAGTATCATCTTCCATCCCTTCGCTCTTAGCTTATGTTTGTCTTTAGAGATGAGATGGGTCACCCAGAGGCAGCATGTTGTTCAGTCTTGAGTTTAAATCCTTCTAGTCACTCTGTGAGTCACTCTGTGCATTTTGATTGGTGAATTCAATCCATTTACGTTTAGGGTCATTCTTGATATATGAAGGCTTAACGCTTTCCCTTCTATGTTTCTGTTGTTACAAGTCATCCCTTTTTGTTTTTTGTTTTGTTTTTTTAATAATTTTATTTATCCCCCCCCCTCCAAAGCCCCAGTAGATGGTTGTATGTCATATCTGCACATCCTTTTAGTTGCTGTATGTGGGACGCGGCCTCGGCATGGCCGGAGAAGCAGTGTGTCCGTGCGTGCTCAGGATCCAAACCCAGGCCACCAGCAGCGCCGCCCGCACACTTAACCGCTAAGCCACGGGGCCGGCCCCCTTTTTGTATCGTGAGTTTGTTACCAAATTGAAGTGATTATAGTTCTTTGTAATGCTTTCTTTTCTTTTAGCCTTTATCTTAGATAATTAAGTGTTTACTAACCTATTCTAGTATAGAGTTGCAGTTGTCTGATTCTGCCTGATCACCTTGCTCAAAGCTTTGTGTACCTTTGCCTTTTTGTTTCCAGTAGAAAGGCTTCCTTTCAACTTTTATTGTAAGAGAGGTTTAGTGACAATGAACTCCCGCAGCTTTTGTTTGTCAGGGAAGGCCTTTATTTCTCCTTCATATCTAAAGTATAACTTTGCTGTATAGACTATTCTTGGCTGACAGTTTTTATCTTTCAATATTTTGAATATATCATTCCACTCTCTCTTGGCCTTTGGAGTTTCTCCTTAGAAATTTGCCAGTAGCATAATGGGTTTCCTTTGTAAGTTGTTATTTTCTTCTCTCTGGCTGCTCTTAATGTTCTTTCTGTCATTGATTTTTGACAGTTGTAATATAATATTCCTTGGAGCAGGTCTTTTTGTGCTGAGATAATTAGGTGGTTCTGTTAGCTTAGTGTATTTGTATATCCAGTTCATTCCCCAGTTTTGGGAAGTTCACAACTATTATTTCTTTAAATAAGCTCCCTGCTCCTTTCTCTTTCTCTTCTTCTGGGATACCCATTATCCTTATGTTGCTTTTCCTAATTGAGTTGGATATTTCTCATAGAATTTCTCCATTTTTAAAAAATCTTAGTTCTCTCTCCTCTTCCACCTAAATCATTTCTAGATTTCTATTTTCAAGCTCGTTAATTCTCTCTTCCGTATGGTCTGCTTTATTTCCAATGCTTTCTACTTTATTCTTCATCTCATTTATTGTGTTCTTCAGTTCCAGAGTTTTGCTGTTTTTTTTTTAATAGAATTTCAATCTCTTTGGTGAAATATTCCTTGTGTTCATCAGTGTTATTCCTGAGCTCACTAAACTGTATTTCTGAGTTTTGTTGTAACTTGTTGAGTTCTTCATGACAATTATTTTGAATTCTCTGGCAGTTACATTGTAATCTTCTGTGACTTCAAGTTTGATTTCTGGAGAGTTGTCATTTTCTTTTTGTGATACTGTGTTACTGTTGTTCTTCATGATGCTTTATGACTTGTTCTTCTGTCAGAGCATTTGTGGTAGCAGACACCTTTCTTTTTTTTTTTTTTTTATAATTTTATTTATTTATTTTTTTCCACAAAGCCCCAGTAGATAGTTGTACGTCATAGCTGCACATCCTTCTAGTTGCTGTATGTGGGACGCTGCCTCAGCATGGCCAGAGAAGCGGTGCGTCAGTGTGAGCCCGGGATCCGAACCCGGGCTGCCAGCAGCAGAGTGTGCGCGCTTAACCGCTAAGCCACAGGGCCGGCCCGCAGACACCTTTCTTATTGAGTTAGGCTTTGTTTGCTCTGATTCTGAGCTACTTCTGGTTTTATTTGAGAGCCTACACTCTCCACCTTCTACTGCCTCTGCCAGAGGTGTTGTCAGTGCCCTCATTGTGCTGCTTGTGACTTGGAGGTTGCTGGTGTCTTGCAGCTTATGATGTCGCTATAGTTGCGAGTGTTCCTATTGAGATCACTGGGCTGCAAGCACCTCTGCTGCTTCTGGGGTTGCCTGGGTTGCATGTTCTTCCACTGGGGTGGGGGGATGGGGAGAGTGAGTCAGGAGCCCAGGTCACAGGCACTTTCACCACATCCAGGTTTGTTAGGCCTGCAGGTGCCACTGCTATGTGTAGGCAGGGCATAATTTGCAGGAGCCCTTGCAGCTGGGGGAAACTGGGGTTGTGGGCTTCACTGTCACTGTACGTTGCTCTCTTCCGGCTCAGGCGCTGCTGCAGCATGTGCTGCTGATCCTGGGTTATCTGGAGGTGCTGGCAGTGCACCTGCTTGGGATGCTAGGTTCACAGATGTTGCCGTTGCTGCTAGGTGGGCTGAGGTCATTGGTGATACCACCACCACCATGGGAGAGTTGTACCTGGGTCATGAGCGCCACTGGGTTCCTGAAGTCTCTGGTCTCTCGCGCCTGTGCAGTTCCTGGAACCACAGGTCATGGGCACTGCCACCACTGCCGCAGCCCTGGGATCTTGTGTACAGCCCCTACTACTGGCAGGGCTGGTGTCATGTGTGCCACTGCCGGGGCCTGGGTTACAGGTACTGCTGTGGCTCCTGAAGCCTCAGATTTACGCACCCCTTGCTACTACTGGGGGAGGAAGAATAGCAGCTGAGCTGCAAGTGCCGCTGTGGCTCCAGCAGCCTCTGATCTCTTCCATCAGCATGCTTTTTGGAAACTTGAGTCATGGGCACTGCTGCCCCAGCAAGGAGTGTTAGGGTCTTGGATCCAACCCTTGCTGCTGGAGGGGTTCGTGTCAGAGGTGGAGGCGCTGCCACTGGAGGGTGGGGAGAGGGAGCTGGGTCGTGGGCACTACTGCATTTCCTGAAGCCTCAGGTCTTGGGTGCTGCCTGCCACTGCTGGTGGGGGCAGGAGTAGGATGGGGGTTTGGGGGTGGGGTAGAAGCTGAACCACGAGTGCCACCGCAGCTTTTGCAGCCTCTGGCCTCCAGCACTGGTGTGTTTTTTGGAGCCTCAGGTCATGGGCCCTGTTGCTGTTGCCACGGATATTGAGGTCTTGGATGCAGCCCCCACTGCTGAAAGGGTCAATATCAGTGGTGCCGAGGGAGAGGGAGGGGACTGGGGTCACAAGCCTCATTGTGGTTCCCAGAGCTTCTGGTCACTGGCCTGCAGTGTTTCCTGGCACCTCTGGGAATGTGTGCTGCCTGGATTCCTGGGGCCTCTGGGAATGTGTGCTGCCTGGATTCCTGGGGCCTCTGGGAATGTGTGCTGCCTGGATTCCTGGGGCCTTTGGTCGCAAGTGTGGACACTGTTTCTGGATCCTCTGGTCTTGGGAGCTGCCACAGTTTCTGGAACCTCTAGTCTCGGGAGCCACCACCACTGCTTCCTTGGTTCCACTGCCTCCAGGAGGTTCAGTCCACCCGCTTTCAGATGTGTAGATGCACAGATCTCTCAAGTGTTCTAGTGTGCTTTGCTGGGTCCTTTGTTGGTCTGTGGATGTCCTACTCATCCTAGACATCCATTGAAGGGAGAGACAAAGGGAACAACTTTTCCACCATGGTGTTGATGTCACTCTTGGATTATTTCTTTTTTCAATGACAGTGAAAACATCTTATAGATTTCTAATTCACAATGTTTTGAATTAAAAATTCAATTTCTTTAATAGTTATAGATCTATTCAGAACATCTTGTATGAGTTCTAATAGTTTGGTCCGAGTTGTAGAGCTATTCATAGTACTTCACTATCTTTTTAATGCTGGGAGGTCTAGTCTATAGTGGTATCTTCTTTTTCACTCCTGATATTGGTAATTTGGTTTTTCTCCTTTTTGTTGTTGTTGCTGGTCTTACTAGGGGTTTATTAATTTTATTAATGCTTCCAAAGAATCAACTTTTGGTTTGATTGATTCTCTTATTTTTGTTTTCAATTTTTTTATTTCTTTTTCTTTGTTAGTTCCCTTCTTCTGCTTGTTTTTGTTTTATTTTGGTTTTTTTCTACTTTCTTGAGGCAGTAGGTTGCATTATTGATGAGACCTCTCTTTTTTTCCTAATTATACATTTTTAAAAACACTTTTAGTATTATTAAATTCCCTCTAACTGTTGCCTGGGTTGAATCCACAGATTTTGATGTTGTATTTTCATTTTTATTCAGTTCAATATTAAAAACAAAATTTCCTCTGAGATCCTTTGTGATCCATTGATTATTCAGAAATGTGTTGTTTAATTCCCAAATGTTTGGAAAATTTACAGTTATTTTTCTGTTTTTGATTCTTAGTTTGATACCATTATGATCAAGATCAAAGATATGCTTTGTATGATTTCAGTTCTTTTAAATTTAAAATGTTTGTTTTATGACCCAGGACATGCTCCAGCTTGATTAATGTTCCATGCGTAGTTGAACAGAATGTGTATTCTCTCTTTGTTGAGTGGAGTACTTTGTAGATGTCAATTAGATTCCCTTGGTTTATGGTGGTGTTCACTTTTTCTGTTCATTGCTGATTTTTTCTAGTGCCTCTCTCAACTATTGAGGGAGGGATATTGACTCTTACTAATGGTTAAGTACTGAGTGGTAGGTAGGCACTAAATAAAGCACCTGCGATATTTTCCTCACAGGCCAAAAAGTTTTTGTATAAATCCGTGTTTTTAGACTATAATGTCATATCAACAGCACCATGGTTAGAAAGTCAGGGGGGAATAATGTGTCCAGAGGAAAGATAGGAAATACACTGTCTTTTTTTTTGGCCTTGGGCAATTTTTTGTGCTAGCTGAAACAGGTGTAGAGTAAGACTTGGGAAAGGAAAACTAACCACCTTTTTTTTAATAGTAAGGTTTTTCACTACCCTGCAGTGAGAGTCAGGGAAAAAAGTAAGGCTTTTGATGCTAAATTTCCATGAAGCTTTGAAGAAGAAGAAAGATCAACATGCCCTGAGAAGTGCTTTGGACTTGAAGTATAAAGATTCACCCAGAGGAGTTTACTTAAGCATTAGGCTGTTCCATGCATCGTTTAGGCAGTAATATCAATTGAGGATTGGTTAGAAAAGTTCACATTTTAACCTTAGGGTTTCTTTTGTAATACTGAACTCCTTAAGATTATCTGTTTTTCATGGCCTTTCTCCTTCCCTCCCTCCATCAAAAAAAAAAGAGGTTAGCAACTAATACCTCATTTATGAAAATAATCACTTAAATGGAGTTCTTGTTGGTTTACAAAACATGTTTCATGCATATTATCTCATTTGATCCGTACAACCCTGTGAGATTTGTAACACCGGTTTTTTTTTTTTTTTAAAGATTTTATTTATTCACTTTTTTCCCCCCAAAGCCCCAGCAGACAGTTGCATGTCATAGGTTCACATCCTTCTAGTTGCTGTACGTGGGACTCAGCCTCGCGCTGGACGGAGAAGCGGTGCCCCGGGGCGCGCCCGGGATCCGAACCCGGGCCGCCAGCATCAGAGCGCGCGCACTTAACCGCTAAGCCACGGAGCCGGCCCTGTAACACCGGTTTTTAAAATCTTTACTTTTAGAATCTCAGCAAGGTTAAGTGATTGTTCTAAGGTCATAGAATTAAGTAAAATGAAGTTCAGGTGTTCTCATTCCTAGTTCAACATTCTTTTTATCATACTCTGCCTTTGAAAGAATTTGCCTGTTTTGTTTAAAACTGGAGTAGAATTGACTTTGATTAAAACATTTTTATTGATTTTATGTGTTCCAGTGATCATGTACTATTTCATTTTACATAAATGTCAAAGACTATTGGAAAGATTTAATAGATTTTCAAACATTGAGTTAATCATGAATTTTCTCCTATATGAACTTGTTTTTTAATATCTTTTGATTATTTACCATTGAGAACTGTGAGAACTGTGAATTCATTATATATTTTTAATGGTAATACCTTTATTTGTTAAATTTACTTCAAATTTTTTCTCCATTCTCTTTTTCTTTTGATTTTACTGAGAAAAAAATTAGTTGTATATATTAGTAGTTGTGAAATTTCTCTTTTAATTCATTTGGTTAAGAAATTATTTTCCCCATAGTTGGAATAAATATTTTATTTTGTTTTTTTTAATTTTTTTCTGTGATTGGTTTTATATATTGTGAGAGGCTTTTATTAATAATTTTTTTGTTTACTTATCTTTTGGTTAGATATTAAAATCTTATACATTTTAAACCCATACTATTTTATTCTCTATTCTGTATGTCATCATTTCTACTTTTTTGCAAATACATTACTTTTTAAAAATTTTGCTTTATAATTTCATTGTTTTTATTTATATTATCTGTTATTGAAATTACAATTGTACATAAACATTTTTCTTTAAAATATTTTTTCCTGTAGGCATGTTTTGTCATTAGATTCAAGATATCTACTTAAAAATGATTAAAATATGTCAAATATAAAAATAAAACACTTTTTACACTTAGAATAAGGAAGTGAAAATCAAAACGTGTATGTCGTTATTCTTGGAGTTTTTTACTTTAACTTTTGCTCTAACTTTGTGTTTTCTAAGATTTCTTTAGTGAAATAATTTTTTGTTGTTGTTAATGAACAGAGAGAGTGGAGCGAGAAAGAGAAGTGTGTCTTTAAAACAATGTAAAAAAAATCATACTGGACCATCTTAGACTTAACCGATTGTTACAAATAACAAGGATTCTGGGATATTATTATTATTATTATTATTTTGGTGCCTTCAGTAAGTGGAAGCTCAGATCTCATTGTTGATTGGATAAATTAAGTCTATCAATATTATAACGCTGCAGCATCCATGTTGTTTGGTGTTACTTTATGGTGGTGGTTTGTTTTGTCTTAATTTAAATTTGTTATTTAGTGCAGTATTCTCTAGTAACTGTGCTTTTCATACAACATATGATATGGTGGCGAAGAAGATTGATGTTCCAGAACAAGTTAAAATGTAGTTGTTGTGATAAGCCCTGATCTTACAATATGATTTATTTTGATTTAAAGATAAATTTTTTGTTGAATGAATTCTAAAATGGCAGTTTTTTTTCCAGATTATATTCATCAGTCTGCCAGATAACCTTTTATAAATCACAACCTTACATTTTGATATTTGCTTTTGTAAAAGATAGGCCTTAGTCTGAAGTTTCTAAATCATCAATGCTGTGTAGAAGAATCAAATGTGGAGCTTTTTAGATAATATAATTATACGCTTGTATTCTGAAAATTGCCTCAAGTAATATATAGATAACTAAAAATTTAAAAGTCAACAGACTGGGAAAATATTCATAGCAAATATGATAGACAAATAGGAAATATTATGATATAATTAATACAAAGTGATGTAAGGAAAAGATAAGGGAGTAAAAATTATGTAGAGATTCTCAAAAGAAATACAGTTAGTAAAAAAGTCAGCCTCATTATTTAAAAATTTATATGAGACCATCAATAAGAACATGTTTCTTCTAGCAGCGTATAAAATATCCAAAACAGTGATAATAGCCAGTGCTATCTATGGTTAAGTAACTCCCATAGATTACTGGAAAAAATGTATAACGTGATATAGCCATTTTGAAAAGTAGTTTGATAATTTGTATCAATAAACTTAAAAATTTTACTTTGATCCTGTAATTCTGTCTTTCATTATTTCTGAAGGAAATAATTCTAGATATTTAAAATCTGTATATGTAAAGATAAAATAGTTATTGGTGATAAATAATTATTCCATCTTAGGCAGATGGTTAAATAATTTTTGGTTTATTTATTTGATGAAATATTGGGCAGCTGTCAAAAATTGATATTTATAAGGACTATAATAGGATGGGTGGATGTTTATAACATTAAGTTAATAAAGTAGACATTGTAAATAAGTATAATTACAAATAAAAATAAGAACAAAACAAGATTAAAAAGGAAGATAAGATTTTAAAGGAATATAGTAGACCTTTACGTTGATTTTAAAGGAATATAGTAGACCTTTACGTTTAACCACAACTGAGATTTTAAGTATTTTAGGAACATCTGAAGGTTGAAATTTCAAGCACATATCTGAATTGTGCTCTTTCAAAGTTGGTGTGTAGGAGGGTGTCACTTTCACTGGTAAGTGTTTATAGCCAGCTGCCCAGCCCCTGTATGCCAGTTTTTGCTCTTTCTGCTCTTTCTCACATAAACATCCAAGAGGAAGATATGTGCTATTTTGGTGCTACTTGAGAATTTAAAGATTCATAAATTTCTCAGACATACTCATATATATTCCAATGATCCACTTTGCACTAGTGGCCTCTACATTGTGGGGTTGTATAATTTCCCCTCTTTTGAAATATTTTTCTGATTTTCAAAAATTCTTTAATGAGCATAATATTTTCAAAATGAAAAAAAATCCTTTATCCTGTTACCAGTTAATAATCCTAGCATTAAACTCTTCTTCACGATACAATGTATTCTGTTTTTCCTGTGTCTTATCTGCCACTAATCCCATGCAGACTTTGTACTTTTTATCTCTAAAAGTTCAATTTGTCTTATTATCCACGTCTTTACTAACATGTTCAGTCTTTTTTTTTGAACATATGAAATACAGTTATCACTGTTGTAATGTCCTTGTTTATAATACTATAATCTGTACCATTGGTTCATACTTATTTAATATTTAATGGAACATATAAAAATGCAAAAACAAGTTTTTAACATGTAAGCTACAAATACTACCCACCAAGTTTAACAATTAGGAGAGAATATTATTAGCATGTTGTATCTCCTATCTCTCCTAACTTTTCTAAATGTTGTTAATGTTTGTATGTGTCCCCAAATAATATATTGTTTAATCTTACACGTCTTAAATTTAATATAAATCACCTCTTGCTGTGTGTATTCTGCTAAAACTTGTTCTCCTTCCTCAATATTATGTTAAGGAGATATTGATATTGATGTGTATACCTGTCATTGTTTATTTTTACTGTATCGTAGTATTTTGAAGCAATATATTACATTTTATTTATCTGTTCTCCAGTTGATGGTCATTTCAGTTGTTTTCAGCTTTGTTTTGTTCTTAACAATGCTATTATGAACATTGTTGTACATGTTTTTCGATGTACATATCTAAGAACTTCTCTAGGTTATATACCTAAAGAATGGCATATTTTGATCCTAGGGATATTCATATAGAATCTTTTTAGATTATGGTAATATCTAATCATATTATATATAATCTATATATAATCTATATACATATATACATATATATTATACATATATACATATATAACATATATAATATAATCTAAGAAGAAAGTTATTAGAGTATCTCAAATTAATTTCCAAAGTGGTTTTTACTAATTGCCAATGTTCCTATTTATATATACACACATATATAGACATATTGCATACATATATACACATATCTACATATATATGCACAGTCATATATCCATATGTATGTATTTACTCTTGCAATTAACATTATGGTAAATATCTTCCTGCCCAAACATATTCATTTTTTTCTTCTTTTTAAAGATTACTTATTCCCAGAAGCAGAATCATTGATTTAGAGGATCTGAATTTTTTTTTCTGTTAGGCTAGTCATCTTATTTTAATTTTTATGATATTTTTCTTGACTTCCCATTTACTTTTTTAATTTAGTTTTGTTATGAAAGTTATGCATACATAACATACTCAAATAGTTCTACAAGGTTTGTTATTAAAAAATAGCAATCTCTGCCCTCTTCTCTACCCATTTGCTTTCCCCAGAGGCAACCATTTTCAGTGTTTTTGCTGATTCTTTTGTTGTTTATCTCTATTTCTCTAAATAAACTGCCTATATTTCCACTTTTTAATTTTTAGCTTCTTTGGCTTCTCACTATAAAGCATGAAGATTTAGCCTCCTCCATTTCTTTCAACTTCCAGCACCATCCTAACTTCATACATGTACTCTTCCCTCATCTCTTTTTCCCCAAATAAATAATTTAGTGCCTACTTTTTTTTTTAAAGATTTTATTTATTTATTTTTCCCCCCCAAAGCCCCAGTAGATTGTTGTACGTCGTAGCTGCACATCCTTCTAGTTGCTGTATTTGGGACGCAGCCTCAGCATGGCTGGAGAAGCGGTGCGTTAGTGTGCACCCGGGATCCGAACCCCGGGCCGCCAGCACGGAGCGCGCGCACTTAACCACTAAGCCACGGGGCCGGCCAGTGCTGACATTTTTATGAATAGTAAATGCATAGCTGAATCATTTGGCAAACTATAATAATTCTTCTTGTTTTCTTTTAAACAAAGGAGGATGCTAGTAAAGGAAGAGGCAGTGAGGATTTTGGAATCAATAAGGAGTATTTGTGTTGCAAAATAGAAGGAGATAATGTTAGTCAACAGGAAGCCATAGATTCCATGAATGGGAGAGGAACATGATGAGAACATTTATTCTGGTAGCCACGTGTAGTATTGATTAGAACATTGAAAGCCTATTAAAACGACTGGCATGTATTTTAGTAGTAAATAATTTTTATGCCATTGAGGTATTGGTTTAGTCTGAAGACTGAAAAAATAAAAAGAAGTGAACAATCCCAGGAAATAATATAAGAACCAGTCAATGAGATCAAGTGACTGCTTGGGAGCAAAGCATATGAAGTTTATTCTAAAGTTTTAATAAATCGAGACCAGGACAATGATAGTGGGGGAAATCAGAATTCATTTTTTAGTATCTTTAAATTTCAAAGAGTTGAGTACATTAGACAAAAAAAATTTTATGTTCTGTTACCCACCCTCTTGATACCTGTGTCAGATCTTTTGGTTGAATTCCTTTTTCTTCAATCTATTTAGTAGATTAATCTTTTCTCAGCTTAAGTAAACAAAGAGATGAGCAATATCATTTCATTTCCACTAAAATTACTAGTCTCATCGTATTCTAACATCTAAGGAGATGATAAATATGTTAAATCCAAATAGATCACTTTAGTTTCCTCATACATATTTTTGGTGCATGAAAGGATTCAACAGATTTTAGTATTAAGCGGCTAGAAAGATAATTCTGGCTGTGTACTCTACGTTTATTAAGGTTTAATTGTTAAATTGTGAGTAATGCTGGTATGTTTTAAAATTTGGCATTTTAACACATTTTACATATTTTTTTAACTTTTATTTTTTATTAAACTCAGAATACTAGTTATTTAGTGCTGTCATTGTTCTAACTTGGCTAAATTTAATTCCCTGAACAGTTAAGTCTGATGTGATTTTTCCATCTTTACCCTTTCACTGAGCAAATTGGACGACTATAGGAAGAATACTATCTTTCCTTTGAATATAAAATTTTCTGAGGTTGGTGGGATTGGCCTGGGATGATCTAGTGAAAAGATTGAGGACACACAGACCTGGATTTAAATTCTGCTTTGCTGGTTACTAGACAGGTGAATTTGTTCATAATTTGTTAATAATATTTCTAGCAAAGTTATTTAGAATACTTATTACAAATAATGGATGCATACATTAAAATAATAAATATACATTTTGTGCCTAGTTTAATGCCTTCCATATGCCAGGTCTTCAAAAATTACAGTTATTGTTATTGGAATCATCATCATTTTTCTTTCCTTGGCTCCAATTCCTAGACGTATTTCACAAAGAGCAGATGTAAATAGACTTGGAACACTGATAATGATTGTATGCAACAGATAAACAGGAGGGGAGAATTCAGTATAATCCCTCCATTCTCCTGGAGTGGGTGGGTGGGTGGAGTTGGTACATTTTTTTTTCTGTTGTTCCTCACCCCCTCTTCTACATTTATCTCTTTTATTGAAAAGCAAATTTGTGGAATAATCAGTACTGGAAATAATATGGCTCTTTCTCCCTCCTAGTTGATAGAACTCTTTGTACTCCAAATCTAGCATATCTTTTGGTTATTTCTTAAAGCGAGTGATTGTAAATATGGTGTGGATAAGCAGGGGATGAGGAAGTGGTTAGATAATGTGATGAGAGCCATTGTTTACCTTAAAAAAGTATTAGGGTTAATCATTTATATTTCTATCTCCCCTACTAGGTTGTAGATACTCTGTGAGGACATAAACTATATTTACTTTTTCTTTTTGTCCCCACAGCACTTGGCATAATACATTTTATCTGTGTCTTTCAATGGTTGTAACTTTGTACTTTTTCTTCCTGTCTTAGACTTTTCTACTTGGGGTCCGAATTTATGTCTGATTCATTTCTGTGTGTTTGTGACTTATAAATGATTGATATTCAATAAATGGGTTGAATGAATGATTTGACTTGTCTCCAGAGTTATAGACCAGCATTTATAAGAATAAAGCAACTGTTAGCTTTGTTTATCTCTAGAAATTTATAACTGGAAGGAACATTAGAGTTTATGTAAGTCTAGCTCTTCATTTTTCAAAGTAGCTGGTACCAAAGATTGCAAGACTTATATTCAGAAACATATATGGCAGAAGTAGAGTTAGAACCCAGCTAGATGTTTTACTCTGTGCCTTTTCCTTTTTTTTACTTAATTGTGATATTTTTCTTCCTTTGATAACAGGAAAAAAGAGAAAAAAGTTGATAACTAGCTTGAAAAGAAAATATTTATTTTCTATTGTCTGTATGGCTGTAGTTTGAGCCTATATTGTCTACTCAGTGTTTTTAGGGTGAACATAGCATTTCCTTCTTGATCATTACCACAACTTGGGTCAAATATTATTTTCTCAAAATTCTCTGAAAAATAAAATTTAAAATTAAAAAATCAGATTTTTAAAAATTTCTTGTGGATTATAATCTGCACTACATTTACGTAATAGATTGGTGTATAAAATACTTTGGGATTCATTAATTTATTTTGATTCTGATGATAGTCTTAAGAGTTATATAGGGCATGAATTAGAAATTGTTGGCATTGTACAGATGAGAAAATTGAGGCTATGTCACTTGACTGTGACCACCTGTTGAGTAAATTATGAGGTAGAATCTAAGCCCAAATGATTTAAAGGCATTTTCAATACTCTTTCCACTGTGGTAAGCCAAAAGTCCCTTTAAATATACACATTTTCAAAAAATATTCGTGGTTGAAATACAATCAGTAATAACTACTATTCACTTGCCCTTTACATCATTTCCTTTTGTCCTCTTGTGTAGAACTAACTATAAAGTGTTCAGTCAGCACGTATTTGAGTGCTGCTAAGTGGTTAGTTAGCATTGTGCTGGATGCTTTAATGTAGTTTCACCTAGGTAGTATGTTGTGATCCAGCCTATGTAAAATATGATAATATGTAAGTGCTAGGGATATATTTTAATAAGACTTAAAGTTAAAAAATTAGTTCTGGTCCAGCCCTGTGGCTTAGCGGTTAAGTGCACGCACTCCGCAGCTGGCGGCCCAGGGTTCAGATCCTTGGGCGTGCACCCACGCACCGCTTGTCCGGCCATGCTGAGGCCGCGTCCCACATACAGCAACTAGAAGGATGTGCAGCTATGACATACAACTATCTACTGGGGCTTTGGGGGAAAAAATAAATAAATAAAATTAATTAGAAAGCTTTTAAAAAAAATTAGTTCTAATTAAGAGACTACAGTGAAAAACACATTTCATATTCTATTGAGTAACTGGAAAACCAAGTCATCTATCTAAATCAGTTTTGTTTTTTTAGAAATAATTTGTCTTGTTAAAATAGAAACTACAAATTTTAGAATTGTGTCTAAGCTGCTTAATGAAACCTTGACCTTTATTTGTAGCATTGTAGTTGCTTTAGATATGTCTAAGATGACGCCAAAAAAAATAATAATAAATTTCTCAAATTGTAAATATGCAGAGAGACAACTGTTGTTAATATCTTGGTAGATATCTTTTCACACTTCTTGCTCTGTGTATATAATTCTGTAAACAGAATATATATAACTCTATAAATAGAGTTTATAGAATTTTAGACTATATGAGCCAGCCCTGATGGCCTAGTGGTTAAAGTTCGGTGCTCACCACTTCAGCAGCGCGAGTTCGCTTCCTGGTCACGGAACCACACCACTCGTCTGTTAGTTGCCATGCTGTGGTGGCAACTAGTGGCAACTAGTTCTTCACATAGAAGAACTAGAATGACTTACAGTTAGGATATACAACCATGCACTGGGGCTTTGGGGAGGGAAAAAAAAAAAAAGAGGAAGATTGGCAACAGACGTTAGCTCAGGGCGAATCTTTCCTTGCCAAAAAAAAAAAATTTTAACTATATATATAATTATATACTTATATAATTATATAAGTAGAATTAATTCCTGTGTAATTTTCTTCATTCAGTAATATTATGAAAATCCTTCAGTGTAAGTAACTATTAGGTCTGCATGATCATGTAAACTGGCAGCATGCTAAAGTGTTTTCATAATTTATTAGTCCTTTTCCAAATGGTGGACATTTGTTTCAAATGTTTTGTTATTATAGAATAACTTTTAAAACTGTCTTGCAACTTGAGAAATTTCTAAGGTTATCAGGATATTTATGTTAAAATAAATTTGACACTACTTTTTATGTAATCTGTTGACATTACTTTGAATTTACGATAATCATAATTTCTATTCTTGCTTTACCAACTTATCTGAAACATTTTGCTCAGGAGTAAAGTTATTTACTAAGTGGAAAATGTTTGGATAACTATATTTTTAAAATACAGACTTTGAAAGAGACTAGTGTTCAAGAGCAAATTTATAGTATTTTGAAGAAGTTAGACATGATGCTTTGATACCTTGACATTTATTCAATATTGAAATATTTAAATGTGTGTGTTTTTTTAAAATAGATTATCTTTCTCAAGGAGTAGATCTTTCTGGAATAGAAGTAATAGAAAATGATCTACTTTTTATTGCAAGAGCTCGACTTGAAGTGGAAAATCAAGCTAAGCGCCTACTGGAGCAGGGTGTGGAGACTCAGGTAATACAAATAATAGCACTTTTTAAATATGAAAAATATGTCATAATACAGATGAACATTTGACTTTGAGTTTAAAAAAGTAATATACGTCCTCATTTTATCACTGAAGAACTATGTCTACAATTTGAATTAGAGAGTAGGACATTATTATAAGTACAGAGAAAATTTATTTAGTATATATTTATTTAATTCTACTAAAACTAGATTCTAAGATTTCTAATGTATAATGTATTTATATAATATGAAGTATATATTTTATATAATGTGTATATGTAGATAGATAGTTAATACCTGGTGAGTATGCTTACTTTGTCCAAGGCATTGTTACTCAGTTAAGCCTTTCAGCAACCCGGTAAGGTTGGTATTATTGTTATTTCCATTATACAAATGAGGAAACTGAGAGCTTAAATAATTTGTGGAAGATCATACATCTAGTAAATGGTATAGTTTGGGTCCAAACATGAACCATTCTAACCTCAAAACCTTGCACCCTTACTAGTCACTGTGCCATAATTAAAAAAAAAAAAAAATTGCGATTTCTCCTAAGTTATCATTTTCTGATGCTTAATTTTCTGAATTAGAAGAAGAAACCCAAGCATATTGATGTAGTAGAATCAAAAAATTAGATGTAAATCTCAGGTCTTCTACATTTGTATCGTACCCAGATATTTTCTCCATTTGTATTGGACCCAAATAGAATTATTAATATCCATTTTTTAATTCATATCCTTTAAACCAGGAATTTCATTTTGTGCATTTGTATTAAAAATTTTTTTTACAAATATTCAATTTTTTAAGTAATCTCTAAATCAGAAAGTTATTTGACTTCTGAATCTTAATTGTTATAATTTTAGAAAGATAATGGAATATCAGTTACTCTTTTAAATAAACTTTTAAAATTCATTATTATATACATAAGGAAAAATGAACAAATCTTAGACATATATATAGAATGAAATACCAATGTAAACACATCTGTGAAATCAAAACTCAGGTCAAGAAATAGGACACTGCCAGCACTCCTGGAGTCTCTTCACTCTCTCTCATAACCTCTACTCTCTCCTTTCCCAAAGGTAACTATTATCCTAACTTCGAACACTGGAGATTAGTTTTATCTGCTGCCTATTATATTTTAACTGTAGGTCTCGCTATGAAGATAAAACGCTTATACTGTTAAAAAATAAGGTACTTGTCTACATCAAATAAGAAAAGATACCTTCTTCTCAAAGAAATATTTAAGGAATTCCAAATCAACTTTGAGTTAAGATAAATATTTTTATAAAAAATTAATATCAGCCCCGCTCATTTAGTTGCAAGAAAGGTAGCAATTTACATTTCAGAAAGTACAATATCACAGGCCTTTTGTATTTATCTCATGTTCATATTATCACTACATCAGATTTAAAACTTTATGTACTCTTTAAAATTTACATACATAGGAATAAAGTGTTTATTCCTATGTATGTATGTATGTGTGTATATGCGTGTATCTTTATGCAATTTTAAATATTTTACTACATTTTAGAGTCATGAGAATGAACCAAAAATGGTAGAAAGGAAACAGTACCAAAGTTTATAGAAGTAAAATACTATTTTTTAATAAGGGTGGGTGATTTTAACATGTCACAAAGGAATGGTTACTTTTAAAGGCTTATTTTTTTATTGTATTCTCACATATTTAAAGTGGGAAAGTATTTTCTATGATAGTTCTTCCTATGTAAACTCTATTTTAGATATGTTATTGTTTTGTGTACATTTTTACAGTTGTCAAATTTGATTTGCTTCAGTTTTTAAATCATATTAAAATTAAAGTAGAACTGATAAACTTTTAGGAACTATTTTTAAAATACTGATGGAGTTATATATTCAAACTGTATAAAGTTAATCAAAGATTATTAAAGTAGATGACAGCTGTTGTTTAGCCAATGGCCTGTGTCTAATCAGGGAGATTAAGTAAGATAAAGAAGAAAAAAATATAACACAATATAAAAATATTATGTGTATACATAGGTAGATGTGAAATGGTCTGCATGGATCTTTGAAAAACAGGAACGAGAGAGCTATAATTTTGTTGTATCTCAGCGTGGTTCAGAGGAGGGTAGATTCTGCTTTGTGGATGGGAATACTGTTTCTTTGTAAACCTGCATGGATTATATTATCATAGTTTGTTGACATTAGCCATTAATATTATCCACTTAATTTGTCTTGTTTAGATTCCATATGTATAAAGTAGCCTTGTGAGTATAATTTGGCTTCCTATATAATTTTCCTGAAGGGAGAAAGTGTACTGATCTGCCAGTATTAACATTCTGGTTCCTTTCACAGTTTTAAAAATATTTCTCATGTGTAAATTGATATTTGTATTTGTAATATTATTTACTTGTGAATTTAGTCGTGTGTGCCCACCTACCTTAGACCTGGGTCTTCTGGGTTGTTTTCACAAAGTCGGGTTTCTGGGTTTGGTTGCAGAGCTGAGAAAATTAAACCCCTATCAATAATGGTGCCACTGAGATACTACTTCTTGGGAAGCAGGGTGTCTTATGGAAAGAGCTTGTGTTTTGGAGCCTCCTTCCTTCTCCTTTTAGAAAGCAACAAGACAGAGGTGTCATCCAGCTATGTCAGCAGGCAGTTTAGGAATTAAGAATGAAACTAACCTTTGTTGACTGCACATTCTTTGCCAGGATTTGTTTTAGTGACTTTACATTTCTCATCTTAATTGCAATAACAAATATGTGAGGAAGATATAATTACCCTCTTTTTATAGTTAAGGAAACAAAGGCCTAGTAGAAAGGTTAGGAAATTAGCTGAAGATTGTACAGCTAGCAAGTAGTGGAGTCATGGTCTGGAGTCCCTGCTTTCCCCCTTTCTTTAATAAGACCAAGCAGTTTATTCTAATGTTGTTAAATAATTACGTTTTAAGTTATTTGACAATTTGTGAAGCAATTTATATTGAAAAAGGAATTTTTAAGGCATAAAACTTTCTTTGGGAATCCTCCAGTGATGACTAATCTAAATGTGTTCCTCAGAATTTTTATGTTTCTCTGGCAAACATTGTTTTTTCTGTTCTCTGAAATTACTATTTTAGATTTTCTCCACTTTCCATCAACCTTCTCTTCTTGCCCCACACTTCATTTTACTCTGAGCACATGCCTTTAATTTTTATTTAACAGAGGCACCTCTCACATCACCTGTGCTCTGGAAACCATTTTTTTAGGAATCTTCTCTTGTTGGTGTTTCCATCTCCCATTTATATCTTCATCTTCTCTCTTACTCTTTTCCTTCTCATCAGCATTTAAACGTGCGTGTTTTATGCCACTCTCTCCTGTATTCTCTGCTTTTCAGTCTCACAAGCTTTCATTTAGTTTTTCACATGCCCATTTTCCTTCCTTATTTAGGGCTTTCATGTTCTTTTTATGCCTGGAATACTCTTTTCACTTCCCATTAAAACAGATGCTGTAGCTTATATCTATTTAGTTCTCAAATTATTTTCTCTGATTTATCAGAAATCATTGAAATAGTTAAATACATTATTAATATTTATTATAAATATAGACTAAAAGAATTACAGCCTTTTAATCTTGGAAGTACTATTGCGTTCATGAAATAGTGCATACTTAAGTAGTTTTGGGGCTCATAACCTGAATAGAGGTGTTGAGTAAACAAGGAACTTCTGAATAATTTCATGTCATCACAATAATTAACATCTGACATTAATTTGGTTTCTCAGAAATGTTGGTGATCTTTTATTGAGCGTGTAGTTGATGGGCATCATTTTCAATATCAGTTAATTGTAAAACTTTATGAAAAGAAAGTTATTGCAGTTTCTTTTTTTAGCATTCTTTTTCCAAAACCAAAATTTTTTTAGTAAATGCAGATAACTTCTCTTTCATCATTGCTATTTTTTCCCTAGTTAATTGCTCAAATGTGCTGTATTCATTTGTAGGTTTTAAATAGCTTTGTAGTATTACAAAGTCTCTACTACAGTATTACAAAATTTCTGTTTTCAAAGACGTAAACTAAATGACTACTTAGATACTGAGGAACTGTTGTTTTTTCCTACATAAAAAATATATATATATTAAACTTCTGACCTCACAAAAGCCATATTATTTCATGGTGATATCACTACCACTTTCTTTACAAAAAGTTGGGAGGATTGATGACTTAGAGTATATATTCTGGTGCAGCATACCATATCACCACATTAGAAAAAACATTCTTCAATTCAGTTGTCAGTCTTTGTCACAAACATGGGGGTAGATATGGCAACCATCTGCAGCTCTTCCTTGACTCCTATTTCTTTCTCTCTCTCTCTCTCTTCTACTGATCCTCAGAATCTTTCACTGACAGAAGCCAGACAAAGAAAGAGAGAACCTTATGGTATTTTCAGGATTGCAACAGACTCCATTACCTCAAGCTCTAACTAGCTTTCAAAAATAGGTGACAGAGATTTTGATCTGGATGAGTTCCTGCATCACCATAGATACCAGGCCCCCACAGTGAAATGATGACATTTTAATTAGAAAGATGGCTTTAACTTGTATAAGCTTTTCCAGTAAACAAGTGCAGGTCTTTCTGGAGGTTCCAGGATGGAGGAAGATGATGTACTTGTCTTTAAAAGGCATCAGAAAGAGGGTCTATGTACTTAGTTCCTTCAGAGCTCAGTACCCGGCTCTAATCTCCCCTTGGTAGTTGTTGGCAGTGCCAGGAAGTAAATAGCCACGGACTGCCTTTCTCTAAGGCAGAAAACCTCATTGGTCAAGCCCAGGATCCTGGTGCTTATCAGTTATCAGCCAAAAGTACCATGACAGCATGATCTCGACAGAGTCTGTCTAAGATGGCAATATAGAATTGAAGTTCAATAGATAAATGTCTACATAGTATATACAGTAAGTGATTATGATATTATGAACCCCTTTTACTTTTGTAGTTAAAAATTCTCAATTGTTGGGCCGGCCCGGTGGCGCAAGCGGTTAAGTGCGTGCGCTCTGCTGCGGCGGCGGCCTGGGGTTCGCTGGTTTGGATCCCGGGCGCGCACCGACGCACTGCTTGGCAAGCCATGCTGTGGCGGTGTCCCATATAAAGTGGAGGAAGATGGGCACAGATGTTAGCCCAGGGCCGTCTTCCTCAGCAAAAGAAGAGGAGGATTGGCGGATATTAGCACAGGGCTGATCTCCTCGCAAAAAAAAAAAAAAAAAAAAAAAATTCTCAATTGTTTATAGCATAGAGAGGGTACCAATCAAATGTATTGTATTGAAGATCTGCGGAAGGTTAAGCATTTTCTTAAGCTTTAAAAAGAACTTCCTGGCAAGGTTGAACACATCGATTACTTATGTAGTTAATTATGGTCGTTAAGCATGCAGCAATTCTTTTGTGATCTCTTTCTTCTCCATGGGCCCAACAAACACCAATAGTAGACTCATTGTCAGTTGATTTGTCAAGCTGAATATCTGCTTTAAGAGGTCTAACTTTCCTTTCTTAAGCTGCTAGAAATTTTTCTGGCTAGTCTCATGAATTCTAGAACAGGTTTCATCATTGATTGTACAGAAACTCCTCTTGTATATTTGGTCCCAGTGTTTTCTCCATTTACTAAATATAGTTTCAATAATTTTTCAGCTCTAGTGCAAAGCATTTTTCTTGACACACAATAAACAGTTTGAGGGGGTTGGCGAAATGGGTGAAGGAGGTCAAAAGGTACAAACTTTCAGTTATAAAATAAATCAGTCGTGGGTATGTAATGTACAGCATGGTGACTATAGTTAATAATACTGCATATTTGAAAGTTGCTAAGAGAGTAGATCTTAAAAGTTATCATCACAAGAAACAAATTCTGTAACTATGTATGGTGATGGATTTTTTTTTTTTTAAAGATTTTGTTTATTTATTTTTCCCCCCAAAGCCCCAGTAGATAGTTGTGTGTCATAGCTGCACATCCTTCTAGTTGCTGTATGTGGGACGCGGCCTCAGCATGGCCGGAGAAGCAGCGCGTCGGTGCGAGCCTGGGATCCGAACCCGGGTCGCCAGCAGTGGAGCGCGCTCACTTAACCACTAAGCCACGGGGCCGGCCCTGGTGATGGATGTTAACTAGACGTTTTGTGGTGATAATTTTGCAGTATATACAAATATCAAATCATTATGTTGTACACTTGACCCAAATATGATGTATGTCAGTTATACCTTAATTTAAAAAAAAAACAATTTGAAGGAATGATTATAGTAAGAGCTCTTCAAGTTACACAGATCTAAAGGTTTCATGTATTTCCTTTTTTTACTAGCCTCGGATAATTTGCCATTTCCCCCCAGATATTTGTCTGTTTGCTCCTATCACTGTTAGCTTTCCTTAGATTTAGTAGGGACCTGGCATCGGTACATTTACATTCAATTAGATAAGCTTTATGACATGTATAAATAATAATTTTAAAAGTTAGGCTTCTACAGTTTCTCTTTAAAGATAGTATATTGTCATATGTTATTATTAATAATAGTAATGTTATTAATTTGTACTGGCATAGTGTTTTATAATTTAAAAAGATATTTTAAACTGATCATCTAAATGTTTTTTCTAAAGCTTAGTCTTACTTGTTTAGCTTGTGCTTGCTATTTTCTCTTTAAATTTGAATGGAAATTAATTTGAGCTCTTATTTAACACTCTAAATCAAGGGTTGGCAAACTGCAATCTGTGGACTGTTTTTGTGTGGCCCAGTTGCTAAGAATTGTTTTTACATTTTTAAATGGTTGGGGAAAAAAAACGAAGAACATACAACGGAGACCATATGTAGCCTGCAAAGCCTAAAATGTTTACTATCTTGCCCTTTAAAGAAAACTTTGCTGATCCCTGCTTTATTTTTTTTTTTTGTTTTGTTTTGTTTATTGCAGTAACATTGGTTTATAACATTGTATAAATTTCAGGTGTACATCATTATACTTCTATTTCTGCATAGACTACATCATGTTCACCACCCAAATACTAATTACAACTCATCACCACACACATGTGCCGAATTATCCCTTTCGCCCTCCTCCCTCCCCCCTTCCCCTCTGGTAACCACCAATCCAATCTCTGTCTCGATGTGTTTGTTTATTGTTGTTATTATCTACTACTTAATGAAGGAAATCATACGGTATTTGACCTTCTCCCTCTGACTTATTTCACTTTGCATAATACCCTCAATGTCCATCCATGTTGTCACAAATGCCTGGATTTCATCGTTTCTTATGGCTGAGTAGTATTCCATTGTGTATATGGAATATACACATCTTCTTTATCCATTTGTCCCTTGATGGGCACTTAGGTTGCTTCCAAGTCTTGGCTATTGTGAATAACGCTGCAATGAACACAGGGGTGCATGTATCTTTATGTATTGGTGTTTTCAAGTTCTTTGGATAAATACCCAGCAGTGGAATAGCTGGATCATATGGTAGTTCTATCCTTGATTTTTTGAGGAATCTCCATACTGTTTTCCATAGTGGCTGCACCAGTTTGCACTCCCACCAGCAGTGTATGAGAGTTCCCTTCTCTCCACATGCTCTCCAACAAATGTTGTTTCCTGTCTTGTTAATTATAGCCATTCTGACGGGCGTGAGGTGATATCTTGTTGTAGTTTTGATTTGCATTGATCCCTGCTTTAAATAATTGTATTTTCTTCATGGTGAGTGCTTTAATATTTTCCTTCCTTCCACCCACCCACCCCCCTTTCCTCTTTTGCAGTATTTCAGTTATCACATGGTTTTTCTCTATGTTTTTGTTTTATGTCAAATGTAAAGTAGTACTGTTATTCTAGTTTCTGTATTATACCGTCATGTTATTTTCTTATTCTTTGATACATTCTCTTGTCATGAACAACACACAGTAACATTGGTTGCTTTGTTATTTTATTTTATTACTATCTTGCAGTGGAGATTCACATCTAATTAACTGTTTTCAGCCTTAGGGTTTTTTGGCATTACTGCTTTCCATATTTTCCAGTTCACTGAATGGCATTTCATTTTCATTCTGCCCTGTGAATAATTTTTTCAGTAACTGACTAAATTTTCATTGTATTTCATACAGAATTCTGTCACTGCTCTTTGGTTAAACTTTGGTAATCACTCTTCAATTGATGTGTAATTATATTCTGTTTCTCAAAAATTCACAACTTTTGTATTTGGATAACTCTTTATATGATTTTACTTAATCTTGTGCTGGCTTTTTAGTATAGTAATAAATACTAAAATTTTTATTTTGTAATTCAGAAAAAAAAAATGAAGACCCAGCAACCATTTTGGGTCACTATAGATTAATTTGCATTTTCCATAGTTTTATATAATTGGAGTCGTACCATGTGTTCTTTCTTGTGTCTGGCTCTATTCATTTAACATAATTATTTTGAGATTGATCTGTGTTGTATGCATTGGTAGTTTGATGCTTTTTTATTGCTTATTAGTATTTCATTTTATTGAAGTACATTTATCTGTTCATTTGCTGATGGGCATTTGGGTTATTTCCAGTTTCAGGCTCTTGTAAGTAAAGCTGCCATGAACAGTCAAGTACAAGTCTTTGTGTCAGCATATGTTTTCATTTCTCCTGAGTAAATGCCTAATGCAAAGAATGGTTGGGTCTTTGCAAAGAATTATATGTTTTCTTTTTAAAGAGACTACTAGTTTTCCAAAGTGGAAAGGGGATCATTTTACATCCTCACATCAGTAGATTACAGTTGTGGTTTCTCCAGATCCTCACCAAAACTTGATGTTGGCAGTCTCTTTAATTTTAGGCATTTTAATGGGGGTGTGGTAGATTTTCATTGTAGTTTTTTATTTATTTTATTTTTATTTTTTTAATTTTATTTATTTATTTTTTTCCCCCAAAGCCCCAGTAGATAGTTGTATGTCATCGCTGCACATCCTTCTAGTTGCTGTATGTGGGACGCGGCCTCAGCATGGCCCGAGACGCAGTGCGTCGGTGCGTGCCCGGGATCCCAACCCAGGCCGCCAGCAGCGGAGCGCGCGTACTTAACCACTAAGCCACGGGGCCGGCCCTTCATTGTAGTTTTAATTTGCCTTTTTTTAATTGCGGATGTGACCGACTTTTCAAATGCCTAATAGTGAACAGTCTTTGCCCAACATTTAAGAGTTTATTGTCTTCCTCTCATTGATTTATAAGAATTCTTAATATATTCTGGATACAAGTCTTTTGTCATATATGTATATGTCTTGTAAATATTTTTTCTGATTCTATGACTTGCCTTTTTTCTTTTGAGATTGTTATTGACATGTAATTTACATACGATGACATTCATGCGTTTAAGCATATACTTTGAGTTTTAGTAAAGTTATACAATTGTATAAGCGTCTCACAACCCAGTTTTTTAGAAAACTGTTATCGCCACAAATGCCTGTTTGCAGTCAATCCTTCCTTCCATTTCTAAACCCAGGCAATCAGTGATCTGCTTTCTGTCTCTGTAGATTTGCCTTTTTCTAAAAGTTTCATATAAATGGAACCATACAGCTGGCAATCTTATATATCTAGCTTTTTTTACTTAGCACCATGTTTTACTTACGTTCATCTATGTTGTTGTATGTATAAGTATTCCTTTTTATTGCTGAGTAATATTCCATTCTATGGATATACTCGCTTTGCTGATGTATTGATAGCTTGATGAACATTAGATTGCTTACAATTTTTGACTATTAAGAATTATACTGCCTTTTTTTCCCCCTTGACGTCATCTTTTTGAAGTGCAAAATTTTTTACTTTTGATAAAGGCCAGTTTATCCATGTTTTTGTTTGTGGGTTACATAAGAAATTTTTGCCTACCCTAAGTTGCAAAGGTGTCTTCCTATGTTTTCTTTTAGGAGTTTATAATTTTATCTTTTAAGTTTAATTTTTATGTACAGTGTAAGGTTCATTTTTTTTCCATAGAGATATTCAGGTATTGTTTGAGCACCTTCTGTTGAAAAAGATTATTTTGTTTCTCCATTGAATTACTTCATTGTGAATTTGTGGGTATTTTGGCACCTTGAGAATATTTAATTCCGTCAGTCTTTTTCCTGATGGTTTTAACATCTATTGATGATTTTTGCCTAAGTCTTTTAATTTTTTTCATCAGAGATTGCAGAAGAGTGATTTTCTATTTTTGTTAATCCTCTGTATTTACTAGCTGTGATTCTTTTGTAAAGAAGAACTTTCACTCATCAGCTAAGGATACTTGGTTACCCTGAACAGCAGTTCCCTTTTAAAATGATGGATAAATATTTAAATTTTGCGCTTTTCATTACCAATTTACAGAGTAATGAGTTGATATAATGGTCACCACCAGTGGTAGCAAATGAGGCTTGATTTTGTTCTCTTTTGTTTTTCATTCATTTGTTTTTAAGTATTGTTATGGACTCATGTATTTTCATATATTTTGTTTCAAACAATTTGGTGCTGGATGAGACTGCTATTGCTGTACAAACAAGCTAGGCTAACAGCGGCTTAAACAAATAGAGATTTGTCTGGTTCTGGGTGGTGGTAACATTGTTTCAGCTATTCAACAAGGATTCAGGTCTTTCTTTCCATTCCGTTATCGTTAGTAGCCTCTTGCTTATCACATCATAGTCCCAACATAACTGTCATACCCCAAGACATCATGTCCATGTTCATGGTGTGGACATGGGGCAGTGCCAGCTGCCAGCCAAAAAGCAGTGTTATAAAATCCTTTCCAAAATGTGCCCCAGCAAACATGATCTTATGTGTCATTGGCCAGATCTGTGTCTTATGGTCACCCCAGCTGTCAGGAGGACTGTGAAAGCAAGTATCTGGCTAAGAGGAACAGAATTGTCAATATCAGCTTAGGCTGCTTATGTGCCATTGCCTGGGGCAGTGCATGTTGCCACTTCTGGAGAAAATTAGGTTTCTACTAATAAGAAAGAAGGAGGGAGTGAATTTGAGGGAATAACTAGTAATGTCTTCCATAAATATCTTTGGTATTATATTAAACAATAAGTGTAGTTAACAATAAACGTATTTATTTATTTAAGCAATAAGTATATTTACATTTAACAAAAAAATGTATATTAAAAGAGTAAGATTTGGGGGCTTGCCACATTAATGTCTCGTGATTACTTTCATTGTCCTATAAAATTCATTTTATTATTGGACATGTTTTTAGTGCCCTTGAAATATTATCTGCTATTATGTGATACAATGAGAATGTTATTCTAAGTATTGACATCATTTCAAAACTTTTATTTATTGCCAAACTATGAATTCATATAGACTATGGTCGTCAGATTTATTTTGTAAAGAAATCTGAAAGTTAAAATGACCTTTTTTCTTTATGTTGATCAACCGTTTATTTTCTTCTCCATTTTCTTAGGCTCTCTGTGTATATCACTTCTTTTTCTACAAAACCTTCCTCTTCCAATCCATGTTTACTTTCATTCTTTCTCTCTTCCTTTTTCTTTTTTCTCTTATTTTTTCCTTTGCCTTTATGTAGCTCTTCTGTATTTCTGCTTCTCTTCTAAAAGGGCTAGAATAAAGTTGATTTCTGGTTGATAAGATCATTTGTGCTATTTAATGTCCTTAGTTTCTTAATTTCATTTGGGTTATGCACTGTTGACTGTTGATTGTTAACAGGTTCAGAAATAATCGTATTAAGTTATCCAAGAAGCACATATCAAGCATTAATGGGCTACATGTTACTGAATGAGAAAAGCCACTGGTAAGCTCTGAATCACAACCGAGGTAGCTAATATAATTCTTGCTTTTAAATTACCTTATTTAATATGATACTCTCTTCCTTTAGTACATGTCATCTCCCATGGAGCTGCACTAACATTTCAATATTTTAGGCATGTTGTAGCTCCAGAAAGTGTCGAGTGTGTATTGTGTTAGGGCATATACACACAGATAATGTAAATTGCCTTATATATTTTTGGTCTAATACATACTTGTTATGTATGAGGTATTATGAGTTTATTAATACTACTTTTTATAAATAAAATATTTGGATTTTATAATTCCTCAATTATTGTGCTGATTAAGGTGTCATGCTTTTTATTATCTTAAATTTACCTGAAAATCAGCCTAATTTTATTAAATACATATTCTACTGAGGGAGTGGTTTAAAGAATTATTTGCTTTGCAGTAGATTCTTAGCTCTGTATCCTTTCTATGGTATAAAAAAAACAAAAAGCTTTGGTTTTTTTCAGCAGTAAGGATTGTCTATATAGTGAAAGATACCTCTTCTTTGAATTTTTGTTTGAACTGGCTTTGCATCTTTCTCACTACCTCTCTGTCTTTGGGGAAGCCTAGCTGGGGACATGTTGATCGTTTTTCCCTCTCCCTCCCAATCTTCCCCCACTTTTTAATGTGATTCTGGGGTTCCTTATTTTTTGTTTTATTTTAATTGAGTATGAAATGACTTACTAATCAAACTTTGAGGAAATATTGTAGTCCTGAAACTCCTCACTGACAAATTGTTTTGGGAGTAAAATTTCTTAATCTGTGCTTGTCTTTCTAGTTAAAATTAGTTGGAATCAACTAAGACTTTATCACAGGGCATAAAGCTTTGTGAACTGAGTCAATTTGTGGAGTGGTACATGGACTATAACAGCAGAATAGCATCAGCAAAATTCATATTCTATATTTGTCCTTTTCCTTCCCTCAGCTCGTTGCTCTTCTCTTATATATGAAACCTAAAGAAATAGAATTTAACTGCTAAAGAATTATTTCATTTGGGGAAAAAATAATATGTGATTGTTAGTCTTTGTGATACAAGGATATTTGATCCTTTCAGACTTTTAATATATAGGGTTGTCATCCACAGTCGAATCCAGATCTTGAGACATTTATGTCATTTTTGCGTTTTGTTTCCAATTAAATCTAATTCTGTCGCTCTTTCCGTTTCTAATTTTGATTATATGAAGCCTTTAAAATCTTGTCAAACTTTTGATTTAATGCTATATTTATGCTCACAAAGGTCATCTCATCTTAGCCTATAGCTTCATCAATGCTAGAATATTGCTTGCTATTTCATGGAACAATCTTTTTTTTTTTTTTTTTTTTTAAGATTTTATTTATTTATTTATTTTCCCCCCAAAGCCCCAGTAGATAGTTGTATGTCATAGCTGCACATCCCTCTAGTTGCTGTATGTGGGACGCGGCCTCAGCATGGCTGGAGAAGTGGTGCGTCAGTGCGCGCCCGGGATCCGAACCCGGGTCGCCAGCAGCGCAGTACGCACACTTAACCACCAAGCCACGGGGCCGGCCCCTCATGGAACAATCTTTATAGCAGTCTTTCTATATCTCTGTTCCGTTAGCTCAGTGCCAGTTGTTGCTTTGGTTACAGTGTTCCTGTTTTGGCAGGTTTTTTAGGGATCTTAAACAACTGTGCTGCTTTTCTGACTGTATTCTTGTGGGATTTTATTTTCCTCCCATGTAATGCTACCAAAACGTTGAAAAAGACAGAAAAAAAATTACATCATATTTATTTGTTTCCAAAGCAGGAGAAATTTTAGTTTAATAAAGAAAATGGTTGTCATCTTCTGAAATGCTTTTGAAGAGGTAGAAGTCTATCATGATCTACTTATGAAATTATCCTTTCTGTTATGTGGTCTTTCATCTCATTTTGTATTACAGTTTATGAAGTTGGGAAATTTCATATAACGTTAAGTGATTTGTTGAAGGTGACAGTGACAATTTGTAGAAAAATTATTCTTAGAATATTGACTATCTCATTTAAAGAGAAGACATTATCTAGAAGACATTGCTACCTTTTCAGTACAAGTTTATCTCTTTCTGGCATGGTATTTTTTCAAATGTGCTTAGTCTGTCTCTTTAAGATCTCTTGCACTTGCCAGAGAATATTTCTCACCTGCAAAATTGGTGTATCTGGAGATCTACCAAAGTTAAGTAGTGGCAGGATGACCTGTTGCAGAGTATAGAATGGGGAGGGAAGGGCCTGAGACCTGAAACTGGCCTGCCACTAAGCACCTGTGGGACTACGCTCTTGGTACCTTAGTTTCCTTAATTGTAGAATGAGCATTGTAATATTTATTCTACCTATGTTGTGATGACAAAATAACATTACTGGATGTGAAAGCCGTTTTAAACTTTGCTATCTAGGGAGAAAACATCTCCATGTAGTATACTGTTTCCACAGATCAGGGTGGGACATTGCAATGAATGTAGACCTCCCAAGGACATGGAGTACCAAGAATGGGTCTGGTTTTGTAAAGAGAGAGGTTGGGTAGGTGGTGTGAGGAGACAAAGAGAAGTCCTAGAGCTGATCCTGGAGCATTAAGAAAATAGGCACACAAAGCACACAGTTCCAAGATGAGCAGTGAATTGAAGTATTCACATTGTATTTGTCAGGATTACCTGTGGGATGAGAAAGAGGATCCTATTAAGGATAATTTATGATTTTGCTGATTTAAACTATGCAAAAGTTGTGATTTGCAGCAGAGAGTGGGGAGCGAGGTGAATGAGGCGAGAAGTTAACTGTTCGCTGCTGACTTAAAACCGTAAAGCTTCCCAGAGACCACAGTGACCCAGGGACTAGCAAAAAAGGAGTTTTTTCGAGGGCAGTATTCAGGGAGACTTTAAACTTGAGGATAATGTGTGCAGGTGCCTCTTGGCAAGATTGATGAACCTGCTTATTGGTACAGAAAGATAGCATAGATGCTGGTTTCCCAATGCTAACCTGCAGGGTGGCAGCAGTCATGCCGAGGTTTTATCAGTTCCCAGTAAAATTAAAAATAAGAACAAGGTAGTGACTTTTTCATAAAGCTGTATTCATGCTATATAAAGAATGTCTCTGATTCTGAGGATTTTTCCTGTTTTTCTTGGATATAAATAACTTTTCTTTTATGAAATAATGATGGTAGATAGTGGGTTTTTAAAAACGTCCTTACTTAGTAAAGTAAAAAGATAGCATTCATTGGTCATTCTGCTTACCTGCTTTTAAACTTTATTTTACTGCTTAAAGAAAACCAGATTTTTCTTTAATTGATATTAATGGTTATTTGCAAATAACCATTGTCATTTGGAAAAAGCATGAACTTTAAAATCAGACATTTTAAAGTTTGAATCCCTGCTCTGCCATTTATTCTGTGTTGTCTTGGACCTTGGAAGTTGTCTGTGAACTTCTCTACTCCTCAGTTTTCCTGTCTTTCAGTAGGGAACAATTAACAACTACCTTGAACATTTTGTTGGGGAGGATTGGACCTCACGTATATGAAGCCCCTAAAATAATGCCTGGTTCGTAATAGGGACTTACTAGATGACTGCAGTAGAGAAATTATTTTTACCACAATAAAAAAATACAGATTTCTTGGCATCATTCCTGAAACCTATCAAATTAGGATATCTGAAGATGAAATCAAAAAAATTTATTTTTTAAATTGGGATAAAATACGCATAACGTAAAATTTGCCATCATAGCCATTTTTAAGTGTACAATTCAGTAGTGTTTTGTACATTCACATTGTTGTGCATCCAATCTCCAAAACTCTTTTCATCTTGCCAGAACTGAGACTGTATATGCATTTAACAACTCCCATTTCTCTCTGCTCCCCAACTCTGCAGCCTCTGGCAACCACCATTCTACTTTCTGTCTCTTTGATTTGACTACTCTAGGTACTATCTTCATATAAATAATATGTAAATAATGCTGTCTTCATATAAATGGGATCATATAGTATTTTTTTTTGTTATTGGCTTATTTCACTTAGCATAGTATCCTCACGGTTTATCCATGTTGTAGCATGTGACAGGATTTCCTTCCTTTTTAAGGCTAATATTGCATTGTATGTATACCATGTTTTCTTGATCCATTTGATGGACATTTGGGTTGCAAGCATATGCATTTTTTTCTGTTGCCCTTAACCCTCTGTATTGATTTCCAAGGGCTGCTATAACAAATTACCACAAACTTAAAACAAGAGAAATTTATTCTCTCATAGTTCTGGTGGTTAGAAATCCAAATCAAGGTGTTGGCTCCCTCCGAAGGCTCCAGGGAAGAATCCTTCTTTGCCGCTTCCTAGCTTCTAGTGGCTCCAATCAGTCCTTCAAGTTCCATGGCTTGTAACTGTATCACTCCAATCTTTGCCTCTGTAGTCACATGATCTTTCTCACTGTGTGGGTCTCTGTGTGTGTTTTTCTCTTATAAGGGCATTAGTCATTGGATTTAGAGCCTGCCATAATCCAGTATGACCTCATCTCAACTAATTACATCTGCAGAGACCCTGGTTCCAAATAAGGTTACATTCTGAGGTTTCTGGTGGACATGAATATTTGACCCACTGCACCCTCTAAAATATAATCCATTTGTAAAACATTTTTAAACTTTTGGCAGCTCGGGCTGCCACAACCAAATACCATAGGCTGGGTGGCTTAAATAACACAAATTTGTTTGCTCACAGTCTAGAGACTGGAAAGTTCAAGATCAAGGTCGGGCAGGGTTCAGTTTCTGGTGAGGGCTCTCTTCCTGGCTTTCAGAGAGCGGCCTTCTTGCTGTGTCCTCACATGACAGAGAGAGAGAGAGAGCATGCAATCTGTCTGGTGTCTGTTCTTATAAGGGCACTAATGCCATCAGACCAGGGTCCCACCCTTATGACGTCATCTACCCTAATTAGCTCCCAAAAGCCCCATCTCCAAATACCATCACATTGGGAGTTAGGGATTTACCTGAATTCGAGGGGACACAGATATTCAGTCCATAACAACATTCAAAACCAAAATACATATTTCACATTAGGCAATATTTTAGGAGTCAGTTATTTTTAAAAACAATGATAGGTAATTGTAATTGTGTGTATACACACATAAAACTTGCTTATGTTGTCTTGGGAAAAAATTACATAATATTCATGTTTATTTAATAATTTAAACATTCATGTTTTGTTTTATTTGATCTAATATTTTTGCCCCCAAATAAACTATAAAGCATTATTGAATGGTATTTTAAGTATTTAAGCAGAGACCTTTTCTGATTTACATTTTTTGTCGTAATCTATCATCTCTTTCATTTCCTGTTATTTACTTTAGACTTTTTTATTAAAATGTAGTCATCAGAAAAGTGTATATATATCATAAGAGTGCAGCTCAATGAATTTTTCACAAAGTGAGCAAACATGGATAACCAGCATTCAGGTTAAAAAAACTAGAATCTTAGCAGCATCCCCTAAGCCTTCCATATGCCCCCTTTTCGGTTAACAAGTTCCCCCAGGTAATTCTTTTATGTATACCAACAGTTTGAGAGCCACTTCCACTGGCACCTGGATTTGTAGCGGGTGTTCGTGTAGATTTCTTATGTATCAGGTGTTGTTTCCACAATGCACACTCATTCACAGGCTTTTGTATATGCTGAAAACTGCTTGGAGCAGTTTTCCTTTTGCTTTCCCACTCCTTTTGTACATCTTCCACACCTCCTTACCTCTAGTCTTAACACCTTCCCGTGACAACTTCTTTTCGGGTCTTCGCTGAGACTCCTTCCTTTAAAAGGGAGCATTTCTTGACTCCTCCATCCCTTTTTCCCTTCCCAGTTCTGAGTTAATTGCCCCTCCTATGTGTTTTCATTGAATTCTCTGTTTCTTCTCTCATTTATCATAGTACATTCTAATTGCTGCTATTCTTATCTTTATCGCCCCATCAGACCATAAATATCGAAAGGTCAGACAGTGCAGTATTTGCTTCACTTTTTTTAACCCCAGTACTTTGCACAGTGTCAGTATGTAGTGGATAATATTTTTGTTGTTATTAATGCTATTAATGCTATTAATGTTATTAATCAAGTCGATTCCAACTCCTAACGACCCTCTGTAGAGCAGAGCGGAACCCTGTCTGGTCTTTCTATGCCATTCTCTCGCCTTCTGGCATTATATCAGAGAATGCTGTGCTGCTATTCATAAGGTTTTCATGGCCAGTTTTTTCGGAAAGGGGTGGCCAGGTCCTTCTTCCTAGTCTGTCTTAGCCTGGAAGCTTCGCTGAAACCTGTCCACCATGGATGAGCCTGCTGGTATTTGAAATACCAGTGGCGTAGCTTTCAACATCACAGCAACACACAGCTGTCACAGTATGACAGCCGACAGACAGGTGGTGTGGTTGATTCCCTAACCAGGGAATGAATCTGGGCCATGGTGGTGAGAGTGCCGAATCTTAACCACTAGACTACCAGAGGTGGCTAGTGGATGATATACATTGAATGATAGTAAACTCACTATATTTTAGTATTGGAAAGGGTACTAGAGTTCAGCTAGTCCAGCCCCTCATTTTATAGATGAGGGAACTAAAAGCCTGAAATTTATTATTAGTAAGGGCTCAGAAAAAGCCAGTGGTCAAAATATATAGTATTTGTCTGTGATGAAAGAGAGTGGTGGGGAAAGGACACTAATATTCAGTATCTTTAGGAGATGTTCTTCACTTGAATCACAGCTAGACAAAATTATTTCATTTGCAGTTTTTCTAATATTCTAATTTCAGCTCTGACTAGAGTATTCTATCATCCCATTTCTGTTCTCTCACTCTCACTGATTCTGTTCTTTATTTGCCCCCTTGGTGATTTATAGTTTCTAACACCCCTATATTCATTATTTATTGCTTCAATTTAGCTTGCTAACCAGGCTAGGTTCCTATGATTATTCGTTTAAGAGGTGTGTTCTCATTTCCAACCAAGAATGCCCCACTGGCACCTTGGACTCGGCATGACTAACAGCTAAGTACTTCATTAACAACAGCCTTCTATCCTCCCATCTCCACCTCTCTCCCAGCCCGTCACCCACATGATTGCCTTTTGATTTTCCTTTCTCATATTTCATTTTCGCCATCCCCCAAACTTGAAATTTCAAAGATGCGGTAGACTTCCCTACCTCTTGTCCATTGTAGTCAATCAGCATCCAGTTTCTTTTCAGTGTTTCAAAATCTCTTGTATCTGTCTTGTTCTTTATGTTCTCATTGCAACTTCCTTGTTCAAGCTATTTTTTTAGCTATTGCCAAAGCTGATTTATTTTATTTCCTCAAATAACTTAGATATGATATTTAGAAAACATCAATTATTTTTCTATTACCAACCAAATAAAATAAAATAAAAATTTCACAGAATGCTATTCAGGGTTGTCGGTGACCAGACCCTTATTTGCCTGCTCCACATTATCTTTTATTAATTTTTTTTTCATGTACACAACATTCCAGGCAATAGAGTCTACATACCCCTCCTTAAGCATACTCTGTAGTTTTCCTCTGTTATTTCTTTGTGTATTCTGTTGTGGTTTTTTTTAATTTTTGCCAAAAAATGCTATCTTCACGTGAATAAATGGTTCTCATCCTTCAAAGTCTGGCAAAGTCATCTAGCTCCGTCATCAGTCATCTAGTTCCCAAATTCTGGTTCCCAGGTGGCTGCCAGGCTGACTATATCAGAAGCATCTGAAGAGCTTTGAAAAATACAATAACCAGGCCCTCAGTCTGGTCCAGCTGAATCAAAATTTTAGGAGTTGAGATCTTGTTGGCTACATTTTTATAAAAAAAGATTTTTCAGCCAGCTTTAGGAATCCCTTCTTTCACCTATCCTCTTCGTCTTAAAATTTATGAAATTGAGATACAGAGGAGAGAGCAGAGTTCCTCAGAGTTACTCAAATAGTATTTATTGGGTAACTTATTTCAATGATAAGTAAAGATGGAGTGATAAGAATTATTCCCTGGGAACTGGAACAAAGACTATTGTTAACATTGTTTTAAATTTTGGAATATTAATAAATGATCTGAAACAATATTTTCTGTTACTCTTATACTGAGCACCATGTGTGGTATACGAGTGGTATCTCAATAGTCTTCAACAGTCACAAAGAATGTATTAGAAAACTAAATCATAAAAATTTACTTATTCACTTATTCAACTTATAGTTCTTGAACATCTATCTGTCTAACACCTGTGCTAGATGCTGCAAGTTACAGCAGTGAACAAAACAAACTTGGAACTTTCCCTCAGAGATCTTAAAATCTGATGAGGAAGCAAACATTAATTATATAAAAAAAATAAAATTTAATGAGTGATAAAGTAATTGGCCCAAAGTCACACAGCTTATCTGTAGCAGAGCTGGGTTTTCATCTCAAGACTATCTAATTTTAGAAGCCCACATTCGTTCCATGTTAACCATGATGCCACCAGGTTGCCTAAAGGCAACTAATGTTGATTGAGCTCCTCTTCCTCTCTTAAGTGCTAGGTCAGTTATAAGGGTTCTCTCATTTGCCTGTGAGGTTGGTGCTATTATTTTCACCATTGGGCAGATAAGGAAACTTAGTTTCAGAGAGGTTGAGTAATTTGCCATGGTTTTGGCTACTCCAGTGCTAGTGCTTGGATTCTGATCTAGGTCTGACTCCAAAGTCTATAAAAAAGGAGTAACAAAAGCTTGTAATACAATCAACAAAGCCAAAAGTTGGTTATTTGACAAGATTAATACATTAAATTGACAAACACTGAAAAAGACTGATGAGGATAGGAAAAAACTCTTTTTAAAGAGGCACACATTACAAGTATTAAAAATGAGAAAGGTGACCTAATTATAGTTCCAACAGAGACTAAAAAGTTAGTAAGAGAGAACGTTAGGTATAACTTTATACTAATAGATTTGAAAATTTATATGAAATTGAGAAATTTCTAAACAATTTACCAAAAATAACACTTGGAAAATTAGAAAATCTGAATAGTTCTATTGACAAAATTGAATTTATCGTTAAATACTTTCCCTCAAAGAAAACTCCAAAGACAGATAGCTTCATTGGTGAATTTATCCAAACATTTAATAGATAAACCAATGTTGTGTAAACTCCATCCAAGAATTGAGAAAGAGGGAACACTTACCTGATTATTTTATGAGGCCAGTGTAAACTTACTATCAAAACAAGGATATTATGAGGAAAGATATTAGCTGTCTCTTGAAAAGTGGTGCAAAAATACTTAAAAATATTAGCAAATGTAAGTTAGGGTTAGCTAAAAAATTATTCTTCATAACTAAGATGGCTTTAGTCTAGAAGTGCAATGTAATTTCTTTAATAAAGGAAAAAAATTGGTCATCTCAATATGCACAGAAAAAGCATTTAATAAAATTCAATATCAAGCTGTGATTAAAAATACTCTTAGCAGGCCAAGTATAGAACTTTCTTTTTTGTGTGTGTGTGTGAGGAGGATTGGCCCTGAGCTACCATCTGCCAATCCTCCTATTTTTGCTGAGGAAGACGGCCCTGGGCTAACATCCATGCCTATCTTCCTCCACTTTATATGGGACGCCGCCACAGCATGGCTTGCCAAGCGGTGCGTTGGTGCGTGCCGGGATCCGAACTGGCAAACCCCGGGCCGCCGCAGCGGAGTGCGCGCACTTAACTGCTTGCACCGCCGGGCCGGCCCCTAGAACTTTCTTAATCTGAGCAAGAGTATCTTCAAAAATCTCAGTATCAAAATACTTAAGGCCGTCTGCCTGAGATTAGGAATGACACAGGAATACCACTCATCACTTTTACTCAGCAGCATACTTAAGATCCTAACCAGGGTAATAAGAAGAAGCAGTAAAATGTAGAAGAATTGAAAAGGAAGAAATAAAAATTATTCAGAGATAACACGATTGTGTATATAGAAAATTCAAAACAATCTACAGATAAGCTATCAGAATTAATAACTGAATTTTGAAAGTTTGGTAAAATTTAATATATAAAAATTACTTGTATTTTTAATATACAAGCAACAAAAAATTTTTATTACCATTTCTAATATCAAAAAACATCAAATGTGTAGTAATAATTCAAATTAAAGACATGTAAGACTTCTTCAGAAAATCTATAACATTATTAAGAGAAATTAAAGAAGACCTGATTCAGTGAAGAGAAATACCATATTTATGGATTGGAGAGTTCAATATTATAAAGATTTCTATTCTTTCGAATTGTATCTGTAGATTTAATGCAGTCTCAAAATTTCAGAAGCTTTTTTTTTTACTGGAAATTGTCAAGCCCATTATAAAATTTATATGGAAGTACCATGAACCAAGAGCCTGTACCAAATTGAAGAAGAACAGAGATGGGGGACTATCAAAATTAATTCTAAAACTATAATAGTTTACACAGGTAAATTGATATAAGGATAGACAAATAATATAGAATTGTGGGTCCAGAAACAAACACAATAATGAAAATTTGACTTATTACAAAGGTAGCCCTTGAGAGCAAGAGGGAAAAGATTTTCATTTGCTTGCTTGTTTTTTCAAGTAAATTGTGCTAGGTCACTTGGATATTCATATAGAAAAACACTGATCTTGGCTCCTGTCTCACATATACAGAAACTAATTCCAGGTGGATTGTGTATCTAAATGTGGAAGGTAAACCAGTAGAGTTTCTGGAGGATAACTTCATGAATGAAAAACATCTTCATGAATGTGGGATGAGAAAATTTTTTTAAACAGGATACATTGAAAGTGTTAACCATAGAGAATAAAGTTGATAAAATGTACTACATTCAAATTAGGAACTTCTCTTCCTTAAAAGAATTAAGAGTGGGAGAACATGTTTGCAATACATATAATCAAAGTGATTATATCCAAAGTATATAAACAACTTCTGCAAATATGTAAAAGATGAAAACAACCAATGAGAAAAATGGGCAAAAGAGATGAACGTGCACTTCACAAAAGAAGCTGTCCAAATGGATAATTAACAAACAAGAAGGGATAACTTCTGAGTCATCACAGAAATGTAAATTAAGACCACAGTCCGTTTTTTATCAAAAAAATAGATAAAGAGACTGATCATTCTAAATTTTGGCAAGGTTGTAGAGCACCCACAACTCTCATATATGACTGATGGGGGTGTAAATTGGTACAATGACTATGGAAAATTGGCAGTATCTACAAACACTAAGCATACCAAGTACCTATGATCCAGCATTTCTGCTCTTACCCAGAGAAATGCATTATGCATATATGTTTACTAAAACTGTGTGCTAGAATATTCGTGGCAGCATTATTTGAAGTACCTAAAAAGTGGAAATAACTCAAATATACATCAACAGTAGGTTGGATAGATAAACTAAGGTAAATTTCTATGCTGGAATACTTCACAGCAGTGAAAACGAATCAACTACTGTTACATGTGACAACATGGATGAATTTTACAAATAAGATATTGACTAAAAGGAGCCAGACACAAAATAATACTTACTTTATGGTTCCATATATGTAAAATTCAAAAACAGGCAAGACTAATCAGTGGTATTAGAAGTCATCATAGTGATAATATTTGGAGAGACGCAGTTAGGAAAGCCACACAAGAGTCAGAGGTGCTGATAATATTTGGTTTTACGGTCTAGGTTGTAGTTATTTAGGGAGGTTCACTTTGTGATAATTCATAAAGCTGTGTTTACGTAATTTGTACACTCCTCTGTATATATGTTAAGGAATTTTATTGCAAATAATCATTATTTTGTAGTTTCCCAACTCATGAATAATATATTTATATCAAGCTATGAATGTAAATAACTGTCATTAATTGAAAGAGCAGTCAGGTTAATTGGCAAGCTTAAAATTACATCTAGAATTATAAGTATTATAAATTGTAATTATTATAAATATTGCTATATTAGATGCTTCTTTAATAATGAGCTATATATGTTTCTGTTTTGAAAAGTTTTTGGAAGTTAATAATTTTTGGAATGGGAAATTATGAATACTGGTCCATTTTTGCCAGATCTTTCGGGTGGAATATGACTTGAAATGTTTTTCAATTAACGTACACATATATTGTAAGTGTATATATTATATATATATATATACTGTTTATATATCTTACAATGTATGTGTACTGAAACCCTATAGGATGTTGGGAAGCTATGCTTTTCAGATCCTTTGAGGATAGTAAAGGCAATAAATATAAATATAATTTTACAGTACTGTCATGATGTTTTGGTCAATGACCGACTGCATATACAATGGTGGTCCCATACGATTAGTACCATATAGCCTAGGTGTGCAGTAGGCTGTACCATCTTAGGTTTGTGTAAGTACACTCTATGATGTTTACACAATGACCAAATCACCTAATGATGCATTTCTCAGAATGTGTCCCCATTGTTAAGCAATGCATAACTGTATATACCTATATTCTAGTTTTCTAAGGCAAAATATTCTTTGAGGTTGTTTAAGTAGCACTTTCTTGAATTATATAGACACTTGAATAGTGATAGGGGAAATTTCTTTGCAGCTGCCTAATTTTGATTCTTGATCTCTACTAAAAAGTAAAAAAATTATTATCACTTTGGAGAGAAAGGAAAAAATAGAACAACAACCAAAGCAAGGTGAAACACTCCATGTTTTCAGTTAATAATTTTATGTGAAATAGTTTTCCTCCAGTTTTCTTTGTTAGTATGCTGATAGAGGATTGACAGTATATACTAGAATTAAAGGCTATTATAACCATGTTAAATTAAGCTTTTTTCATTAAAACATTTTAATTTGAAACAGTGTTCATTTGCTTCTCCTTTTTGTTTAATTAAAAAAAATCTAAAGTGGTATCATTACTCACCAGCCGTGTTTCTTGCTATTTTCTTTTTTTTTTTTTTTTTAAGGTGTTATGGAATCTTTGCTGAGAAATATTCCTGGAGATTACATTAGGACTTCAAGTTCCTCATTTACTATCTTTGCCTTCCATTTCAAAAGAATTATCTTCAAGAATATTCTTGATCATGATTTCCACATGCTGCCTTTTTTTCTGCCTTGAGTCCTTCAACTCTTTTTTATGTTGTTGTCTTGCTATTTGCTTTAAGCTGATTCTCCTTTGCCTCTGTGTGCGTGTATGTGTATCTGCAGCGTGTGCTATTACTAATACCAACAGATTTCAGAAGTAACCTTTTGTCTTATTTATAAACCTAACAGTTAAGAAAATAAGTTAATGAAATAATTTAACTCTAACTGTGTGTCTCTAACAACAGACACTGCATCATGAATGAAAGAGGAATTTCAACTATTTGGGCCTGGAGATACATGTTGGGGTACTAGATTTTGGTGTGATAATTCAGTCATTACTTAGTGACAAAACCAACAACCTATTTATATTACTATGGACTTAATGGACTCACAGATAGTGTTTGTACTACCTACCTCATCACGTTCCTCTCTCTGCTTCAATCTCTCTGCTCCAGCCACCATCATGGTTTTCTTGCTGTTTCAGTAGCTACCAAGCATCGTTCTACCTCAGCACTTCTTCTCTCTCTTCTTTTTTTTTTTTTTTTTTTTTTGGTGAGGAAGATCAACCCTGAGCAGACCTCCTAGCAAAAGATACCTACAGGTGGAAGCTGAAAGAAATGTTTGTTCTTTTTTTCTTTTTGTGAGGAAGATTAGCCCCGAGCTAACATTTGATGCTAATCCTCCTCTTTTTTTTTAATTTTTTTTTTTGGCTGAGGAACATTGGCCCTGGGCTAACATCCGTGCCCATCTTCCTCTGCTTTATACGGGACACCACCACAGCATGACTTGACAAGCAGTACGTCGGTGCACGCCCGGGATCCAAACCTGCGAACCCTGGGCTGCCGAAGCAGAGCGCACATGCACTTAACCACTACACCACTGGGCTGGACCTACCTCAGCACTTCTGTTGATACCTCTGCTCACATCTCTATTTCCCCATATCCTCTTTAGACTCCATCCCTCATTATATGCAGGTCTCTGTTTAAAAATCACCTCAGAGATGCGGTCTCTGACTCTTCTCTATAATTATCTCCATCATTCTCTATTCTTATTCCCTGCTTCATTAATTATAGCATTTATCACTACTTGATATTTTGTTATATTTATTTTTTATATGTTTCTCAGTAAATATAAGTGCCATGAGGGCAGGGACTTAATTGTTTACTACTATATTTCCCACACCTAGAGCCAGGACAGACACATAGTAATGCAATGTATAAATATTTGTAGTTTGAATAATGAATGAATGAAAGAAAGAAATATAGTGAATAGTAGGTGTCAGTCTGTATGGTTTAGCCCTCATTTAACTGCAGAATTCATTTATTCTCTAAACAAATGTAGGGTTGTTGTTTGTTCCAGTATGGCTCTCTTTATAGGGATTGCTGGTAAATTTTTTTTTTTTAATTTATTTGTTTGTTTATGTTTTGAGGAAGGTAAGCCCTGAGCTAACATCCATGCTAATCCTCCTCATTTTTTTTTTGCTGAGGAAGACCGGCTCTGAGCTAACATCTATTGCCAATCCTCCTCCTTTTTTTTTTTTCCCCCACAGCCCCAGTAGATAGTTGTATGTCATAGTTGCACATCCTTCTAGTTGCTGTATGTGGGACACGGCCTCAGCGTGGCCGGAGAAGCGGTGGGTCGGTTCGCGTCCGGATCCGAACCCGGGCCGCCAGCAGCGGAGTGCGAGCACTTAACCGCTAAGCCACAGGGCCGG
Source organism: Ceratotherium simum simum (assembly GCF_057802395.1). NCBI lineage: Eukaryota > Metazoa > Chordata > Mammalia > Perissodactyla > Rhinocerotidae > Ceratotherium > Ceratotherium simum. Next base: position 18,355,701 of record NC_141900.1, read on the forward strand.
CCCATTGCTGGTAAATTTTAAATAAGTTCTAATAATATAACAGACTTCTAGTCTTGTTATTATCCTTTAAAGGAGGAGAAAAAAGGAAAGGGGGGAGATAATATACATAGTTATTAATTTTGTCTTTTGTGAAATAAATCATGACTAAAAATAATATTTGTTTCAAATGAGTTGTTTGTTCTTTTCTGTAATAATTTAAAAATATGGTAGGTAGTAACTGCTTGAGTACCACTTAAAGTTGTAGATTTATATTGATTTTGTTTGTTTTCCTATTTATTCCCACCCTACCCCACCCTCACCTTTTTAAAGAATCCAACCCAAGTTGGGACAGCTCTCCAGGTTTTCCATAATCTTGGAACTTTGAAGGATACTATTACCAGTGTCGTGGATGGATACTGTGCTGCTTTAGAAGAAAATATCAACAGTGCATTAGATATCAAAGTTTTGACTCAGCCTTCCCAGTCAGCTGTGAGAGGTATGGATATGGTTTATATTTAGCTTCTTATATATTTATAACTGAGAAATCCTTTGAATAGTATGTGAACGCTCAAGTTTCAAAGCAATCTAATGACTCATTTTTTAGTAGACAGAAAATGAGAGAAGAAATTATATTTTAGAATTTATTTATAACTTTTTTGTCTAATCAGTGAGTTAAACTGGCCAATTGGTGTATTCAGAACTTCTAGATAAAAATCTATAAACTGTAGCTTCATTTAGTTCAGAGGAAACAGATGCAAGAAAAAAAAGAAACATATTTTTCTTCCTAAAATCTTTATCCTCTCATGTACTTCTTATTGAGACAGAAAATATTTTTTAAGGAAATGAAATCTCTACCTTAGATTTCTGGGCTTTTCCTTAGGATAATTCTGGTATTCAGGAGCAATAATGGCTAACTGTGGAGATAGAAACTGATAAAACCTTTGGGAACATTACAACTATAGCAAAATCTAAAGAAAACTACTAAAGAAAGGTCTGCGAGAGGCATAGCCCTACATTAGCACTCTGCAACCTTTTTCCTGCCAAGACATAGCTGATGATGATGACATTCACATATTAAAGACATTTCATAGACAGGAAAGATTACACATTGTGTGTACCTCTCACTAAGCAACTCCATCTCTACATTTTTCTCCTTGTGTTCTTTCTGCTCTCTGGTTAATATGGATGAACTGTACTAATGCTTCTAGCGAAGACCAAGTACTCCACTTTTGCATTAGATCCCGTCCTTCAAGGGCATTGCTTTAGCAGATCCCCTCTCTCTTCCATGTAGTCAATTTTTCCTTCTTTTAAGTCTCTATTGCATCACAAACAATCGTGCTGTTGTATCTTCTGCATAAAGACAAACAAATCTATCTTGACCTCATTTTTTTCCTCAGCTCTACTACCCCATTTTATTTCTTCAGACTACAGAAAAATTCCTCAAAGTATTGTCTATACTACTGTCTCCTGTTTTTTTCTCCCCAGTTTTCTATTGAGGAAGGTATTATAATCATCATAGAGTTGTCCTAAAGAATAAATGAAACAACGCACGTGGAATTAATGACAGAGGTCGTGATACATGACTAGTACTAAAAAAAAAAACTTGCAGCCGCTGATTATTATTTTTAAAATTGCTATATAAACATAACCTTAACACAGATTCTATGTCACTCATTAATAAGTTATACTAGATAAAAAGGGATAAAAGAATCTTAGATCTTAAAGGGATTTTTGAAGGTTAGCCCTAGCCTCTGACTAGGTCTGTATTAAGACTGTCCCAGAAGGAGAGCTTTGAAGGGAAATTGCCAAAGGAGATTTCACACTCAGCTTTTCCCAGCAATTATTCTCAGAAAGTTTGATCTAATGTTTAAATTTCCAGGAGCGGTTTAATCTCATTCCCTCTTGTGTTGTTAAGAATAGGAAAAAAATGAAAGCAATTATTCACATGCTGTCAATCCTAATGTACACCCCTTTTGTTGAAAGAATAAAGAGTTTTAAAGCCTTATTATTATCTGTTGAGGAGTGGATACTGTCATTTAATGTGGAAACCTTAAGCATCAATTCTTTATTTTTTAAGAGAACAATCACCGTTCTTTTTATTTTTTAAAATGTTACATTGGCAGTATTAATGTTAATTTCTTGATTTGGTTGGTTATACTGAGATTATGTAGTAGAATGTTCTTGTTTGTTGGAAATACACATTAAAGTATTCAAGGGTGGTGGGGCATCATGTCAGTAACTTATTTACAAATGATTCAGAGAAATTTTTTTTAAACTATACTTTCAAATTTTCTATACATTTAAGGTTGTTTTAAAAAATTTAAAATATATAACGGTAATACGATTTTAAGGGAAAAAATGTTACCTATGATGTATTTTAAAAGTTTATAATTCAATTAAAAAAAGATAGACATCTCAATTGAAAAAAATAGATAAAGAATATGAATAGTCAATTAACAGAAGAACATATCTCATAAACATGTGAAATGTTGTTCATCCTCTTTTTAGAAGATGAGCTAGGTATCAGGGAAATACAAATTAAAGAAGATTCTACTTTTCAATCATGAGATTGGCATAATCTGAGACAGAACTAAGTGTTGAATGAGAGCAGAAACTCTTGTACACTGATTGTAGAATAAAATGATTCAACCACTTCACTCAATTTTATCAAATTGATCTCTAAGGTTAAAAATGTGTATACCTTATGATCTTATCATTTCTCTTATAAGAATATACCCTAGAGAAACTCTGGCAAGTATGTATAAGAATTTTTATTGCACTATTGTTATAGTGAAAAAGTGAAAACGACCTTTCCTTCAATGGGAAAATGAATAAACTAGTTTGTTTACTAAGTAGACTACTATACAATATTTAAATAAATAAATTTACCAATATAGGTAATTCTCAAAAACATTACATAAAAAGGCAAGTTGCAGAAAGATACATATAGTATGATACTATATTTAAAGCCTAAGAGCATGTCATATATTGTCAGAACAATATATGACACATTATGCCATATATTGTTTTGCATATGTACATATGTAATAAAAGTATAAAATATGCATTGTAATAATAATCATCAAATTCAAAATAGCATTAGCTCTGGGAAGAGAGCAAGGAAGATGGGACCAGGAAGGGAGGGGTATACAAGAAACTTCAGTTAATTTATTTATTCATTATTTTATCCTTTTTTTAAATTTTATTTTTTTACAGCAGTTTTAGGATCACATCAAAATTAAGATGAAGATACAGAGATTTCCTATATTACTCCCTGCCCCGACACTTGCATAGCCTCCTCATTATCAACATCCCCCAACAGAGTGGTACATTTGTTACCAAGGATGAAATAACATTGACACGTCATAGTCACCTGAAGTCCGTAGTTTACCCTAGCGTTCACACTTGATGTTGTACATTCTATGGGTTTGGACAAAAGTATAATGACATATTGTCTATCATTATAATATCATACAGAATATTTTCACTGCCCTAAAAATCCTCTCTGCTCAGCCTATTTATCTCCTCCCCTTCCACTCCCGGCAACTACTGATCTTTTTATTGTCTCCATAGTTTTGCCTTTTCCGGAATGTCGTATAGTTGGAATCATACAATATGTAGCCTTTTCAGATTGGCTTCTTTCATTTAGTATTATGCATTTAAGATTCTTCCATGTATTTTCATGTTTTGATAGCTCTTTTTTTTTTTTTAGTGCTGAATAATATTTCATTGTATGGGGGTATCACAGTTGATTTATTCATCCACCTACAAGGTGGATGGACATCTTGGTTGCTTTCAAGTTTAGGCAATTATGAACAAAGCTACTATAAACATCTGTGTGGAGGGTTTTGTGTGGATGTAAGTTTTCAACTCCTTTGGGTAAATACCAATGAGCGTGCTGTATTGTATGATAAGAGTATGTTTAGTTTTGTAAGTATCTGCCAAATGTCTTCCAAAGTGGCTGTACCATTTTGCATTTCCACCAGCAATGTATGAGAGCACCTATTGTTCCACATCCTCACCAACATTTGGTGTTGTCAGTGTTCCGGATTTTGGTCATGCTAATTGGTGTGTTGTGGTATCTTGTTGTTGTTTTAATTTACATTTCCCTGATGACTATGATGTGGAGCATCTTTTCATATGCTTGTTTTCCATCTGCATATCTTCTTTGGTGAGGGAGATGTCTGTTAAGGTCTTTGGCCCATTTTTTAATTGGGGTGTTTGTTTTCATATTGTTGAGTTTTAAGAGTTTTTGTATATTTTGGATAATTGTCCTTTCAGATGTGTCTTTTGTGAATATTTTCTCCCAGTCTGTGGCTTTTCTTCCAATTCTCTTGATACTGTTGGTCCCAGGGCAAAAGTTTTTAATTTTAATGAAATCAAGCTTATCAGTTACTACTTTTATGGATCATGTCTTGGTGTTATAGCTAAAAAGTCGTTGCCATACTTGAGGTCAGCTAGGTTTTCTCCTATGTTATCTTCTAGGAGTTTTATAGTTTTGCATTTTACATTTAGGTCTGTGATCCATTTGAGTTAATTTTGGTGAAGGCTGTAAGATCTGTGTCTAGATTCATTTTTTTTGCATATTGATGTCCAGTTATTCTAGCACCATTTGTGCAAGAGACTACCTTTGCTACATTTTATTGCCTTTGCTACTTTGTCAAAGATCATTTGACTGTATTTATGTGAGTATATTGCTGGGCTCTTTATTTTGTTCCATTGATCTATTTGTCTGTTCTTTTGCCAATACCACACTGTATTGATTACTGCAGCTTAATTGTATGTCTTGAAGTTGGGAAGTCAGTCTTCCAACTTCGTTCTTCTTCAATCTTATGTTGGCTATTCTGGGTCTTTTGTCTCTCTGTAGAAACTTTAGAATCACTTTGTTGACATCCATAAAATAACTTGCTGGAATATTGATTCAGATTGCATTGAATCTATGGATCAAGTTGGGAAGAATTGACATGTTGACAATATTGAGTCTTCCTATCCATGAACATGGAATATTTCCATTTATTTAATTCTTCTTTCATTTTGTTTATCGGAGTTTTGTAGTTTTCCTATTATAGATCTTGTACATATTTTGTTAGATTTATTTGTACCTAAGTATTGCATTTTTTGGGGTAACGGAAATGATATTGTTTTCAATTTCAAATTCCACTCGTTCATTGTTGGTATATAGGAAAGCAGTTGACTTTTGTATATCAACCTTGTATTCTGCAACCTTGTTATAATTGCTTATTAGTTCCAAGAGGTTTTTTGTGAATTTTTTCTGATTTTCTGCATAAATGATCATGTTATCTGCATGAGACAAAACAGTTATATGTTTTCCTTTTCAATGTATAGCTTTTTTTTTTTTTTGCCTTATTGCATTAGCAAAGACTTCCGGTGCAGTGTTGAAAAGGAGTAGTGGGAGGGGACATTCTTTCCTTGTACTTGATCTTATTGGGAATGCTTCTCACCATTAAGTATGAAATTAGCTGCAGGTTTTTTGTAGATAGTCTTTATCAAGTTGAGAAAGTTCCATTTATTCCAGTTTACTGAAAGTTTTTATCAGGAATGGGTGTTGGATTTTGTCAAATGCTTTTTCTGCACCTGTTAATATGATCATGTGATTCTTCTTTTTTAGTCTGTTGATGTATTGGATTACAGTAACTGATTTTCAAATGTGGAATCAGTCTTGCATACCTGGGATAAATCCCACTTGGTGGTGGTATAAAATTATTTTTATACATTTTTGGATTTGATTTGATAGTATTTTGTTGAGGATTTTTTGCATCTATGTTCATGAGAGATACTGGTCTGTAGTTTTCTTTTGTTGTAATATCTTTCTCTGATTTGGGTATTAGGGTAAGCTGGCCTCATAGAATGAGTTAGGAAATATTGCCTCTGCTTCTGTCTTCTGAAAGAGATGGTAAAGAATTGATATAATTTCTTCCTTAAGTGTTTGGTAGAATTCACCAGTGGACCCATTGGGGCCTGATGCTTTTGTTTTGGAAGATTATTAAGTATTGATTCAAATTCTTTAATACATATAGGCGTATTCAGATCATCTATTTCTTATTGTGTGAGTTTTGGCAAATTGCATCTTCAAGGAATTGATCCATTTCATCTAGGTTATCAAATTTGTGAGCATAGAATTGTTCACAGTATTCCTTTATTATCCTTTTAACTTCCATGGGATAGATAGTGATGTCCTGTCTTTTCATTTCTTATATTATTAATTTGTTTCCTCTTTTTTTCTTAGTTAGCCTTGCTAGAGGGTTATCAATTTTCTTGATCTTTTCAAAACACCAGCTTTTGGTTTCATTGATTTTCTCTATTGATGTCCTATTTGCACTTAGATTGATTTCTGCTCTAATTCTTATTCTTTTCTTTTGCTTACTTTGTCTTCAATTTGCTCTTCTTTTTCTAGTTTCTTAAGGCAGCAACTTAGATAATTGATTTTAGATCTTTCTTTTTTTCTAAAGTATGCATTCAATGCTCTAAATTGCCCTCTAAGCACCACTTACATACTACATCCCAGAAATTTTGATTAGTTGTTTTTACATTGTCATTTGATTAAAAATATTTTTAGATTTCTCTTGTGATTTCTTCTTTGACCCATTTGTTATTTAGGAGTGTGTTGTTTATTATTATTTTTTTATAATTTTATTTATTTATTTATTTTCCCCCAAAGCCCCAGTAGATGGATGTGCAGCTATGACATACAACTTTGTATCCTTCTAGTTGCTGTATGTGGGATGCGGCCTCAGCATGGCCGCAGAAGCAGTGCGTCGGTGTGCGCCCGGGACCTGAACCCCGGGCCGCCAGCAGCGGAGTGCGCACACTTAACCGCTAAGCCACGGGGCCAGCCCGGGAGTGTGTTGTTTAATCTCCAGATGCTTTAAGATTTTCCAGTCATCTTCCTGTTGCTGATTTCTAGTTTAATTCCTTTGTTGTCTGAGAGCAGACGTTGTATGATTTCTCTTCTTATAAAATTTTTAAGGTGTGTTTTATGGCCCAGAATGCGACCTATATTAGTGAATGTTCCAAGTGACCTTGAGAAGAATGTGTATTGTGCTGTCGTTGGATGAGGTAGTCTATAGATGTCAGTTATGTCAAGTTGATTGATCATGTTGTTGGCTTTCTTCCTGCTGGATCTGTCCATTTCTGAGGGAGGGCTGTTGAAGTCTCCAACTATGACAGTGGATTCATTTATTTCTCCTTGAAGTTCTGTCAGTTTTTGCCTCATGTAGTTTGGTGCTCTGTCATTAGGCACGTACAAATTAAGAATTGTTAGATCTTCTTGGAGAACTGACCACTTTATCATTATGTAATGCCCTTGTGTATTCTTGATAACATTCCTTACTTTGACATCTGCTCCGTCTGAAATTAATATAGCAACTCTTGCTTTCTTTCTCATTAGTGTTAACATGGTATATTTTTCTCCATTTGTTTACTTTTAATCTATATGTGTCTTTATATTTAAAGTGCATTTCTTGTAGACAACATATAATTGAATTGTGGCTTTTGATCCACTCTATTTCTGTCTTTTAATTCGTGCATTTAGATCACTGACATTCAAAGTGATGATTATTGACATAGCTGGATTACTATCTACTATATTCATTACTGTTTTCTATTTGTTGCCCTTCTTCTTTGTTTCTATTTTCGTCTTCCACCCTTTTTCTGCCTTTTTTGGTTTTAATTGAGCATTTTATATGATTTAATTTTTTTTCCTTAACACATCAGTTACATTTCTTTTTTAACTTGCTTTTTACTGGTTTACCTAGAGTTTGCAATACACATTTACAAGTTATCCAAGTTCACTTCCATAACACTATACCACTTCACAGATAGTATGAGTACCTTATAATAAGAAAATAATCCTAATTCCATTCCCCCATACCTTGTGTCATTGCTGTCATTCATTTCCCTTAGTATATATATAAGTATATGTAAGCATATATATGCACACACATATAAGCATACATAATCAAATATCATTGTTGCTATTATTATTTTGAACAAACTGTTATGTTAGATCAATTAAGAATATGAAAAATAAGTTTTTGTTTTACCTTCGCTTATTCTTCAATGCTTTTTCTTTCTTTAGGTAGATCCGAGTTTCTGACCTATATTTTCTTTCTCTCTAAAGAACTTCTTTTAACATTTTTTGCAAGGCAGGTCTAGTGGCAACTCAATTTTTGTTTGACTGAAATAGTCTTTATTTCTCCTTCACTTTTGAAGAATAATTTTGCAGGGTACAGAATTCTAGATTGGTGGATATTTTTCCTCTTAACACTTAAATATTTCACTCCATTCTCTTCTTGCTTGCATGGTTTCTCAGAAGTTGGATGTATTTTTGTTCCTCAATTGATAAGATTTTGTTTTTTTCCTCTGGCTGCTTTCAGGGTTTTTTTTTTTTTTTTTTTGATTTTCTGTAATTTGAAAATGATATGCCTAAGTGTAGTTTTTTTGGCATTTACCCAGCTTGGTGTTCTCTGAGCTTAATGGATCTGTGATTTAGTGTCTGACATTATTTTAGGGAAATTCTCAGTCATTATTGTTTCAAATATTTTTTCAATTCTTTTTTCTCTTCTCCGTCTGGTATTTGCGTTACACATGCATTACAGCTTTTGTAGTTGTCCCACAGTCCTTGGATATTCTCTGTTTTTTAGTGTTTGTTCTTTTTTTTGTACAGTTTTTGAGGATTATATTGATATATCCTCTAGCTCAGAGATTCTTTCTTCAGCCATGTTTAGTCTACTAATAAGGCCAGCAAAGGCATTCTTCATTTCTATTGCAGTGTTTTTTATCTCTAGCATTTCTTGTTGGTTCTTCCTTATGATTTTCATCTGTCTACTTACATTGCCCATCTGCTCTTGCAGGGCTGTTTTATCCATTACAGCCCTTAGCGTATTAATCTTAGTTATTTTAAATTCCCAGTCTGATAGTTTCAACATCCCTGCCATGTCTGGTTCTGATGCTTGCTCTGGCCCTTCAAAGTGTGTTTTCTGCGTTTTGATATGCCTTGTAATTTTTTCTTGGTAAAAGGAAGTGTGGTGGTGAGATGTGGGGAGAGGGGAAGCATTCTATAGTGTTTTTATTGGGTCTCAGCCTTTTAGTGAGTCTATGCCTTTGTGCTGTGAATTTCACAAGTGTTTTAAATTTTTTTCTCCTCCATTACATGGGAGAGGATGACTAGAGTAGCTGGAGTAGGGTATTTCCCTTCTCCGGTCAGTTAGGCTCTGATAACACCCCAGCAGGCTCTGGTTAACTAGTTTCTCCTGAGGGCAGGCCTTCTTAAGAAGAACAGAGTGGTCAGCTGTATTTCAAAATGGTTCTTTTTCCCCTCCTCCTGCTGGAAGCATGAGGGGATTTTTTTCTTTGATATTTAGTGGGGGAACCTCATCAGGCTCCTGGAGGTAAATCTCACAATATTGTGGAGCTCCCCTATGACTAGGGCCCCTGGAGTTTTTAACTCTCAGAGTTGTCCACGCTGAGCCTCTAGCAATTCATCAGTTACAGTTCAGGTTTTCCTTCCCTGACACTGGCTCCTGCAGTAGTTTCTGCTAGCGAGGCTCAGCTCCCATTAAGTGGCGACTCCCTGTGTTTACCTGTTAGTCTTTCTCATCTTTGGGGCATTGATTTGCCATGTGTCCTTCTCTCTCTCATGGGTCCAAGAAGAGTTGTTGATTATTTGTTGTTAGGACAGGATGGCGACTTCCAACCTCCTTACGTGTAGAACTAGAAAGGGAAGTTGCTAATCAGGTTTTTACCCCCTCTACATAACTCACTTGTTTTTTCTTTGGTGTTAAAAACAAGGCAAGTGGGGGCCGCCCCTGTGGCTTAGCGGTTAAGTGCACGCGCTCCACTGCTGGCGGCCCGGGTTCGGATCCCGGGCGTGCACCGATGTACCACTTCTCCGGCCATGCTGAGGCCACATCCCACATACAGCAGCTGGAAGGATGTGCAACCCACATACAACTATCTGCTGGGGCTGTGGGGGAAAAATAAATAAATAAAATTATTAAAAAAAAAAAAAAAAAACAAGGCAAGTCGTACAAAATGGAGTCACTTATGCTAAGCACCATGTCACCAAACCAAGACTTAATCATAGTTTCGGCTCTCCCAGAAATGTAATATTAAACCAGTCAATCAGAAATTGCCTAATCATCACTAGTTAGGTATCTGTCTGATAGACCCCTGCCATCCCCTAAAGGAAAGTGACCTTGCCACAACCAATCTGCTTTTTTGTCTAGTGTAACTGTCTTGTTCCTACTCCCTTCTGCCTTTAAAAGTGTTTTATTTGTACAGCTCCTCAGGACTTCTTTCCGTCTGATAGATTGGAGGTTGCCTGATTCACGAGTCATTGAATAAGGCCAGGAAGATCTTTAAAATGTACTCAGTTGCATTTTGTTTTTTAACAGTACCCAAATGGTTCTTTTTTATCTTTGAAATTTAGTAATTTCTTTAAGATGTATTTTGGGATTTAATGCTCTGTATCAATTTTTTTTTCTAAGCTAGAATATATTCCCTTTTATAGAAAAGTTTACTTAAATTGTACATTTGAATATTTTTCTTTTCCATTTGTTCTTTTCAGGAGCTTTATTCATATATCACATCTTTGTTTTCCATTTCTAGTATCTTCTCCATAATTATATTTTATATCTTTGTACTTTATTTCATTTTATATGATTTCCTCTGGCCTATTTCGTGTGTCTGATTGTGTTTTCACCCTTGATCATTATAATGTTTTGTTATTTCTCATGTAGTCTTAATCTCTGTTACATATTTACGCTGAGAATGTTTCCTATAATTAGTTTGAGATAGTGGAAAACTAAATAGCCCTTCCTGTTGTTTCTTTTGGGAATTTCTTTGGTAACCCATGTAGAGAAAGACCTGAAACAGTCTATAACTTTAAGTGTGTTGTCTAGAATAAGTGTTCACCAATTTGTTGTTTCCTTCTACCTTGGGAACACATCTTTCCTCAAATTTTGGACCATTCTAGAGCTTAATGTGAGTCCCATTAAGGCCATTTAAGCAGTTTCTTGTGGAAACCTCACATTCTCTGCTTTTCTTTCCTCTTTCACCTCATTTTATCTCTGATAGTCTCCCCACACTAGAGGGCTAAGTCTTATACAGTGTAAATATGATTTTATTATGGTTTCTCCTTCAGCTTTTCTTTCTTTGCCATTCTGCAATGTTGAACATTTTTCTAGCTTCATCCATGTCTGTCCATCTCAGCTCTAAGCAAAGAATCATTGGATAGCCTGTCTAAATCCTTACAGTTGATTGTAAGAGCAATTTGTTCCTTGCTGCTGGTCTAAGATGTCAGCTGTTTGGTCCATTGTCCATTTTGATTTATCTACAGCATTTACCATACATGCTTCATAATCTCAAGTTTGAAGCTTTGGCTGATTCCTTGTTTCTTTGAAGTTGATGTTTTTCTCTACTTCTTGTTCATTCTTATTTTCTTTGCTTTTCAAGGGATGAGAATAGAAAAATGATTTTAGTCCACCATCACTAACTGGAAATCACTCTTAAGTGTGGTTTCTTTGAGGCACTCTTAGTTTTTTCTATCACTTTAATAAAACTTAGTTTATGACACTATTTATTTTGTTTCTTGGGTCTCCTAAAGCTAACTGATAATGACATCAGTTTTTCTCTTAATTATTCTCTGCCTCTTCCTTTATACAGCTGTTCTGTGTTCAGTTAGTTATTTCTATCCTGTTTACATGCTTCAACAAGATGTATTTAGCTTATGAGGATGAAAATCTTGAAGTACTAAGCTATAAGTAAGAAAAATGAAGCCTCTAGAACTACTTGAACCAATGATGGGATCTCATTTTTCTGTGCCTCAGTTTCTCTAAAGTAAATATAGCAGAAAATAATGCCTTGTTGTATTTCTGCTTGTATTTACTTTAAGAGAGTAATGGGTTGATGGATCCCAGAGTTCGTTATAATAAAACCAAGCCATGGGCCCGCCCCGTGGCATAGTGGTTAAGTGCGCGCACTCTACTACTGGTGGCCGGGGTTTGGATGCCGGGTGTGCACCAACGCACCGTTGTCCAGCCATGCTACAAGGATGTGCAACTGACATACAACTATCTACTGGGGCTTTAGGGAGAAAAAGGGAAAAAAAAAAAAAAAAGGAGGAGGATTGGCAATAGATGTTAGCTCAGGGCTGGTCTTTCCTCAGCAAAAAAAGAGGAGGATTGGCATGGATGTTAGCTCAGGGCTGATCTTCCTCACAAAAAATAAAAATAAAAAAAATAAAACCAAGCTATATATATTCCAGGAATTTTATTAATATTTTCTAATTTTCACAGAGGCACTACATACTCTTTTGTCACTGTTTCTAGTTATTCTTTATATAACAGATAAGACAGTTGCACATTGTTTCAGTATTACATCTCTATTCCCTGTATGCTTTTCCTTAATATACTCTTTTTGTTGTGAGGAAGATTAGCTCTTTTTGCTAAGAAAGATTGGCCTTGAGCTAACAACTGTGCCCATCTTCCTCTATTTTATATGCGAGACGCCTGCCATAGCATGGCTTGATAAGCAGTGCCTGGGTCTGTGCCCCGAATCCGAACCCACCAACCCTGGGCTGCCAAAGTGGAGCACACAAACTTAACCACTATGCCACCAGGCCGCCCCTTCCTTAATATTCTTTGCACAGCACTGCAAATAATTTAAAAAATTAATTTGACCTAGATTTCAAACAGTTATTATTCATATTTTTAAAGCCAATATCTCTCTCCTGTGTTTCTTTTATTGCTTTCCACTATTATCAGAGTTAAAAAATAATAGCGTCTCTTTACTAAAGGTACATGTAATTCTTTCCTAAACTTAGAATTGTTGAAAAACTAGAGTGAAGCAGCTTCAAACACAGTCTCTGGTTTTCTTGATTCTTGCCCTCTTTAAAAGCAGAATAGACTAATCACTGATGGGCTCTTGTACTGCCTAGTTTTTAAGCTTAGTTTGGATTGAAATTTATACTTTTCAATTTGAGATTAAAATTCCTTTTTCTTATGTTGAAACATTTCAAACCTGTACAAGTAGCTGTGTGTGTATTACATATAATAACATTCTTAGACATCACTCTCAAGAAATTTAACACTGATACATTAATATTGTTTAATATGTAATCTGTATATAACACCTTTTAGTTGTTCCTCAGAATATTCTTTGTAGCTGTTTTTCTCCCATCTTGAACCAATCAGAAATTATGTTTCTCTGTTGGTTATCTTATCTCTTTACTCTCCTTTAATCAAAAACAACCCCACTGTCTTTTTTGTCCTTTATGGTATTAACATATTTGGAGACTCCCATAATCTGAATTTGTCTGGATTTATATGATTGTTTCTTCGTGTTTACATTCAAGCTAAACAAACTGGTAAGGTGATGTCGTGTATTTCCCATTACATCATATCAGGAAGCACCAAAATTATGTCAGTCTGTCTCATTGTTGCTGATGCTGAATGAAATCACTTCATTACTGTGGTGTATGCCAGATTTCTCCTTGTAAAAGTACTCTCTTTTGTTTGTAGTTAGTTGTAGTGCATTCTTTGAGACCATGTGAATATCCTGTTCGCCGTAACATTTCACCCAGTGTTTTAGTATCCAATGATAATCTTTTCCTCAATTATTTTACTAATAGTTGCAATAGTGATTTTTTTGGTCTAATTCTATTATTCCTTCTGTATTTATTAACTGACACTCTTCTGTAAACAACAATTCCCATCCTTTTTAAACATTTGTTTTCACTACGAACTCATGAATTATTTTTTTAATCAATGTTTTACAATCTGTTATCAGTATTATTTTGGATGGCCAAATGTTCCCCAATTTGTTTTGTGGAAGCCCTCTCCAGTCAAGTTCCCGTGTCCTTTGACAAATCTCCATTTGTCTTTGAACACTTCTTTGCTCTCTGGCACAGTATGTACCAGGTTCGCCTTCTATTTTCAGTGCTCCAGATATGGAATCACCCTTTTCTCCAGTAAGCCCTAGTTTCTTTTATTGGGGAATGGCGCGTTGAAATCAAAATTTGGGTGCTAGGTATGCTCATTTATATTGAGGAATCATTGTCTCTTTGTCCTTTGAGTGGACAGAGTTGGGAAATACCTCTAATCCTCATTACACATTTGTGTCTTTATTCTGTTTACAGTGAGAACGTTCGTGTACTCTATTCTAAAATACACCTAAACTAGTTTCAGGATTACCATACCAATACTACATCCTGCAACAAATCTGTTAAGTACAGTACGGTATTTCTTTGCAATTTGTTTTGCCCCTAAAATATAGCTTATTAAATAATAGTCAGAGTTTTGTAATTAAACATTACTTGAATTAATTGTTTTCCCCTGTGTGTTTGTGTTATCAATTTGAAGTACATTTAGTTTTATTCGTTTCTCTATTTGTATTTGGTTTTAGAGTTTACTTTTTTCACTCTTAAAATTTCAGTTCATTTTGAAATATGTAAAACATTTGTATGGCTCACAAAGACTCACTGCCTCTCTCCATATTCCTTTCACCTGGTATGGTCTCCTACCACTCGACCTTTTGAGAAACCATTTTTATTAATTTCTGTTTTCTGTATTATCCTTTCTGGGTGTGTGTGTGTGTGAGATCTTATTTCCCTTTCTTAAACACAAAAGCTTAAGATTCTTTTTTATATCACTCATAAGAAATTATTTCTTAAAGAAGGAACTTCCAATTTTTTAGCCTGTATATGCTTTTCATAATAACATACAATTCATTATTTGGAAAGTTTTATTTTTTATATTTTTTTGTCACTCATAAACAGGGGGACCTGGACGATCTACCATGCCAACCCCAGGCAACACTGCAGCTTTTCGTGCTTCCCTCTGGACCAACATGGAGAAACTTGTGGATCATATTTGTACTGTCTGTGGACAGGTAAATATTTTCAGAGTGAAAAGAACATTAATTATGGATTAACTCCTGGTTATTCCAAGTTGTGTTATCTTGGGCAAGTTTCGTAAAACCTGAGCATTTACAACCACTACATTAGCTGATTATGATATATGTAAAGGTTCTAACAAAATGCCATTTCCCTTCCCTTACTGTTCCTAGTGCCTATGCTTTACACCCATTTCTTTTGAAAACACCCAATTATGTAGATTCTCTCTCCCTTCCCCTTTTTTAGGTACAACATCTACAGAAAATATTAGCCAAGAAGAGAGATCCTGTTTCTCACATTTGTTTCATTGAAGAAATAGTTAAGGTATGTTTAAATGAAAATATCTTTATCTCTTTATGGAGATAAGAACGCAGGAAAATATGAGCTAGCATTGTGTTCCTGTTTTACAGAGAGGCTACATGTCAAATAGCTATAGGGAATATATTGCTTGACAATTACAAATTTTCTTTGCAATATATGTATAAGCACTTCTGTTTATTGAGTAGATGCTAACAGTAATACTATTTATAGACTAATTTCTGATTAGATTATTATAATGTCTTATAGAATCTTCACTGAAGATGGTAGGATCCATTCAGTTGTTAATTTTTCCTATAAAGCACATTGCTGTAATTCATTTTCCATATTCTGAAATCTCCCTTTTGTCATCCACCAATCTGCAGGCCTCATGGGCCATAAGAATTCCTTTCATGCATAGAAATCCCTGACTCTACATTTTATTCATTCATTTTGATAAGTTTTTGATAATGATTAATAGAATAACTAGTCGTTCTATTTATCATTAAATCTTAACACCTAGTACTCCAAAGAAAAAAATTCTCTTAAGTTTCCAGCATCATGGTATAGTTTCTTTTGTAGTTCATAATTTTAAATATTTTATGTATTGTGTTGGGGATCTCTGAAACCACCCCCAAGTTTGGTGATTCATAACCCTCAGTATATTATCATGCTCATGGCTATGATTTATTATAGCGAAAGTATATGAAGGAAAATGAGCAAAAGGAAAAGGTGCATAGGGTGAAGTCCAGAGGAAACTGGGTACAAAGTTTCAAGAGTCCTTTCCCACTGGAGTTAGACAGAATACCCTTAATTCCTCTGTCACTAAGTTGTGACAGCATGTGTGAAATGTCATCTTCCAGGAAAGCTCATCTTGAGCCTAGAAGTCCACAGTTTTCATCAGGGGTCTGTTACTGGTTGGCACACACCAAAATTCAAGACTCCCCAAAGAAAAGCAAGTGTTCAGCATAAAGCACATTATTTGTTCAAACAGTTTAGATACAGTGAGCCCTCTTACCAATTAGAGAATCATGAGGACTCTCTGAAAATCCAAGTCCCAGATGCCAGCCGAGACCAGCCTTGCAAGCAGGTCTTGCTAACTATAGCAGTCTCAGACCTCCACATACACTTATCTTAGTATATACCTATTTAGATTACCCTGCTTCATATTTGGCTTTTAGTTGGGGAAAGAAACAGTAAGACGCTTGTGTCAGTTTGTGTAATTGCTAATTTTTTGCGTTTACTAGTAGATGGGATAACTAATATCAGGTCATCATTTTTACAGGCAAACAGCTGCACATGTAGTGTTATGTTGTAATTCATTTCTTCTTCTGATTTTGGTTATCTTTCTAGCCAAATTAGTTAATTTAGTCTGTATATGGAGTGGCTTGATTTCAAGCTTTTACTGTCTAAACCTTTGTATATGTTTTTATTCTCTTTTAATAGTTTAATTAATATTCTACTAACAACATAAGAACAATGATAGGGAAATCACTACGTTCAAGAGAGTCAAAAGAAAAGATTAACAGTAAAAAAAGACTAGTGCCATTTAAAGAGGCTTATGTTTATGATATTATTGCATTGGGCAAAGTGTCTACATAAAAACTCACATATCAATTCTTGGCAACAATCAGTTATTACAGTCAATGAACACTGGTAACTTTTGTGGGCTAGGTTTTTGATGCATGTGAATTATTACCAATTAAAAAGAATTATTAGGAATAGGGATATATGCTTTCATTTTATTCACCCTTTGTTTACTTACAAAGTTTCTTATTTAATTAAAACCAATCAAGATTGCTTTTTCAAACACTCCTGTTAAGCTATTTAAGAATGTAGTGACAGGGGCTGGCTCGGTGGTGTAGCGGTTATGTTCACGCTCTCTGCTTCGGTGGCCCAGGGTTCACAGGTTCGGATCCCAGGTGCAGACCGGTGCACCGCTTGTCAAGCCATACTGTGGTAATGTCCCATATAAAGTAGAGGAAGATGGGCGCAGATATTGGCCCAGGGCCAATCTTCCTCAGCAAAAAGAGGAGGACTGGCAATGGTTGTTAGCTCATGGCTAATATTCCTCACAACAACAACAACAAAAAAAGAATGTAGTCATACACAACACACACATACATATTTACATTTATATATAAATTTTAATGTAAATTTCCAGTTTAGTTGATATTTTTTTATGGTAATATTTACGAAAAAAAATTTAATCCCTCTTAGAGTTCAGTATATTTACCTATATTCAGAAAAGATCAGTCTTTTGTGAAAAAGTCCAAAATAACTTTTGACCCTACATACTTGGGAATTCCAGGACAAGAGAAAAGTAAAAGTAATCAAAATATCTGTCGTATATTGCAAAGATAGTGCATAAATTTTACTATGTTTACTGTAATTTCTTTAGTCTTCTTTTTTTTTTCTTTTTTTGCTAAGGAAAATTCGCCCTGAGCTAACATCTGTTGCCAGTCTTCGCCTTTTTGCTTGTGGAAGATTGTCCCTGAACTAACATCTGTGCCAGTCTTCCTCTATTTCATATGTGGGTCACCACCACAGCATGGCCGCTGTCGAGTGGTGTAGGTCTGCGTCCAGGAACTGAACCCAGGCTGCTGAAGCATAACACACCAAACTTAACCACTAGGCCATGGGGCTTGCCCCTAAATAGTCTTTTTGTCTATTGTAAAGCTATGAACAAATATTTTTGCTAATTATATAACTACTCTGTAAGAACATTACCTAGATAAAATAATTATCAATGCTGATAGAATCTTTGTAAAAAGTGTAGGATTTTTAGAATGATTTGAGGCCCTAAATAATGCCCCTTAAAAATTTTCAGAAGGTTTTAAACTTGCATAGATGATAATATATATCTGGTGTCTTGGGTCATTGAAGAGCAATATCTGGATCAAGATCTCTAAATAATTTTGTAATCTCTTTTTGGGGAAACAGTTATGAAAGGAATGTTCTTACATGACCAGTTTTTGCAGCTTCTAGATTACTAAAAAGGATATATTTCATTATTGAAATTTCTTTCTAATTTAGTGGTTTAGTCTTTTAAACTTGTGCATATATTATTTAAAAATCAAAACAGTGTAAATAATTCAAGATGGAACAATATTAGAATTATGCCATATGCTTTCTATAATATCTCTAAAAATATCTTTCTACAATTAATTTCTATAATTAGAAATTAATGCTGTTTTTCCCTAGAGAGATGATTTCTAGCAAATATCTTTTTCAAAGAGGAATCTAACTAGAACATATTTTTTTAAATTTATGCATTAAATTTTATAAGCAGTAGTCCATATTTTGAAATTCACTGAAAGCTAAATTAATAGATACTTTGTTTTATAATATGGAATATAAACAAGGTTACACTATTATGATCGTCTCAATAGATGCAGAGAAAGCATTTGGCAATACTCAACATCCATTTATGATAAAAACTCTCAATAAAATGGGTATAGAAGGAAAGTACCTCAACATAATAAAAGCCATATATGACAAACCCACAACCACCATCATACACCATGGTAAAAAACTGAAAGTTGTTTTTCTAAGAACAGGAACAAAACAAGGATGCCCACTTTCACCACTCTTATTCAACATAGTATTAGAAGTCCTAGTCAGAGCAATTAGGCAAGAAAAGGAAATAAAACGTATCCAAATTGGAAAGGAAGAAGTAAAACTGTCACTATTTGAAGATAACATGATTCCATATATAGAAAATCCTAAAGAATCCACCAAAAAACTATCAGAAATAATTAACAAATACAATAAAGTTGCAGGGTACAAAATCAAGATATAAAAATCAGTTGTGTTTCTGTACACTAGCAACGAACTAGCAAAAAAGAGAAATCAAGATGACAATCCCATTTACAATGGCAACTAAAAGAATAAAATACCTAGGAATAAATTTAACCAAGGATTTGAAACACCTGTATACTGAAAACTGTAAGACGTTGTTGAACAGAACTGAAGACATAAAGAAATGGAAAGATATTCTCTGTTCGTGGCTTGAAAGAATTAACATAGGTAAAATGTCCATATTACCTAAAGCAATCTACAGATTCAGTGCAATCCCAATCAGAATTCCAACAACATTTTTCATGGAAGTAGAACAAAGAATCCTAAAATTTATATGGAATAGCCAAAGACCTCAAATAGCCAAAGCAATCCTGAGAAAAAAGAACAAAGCTGGAGGTATCAACACTCCCTGAATTCAAAATATACTACAAAGCTATAATAATCAAAACAGCATGGTACTGGCAGAAAAACAGACAGACAGATCAATGGAATACAATTGAGAGCCCAAAATTAAGCCCACACAGCCATGGACAGCTGATTTTTGACCCAGCAGCTAAGAACATACAGTGGAGAAAGGAAAATCTCTTCAATAAATGGTGTTGGGGAAACTGGACAGCCACATGCAAAAGAATGAAAGTAGACCATTATCTTACACCATACACAAAAATTAACTCAAAATAGATTCAAGACTTGAATGTAAGACCTGAAACCATAAAACTCCCAGAAGAAAACACAGGCAGTATGCTCTGTGACATGAGTGTTAGCAATATCTTTTTTGAATATCATGTCTCCTCAGGCAAGGGAAACAAAAAATAAATAAATGGGACTACATCAAACTAAAAAGCTTCTGCACAGCAACGGAAACCATCAGCAAAACAAAAAGACAACCTACCACTTTTGAGAATATATTTGCAAATTGTATATCTGATAAGGAGTTAATATCCAAAATATATAAAGAACTCCTACAACTCAATAACAAAAAAATGAACAACCTGATCAAAAAATGGACAGTGGATATGAGCAGACATTTTTCCAAAGAATATTACAGGTGGCCAACAGTCACATGAAAAGGCGTTCAACATCACTAATTATTAGGGAAATGAAAATCAAAACTACAATGAGATCTATCACCTCATACCTGTCATAATGGTATTGTTAAAAAGACAAGAAATAACAAGTGTTGGAGAGGACATGGAGAAAAAGGAACCCTTGTACACTGCTGGTGGGAATGTAAATTGATGCAGCCAGTATGGAAAGCAGTATGGAAGATCCTCAAAAAATTAAAAATAGGAACACCATATGATCCGGCTATTCCACTTCTGAGTATTTATCCAAAGAACACAAAAACAGTAATTTGAAAAGATATATGCACCCCAATGTTCATTGCAGCATTATTCACAATAGCCAAGACTTGGAAGCAACCTAAGGTGCCCATCAATGGATGAGTGGACAAAGATGTGGTGTATATATACAA
Organism: Ceratotherium simum simum; assembly: GCF_057802395.1. Lineage (NCBI taxonomy): Eukaryota > Metazoa > Chordata > Mammalia > Perissodactyla > Rhinocerotidae > Ceratotherium > Ceratotherium simum. The sequence goes on from NC_141900.1 coordinate 18,376,166, forward strand.
TAGAATACTACTCAGCCATAAAAAAACATGAAATCTTGCCGTTTGGGACAGCGCTGGTACACCTTGAGGATATTATGCTGAGCGAAATAAGTCAGATGGAGAAAGACCATTACTGTGTGACTTCACTCATGTGTGGAAGATAAACACATAGATAGGGAGAACGATTGATGATTACCCAAGGGGAAGGGGGTGGGAGGAAGGTGAAAGGGGTGAAGGGGGCACATGTGTACGTTGATGGATGGCAACTAGACTTTGGGTGGTTAACACGATGCAGTCTATGCAGAAGTTGAAATATGATGTACAGCTGAAATTTTTGCAATGTTATAAACCAATGTAACCTCAATAAAAAAACTTTTAATGTTGAGCTGGGAGAAAATTTTGCAATTGTGATAGTAAATAAAATGCTAATATGTTCATTATAAAGAATGCTTACCAATCAATATGAAGGAAACCTAACAGCAAAATAGGCAAAGGATCTGAATAACTGTCTCCTAAAAGAGAAACCCAAATGACTTAAAAAAAAAAAATTGTACTATTAATGTCATTTCAGTAGGAAAATTAAGAATCCTTTTCCCTGGTTTCTTTGTTTTTAAACCATTGGATTCTAATGCTTCTATAATTAAGTATAAACTGATGGAATTTACATATTTGATTTCTTCTTGCCAACTTGTTTCATTTCTACAAAAAACATTTATTTTGCATTTTCTTTTGTTAAGTAATTTTTGTAATTATTATCCCTTTTTAGTTCAATACATACAGATTTTTAAAAAATTAATGGTCTTTATTTTTTACAGTAGCTTTAGATTTAAAAAAATGAGCATAAAGTACATCTGTTACTTATGTTATCATAACATCTATTTTGCATTATGCAAAACCCATGGAACTGTACAACACAATGAGCTAACCCTAATGTAAACTATAGATTTTAGTTAATAATAATGTATCAGTAGTGGTTCATCAATTGTAACAAATTCACCAAATCAATGCAAGATGCATAATGTCATGTATCCACCATTATATCATACAAAATAATTTCAGCAATTTCACTTCCCTAAAAATACCCTATGCTCTCCCTATTCATTTTTCTCCCACTTTTCTCTCCAACCCCTGGCAACCACTGAGCTTTTTACTGTCTTTATAGTTTTGCCTTTTTCAGAATGTCATATAATTTGAATCATACAGTAGACAGCCTTTTCAGACTGGTTTCTTTCACTTAGTAATATACATTTAAGGTTCTTTCATGTGTTTTTGTGGCTTGATAGCTCATTTCTTTTTATCACTGAGTAATATTTCCTTGTATGGATATACCTCATTTGTTTATCCATTCTCCTATTGAAGGATATCTTGTTGCTTCCGTTTTTGGCAGTTAAGAATGAAACTGCTATAAATATTTATATGCAGGTTTTTGTGTGGACATAAATTTTCAACTCATTTAGACTATGTTTAGCTTTGTAAGAAACTGCCAAAGTGTCTTCCAGCATGGCTATATCATTTTGCATTCCCAGTAGCAAAGAAACAGAGTTCCTGTTGCTCCACATCCTTGCTAGCATTTGATATTGTCAATGCTTTGGATTTTAGCTTTTTTTTTAATAATTTTATTTATTTTTCCCCCAAAGCGCCAGTAGATGGTTGTACATCATAGCTGCACATCCTTCCAGCCAGTGCATGTGGGACGGGGCCTCAGCATGGCCGGACAAGCAGTGCGTTGGTGTGCACCTGGGATCCGAACCCGGGCCGCCAGCAGCGGAGCGCGCGCGCTTCACCGCTAAGCCACGGGGCCGGCCTGGATTTTAGCTATTCTAATAGGTGTGTAATGAGATCTCATTGTTTTCATTTGTATTTCCCTATAGATTTTTTAAAAATTATATTTATGGAAAAAATCTTCATTAGTTAAGATTCTAAGACTTTATCCATAGGAAAATGAACTGCCTTGCCATGTTCATTATTTAATAATATTTATCTGTTATAGTCAACCTATTTGCTTAAAATATTCTTTTTTTTTTTTTAATTTTATTTATTTACTTTTTCCCCCAAAGCCCCAGTAGATAGTTGTACGTCATAGTTGCACATCCCTCTAGTTGCTGTATGTGGGACTCAGCCTCAGCATGGCCAGAGAAGCAGTGCGTCGGTGCGCGCCCGGGATCCGAACCCGGGCCGCCAGCAGCGGAGCGCGCTCACTTAACCACTAAGCCACGGGGCCGGCCCGTGCTTAAAATATTCTAAAGTAATTTTTATGAGATTAAGAATACTTTTTTAGCATTTTGAAAGCCAAGTCTTAAAGATCTCCCTTCTGAACACCTATTCAACTACTGTCAAAGACAGGATAGTACAGTGATTAAGAACTGGGCCTTGGGCCTTGATATTAGGAAGAATTAAGCTTTTCTCCATCATGTACAACCTTGGGTAGGTCCTGTAATCTTTCAGAATGTCAAATGTCCAATGGGGATGGTATTACTACCTATAGAATTGGAGTATTCTGAGGAAAAATGAGATAATGTAGACTTAATTCAGAGATTGGCTCAATAATTCGCTATCATAATTATTATTTTAATCTTTTTTTTAAACCTTTAAACCTTAATTTGGGGGTCGTAAACTTACCACGTGCTAGGTAATAACACTGCCATGTAAGAAAGTCAGTTTTGTTTAACAGTTCTTATAACGTGATATGGATGTACATTAATTCATACAGGATATCAGAATATAATTTAAATAAGACAATATCAAGGATTTACTATGAATCACGATTGTATGTCTCACTTTACTAAAGAATCATGTGTTTATGGTTTCACATTTGGTAATTTTGTAGCCATCAAAACAATGAGAATGATTTTCCTTAGTTCTGTTCTGTGAGGTCTTGTGAGAATTGTTAAATCATTTATACTCTTTTGTTAGGCAAAAAAAAAAAGGGATTTACTTACTTTCAGGTTTTTTTAGTTTTGCCAAATCTACCTTGGTGTTTGCTAAGAAATTCAATTCCAGATGCTAGAGAGAACTGTACATAGTAGTATTCAGAGTTTAATCTTAGGGACCTTCCAGAGGAGAAAAAAAAATCCCACATGATGACAGTTTCTGTAATACTTTATTAGTTCAGAAGGTTTTGCAGTAGATGTCCATCATGTTATAAAGAATACATCAAAGTGTAAAGAGGGCATAAATGGGTTAAGTATAAAATAAAACGGGACCAGTTATATCAGGTGTAACAAATCTCAGGAATATAGTTTAAATGTAGAGCCTTTTGAAAGATTTTCCTTAATTAAGATAGCGAATTCTGCTTCTGCTTAATTTAATAGATGTCCTGGCTAACTTGTAAAATTAGCCTGTTAGTTTCAGATCATACTGTAATTTGAAAAGACACATTCACACCTATCAATCATATTAATTATTTAGGGCGTTTTAAATGTGGAATATACTTTTTTCCCCTTTTGATATTGTATTTTCTATAGTTTATGTGAATGGATAAATCATTTATTTTAAATTAGATTTTTAGATTGTTTATTAGTTATCAAAAGTTCTATTTTGGTATCTTTTAAAACCAGTTAAGAGTTCTAGTGTTGCTATATAACCATCAATACCATATATAACACTTTGTTTGTAGTGTAGCAAATTATTGACAAATTATTTAGGATCCACACACTAGAAAACAGGTTGTAGATTCTCATCTGCAGAATTAAGCCATTTTACCTCTGTGGGGGAGTATAGATATGATGATACTTTCATTTTCTAAGCCAGCAATTTTTATCATAGAACAGAATCTTGTAATGTGTGTGTAGGATGTATTAGGCTAAATTTGGAATGTGTTCAGCATTTTGAGCAGCTATGGTACCAATGAGAATTTTAACTGTGAAAAAGAATGTGTTTTCATTTGCCCTTTTAGACATATCACATGACTTGATAATAGCATTAAAGACTCAGAAAAATTTTAGAACACCCAAATATGAAATATTTTTAATGTAATGAGAAAAATGTTTAACTCATTTATCTGTCGCATCTCAATTTGATTAAAAAATCAAGTAGCCATAAGCAAGTTAAATTTCTAAGTCTGATAATATCAATGAATATTCTTATTTATAAAGGTTAGAAGATTTCTGCTTTTACTACTGTAGGGACCAGATATTTTTAAAGGCCCTGTCACTACAGTACAAATAGATTCTAGATAAATTGGAAAAGCATAATTTTTAATGCACTGTTGGGCCTGCGAAAAGTAAGAGAATCTGTGAGGGGCATATATACATATGCATATATATAAGCAGATAAAATCGTTGAAACTGTGGTAGAGATGTGTGAGCTATAAGTCATTGTGAAAGCTAGAGTTGCCCCACGGTCAAATGTTTGTGTCAATGATTGGATCAGTCCACTAGACTCTGGGGCTCTAACATGATGGAAGAATGAACCTGACAATTGCATTAGGCTGAGATGTAATGATAGTGGCTAACATGGTCCTCCTTTGGTAACAGTACCTCACTCCCACAAGAAACAAATGCAGATCTTCAGTAGAGGAAAGCATTTATAGTTTTAGCCATCAGAATTCTCCATATATTAAGGTCAGCCAAATAGGAGCTCACAGTAAAAAATCACCAATCCTATAAATAAACTAGAAGCTATGATTGAGAGTCACACGAAAAATAAAGATAATGCAAAATAGATTTTAGATTCCTAAAGAACTTCTACAGGACACTATGGATTTCAGATATTAGAATTATCTGTTAAAGAATCTAAAATATCTGTATATGATATATTTTAAAAATAAAGAATGGAATAAAAGGTGAGAAACAAATGACTGTTAAAATATGACCAGATAGATCTAAAAGAGAACCAAATAGACCATTTAGAAATTAAAAATAAAATCATTGAAATAAAAAATTCAGCAGATAGGTTAAGCAGATATTACATAAAGCCAAAGAATGGCTTAGCAGCCTGGCAGATAGAATTGATAAAATTATCCGGAATGCAGCATAAAGACAACAGTATGGAAAATATGAGAGGTTAAAAATTATTCAATTAAAAATTGAGTGAGGTTTTAGTATAAGGCTAATTGGAAAAGCAAAGCTAGCAAACTGAAAAAGAAAAACCATTTGATCATCTCAGTACATGTAGGAAAGGTATTTGACAGAATCCAACATCCATTCCTGGTAAGAACTGTCAGCAAACTAGGAATAGAAGTGAGCTTTCTCAACCTGATAAAAGGCATTTAGGAACAATGAACAGGTGAAATCATATATAATGATGAAGACTGAATGTTTTCCCCCTCATATTAGGGAGAAGACAAGGATTTCTCTCTGCTGTCACTATTCCTATTTAACATTATTCTAGCTGGTACAATGAGCAAGAAAAAGAGATAAAAGACTTGCAGTTTGGAAAGGAAGAAGTAAAATGGTCTTTGTGTACAGATGATGAGATCATCTATGAAAAAAATTTGGTGGAATCTACAAAAAAACTACCAGAACTAATAAGTGGTTTTTTTTTTTTTACAAGATTATAGAATATGAGCTCAATATTCAAAAATCAGTTATACTTCTGTATATTAGCAATGTACAATCGAGAATTGAAATTTAATAATTCCATATACAGTAAACTCAAAGAATAGGAAATACTTAGGAGTAAATCTATCAAAAGATGAAAAACATCTGTACATTGAAAACTGTAAATACTGCTTAGAGAAATTAAAGAAGACCTAAATAAATGGAGAGAGAGACGTTATTTATGAGTTGATAGATTCACTATTGTTAAGATGTCCATTCTTCCCAAATTGATCTATAATCCCAATGAGTGTCTTGGAGAAATTGACAAGCTGGTTCTAAAATTCAAATAGAAATACAAAGGACCTGGGATACCTGAAACAACTTTGAAAAAGAAAAGCAAAATTGGAGGGCTAACAATACCTGATTTCAAGACTTAATGTGAAACTGCAGCATTGAAGAAAGTGTGGAGTTGGCATAAAGGTAGAGACATAGATCATTGATACAGAATAGAGAGTCCAAAAATATACTCCCACATATATGGAAAACTGATTTTCAAAAAGAGTTGCAAAAGCAATTGAGTGGTGACAAAATAGGCTTTTTTTTTTTTTTGAAGTGCATCACTGCATTTATTGTAAGATTGTCATCAAAGATTTTGCCCATTATCTCACACACTATCGTCGTCTTTTTTGTGTGTGTGTGAAATTTTTGTTGTACATTATTGTTTATCAGTCACCATATAAGTGCATCCCTCCACCCTTTGTGCCCACCCCCCACCCCCCTAGCCCCTGGTAACCACCAAACAGTTCTATCTGTCCATGTGTTGGTTTATCTTCCACATATGAGTGAAATCATGCAGTGGTTGTCTTTCTCTTTCTGGCTTATTTTGCTTAACATAATACCCTCCAGATCCATCCATGTTGTTGCATGGGACGATTTTGTCTTTTTTTATGGCTGAGTAGTATTCCATGGTATATATATATACCACATCTTCTTTATCCAATCATCAGTCAAGGGACACTTGGGTTGCTTCCATGTCTTGGCTATAGTGAATAATGCTGCGATGAACATAGGGGTGCATAAGCCTCTTTGGATTGTTGATTTCAGGTTCGTTGGGTAGATATCCAGTAGTGGGATAGCTGGATCATAAGGTATTTCTATTTTTAATTTTTTGAGGAATCTCCATACTGTTTTCCATAGAGGCTGTACCAGTTTGCATTCCCACCAGCAGTGGATTAGGGTTCCCATTTCTCCACAGCCTCTGCAGCATTTGTTGTTTTTTGTCTTGGTGATTATAGCCATTCCAACGGGCGTAAGATGATATCTTAGTGTGATTTTGATTTGTATTTCCCTGATGATTAGTGATGTTGAGCATCTTTTCATGTGCCTATTGGCCATCTGTATATCTTCTTTGGAGAAGTGTCTGTTCATTTCCTCTGCCCATTTTTTGATTGGGTTGTTTGTTTTTTTTGTTATTCAGTTGTGTGAGTTCTTTATATATTATGGAGATTAATCCCTTGTCAGATAGACGGTTTGCAAATATTTTTTCTCAGCTGGTGGGTTCCTTACAGAATAGGCTTTTTAACAAATACTAGTGCTGGAACATTTGGATAGCCAAATGTAAAACCTAAAATTCTAAAACTTATAGAAGAAAGCAATAAAACTTTGTGATTTTGGGGTAGGCAAGGATTTCTTATATGCAACACCAGAAGTTTGATCCATAACAGAAAAAAATTGATATTTCTGACTTACTCAAAATTAAGAATTTCTGTTCTGAAAAATACTCCATTAACAAAATACTAAGACAAGGAATAGCCTAGGAGAAAATATTTGCAAATCAAATATCTGATAAAGGAGTTAGGTTTAAACAACTCTCAGAACTCAATAAGAAAACAAAAAATCCAGTTTAAAAAATACCAAAGATTTGAATAGACATTTTACAGATAGATGTCAGATAAGCATATATCTAAAATTTAAAAGACCTGACCATATCAGGTTTTGGTGTTATTGAGGATATGGAGCAACTGAAACTCTCATATACTTCTCCCCGCCCCCCCCAAAGCCCCAGTAGATAGTTGTATGTCATAGTTGTACATCCTTCTAGTTGTTGTATGTGGGATGCGGCCTCAGCATGGGCAGACAAGCGGTGTGTCGGTGCACGACTGGGATCCAAACCCGGGCCGCCAGTAGCAGAGCGCGTGCACTTAACCGCTAAGCCATGGGTCCGGCCCCCTGATGGGAAATGTAGAATTGTACAACCACTTTGGAAAGTAGTTTGGCAGTTTCTTAAAAAGTAAAACATACATGTACTATATGACCCAGCAATATACCCCTAGGTGTTACTCCAAGAGAAATGAAAGAATATACAAGGACTTGTATACAAATGTCCATAGCTGTCTTCTTCCTTCTGTATGTGTCTGTGTTCAGATTTCCTCTTCTTATAAGGCCACCTGTCATATTGGATTAGGGTCCACCCTAATGACCCCTTTTTAATTTAGTTACTTTTTTAAAGACCCGATCTCCAAATAAAGTCACATTCTCAGGTATGAGGGGTTAGGACTTCAACATATGAATTTTGTGGGGGCGGGGGGGGACAGCTCAGCCTGTAACAGTGATTTACGATGATGACTGAAAATGGAGAGAAGTGGACTGATTTGAAAATCATTCAGGAGATAAAATTGACAAACCTTAGTGATAGAAGTGGTGAGATGGAGAAGAGAGTATCATGGATGACTACACGGGCTCTGGGTTGACAAGGTTCTGGTAGATAGTAGTGACTTCATTTGAGAGCGTAAACTAAGAAGCACGTTTAAGAAGAAAGATGATGAACTCGGTATTCAGGTGCTGACGTGGTATCCAAGTGAGGATGTCAGTTAGGCAATTTAATATGTGGATCTGGAGTTCAAAAGAGAGGCCTACGATAGAGACATAAATTTGGGAGATATCAGTTTGTAGATGGCAATCGAAGCCATGATAATAGATGAGATTGGCTATAGAGAGAAAAGAAATGTAGCTAGACAGTCCCAAGAAAGTGCACCTTATAAAATTCATATAGAACTCTGTTTTCCAAAGTGGTGTATACATTTTGACATGGAAAAAGATAGTTATAATTTCTACTTATATATTTAAGAAGTCTTGTCCTTGAAACTATTTTTGTATATTTTATATTGTACATATTTTATTAATACAGTAGTATTTGTATATAATTTTTAAACAAATAAGTAAACTTATATTAGAGTGTGTATTAAAAAATATTTTACATTCAGTGAGTTTGGGAAACAATAAAAGAAGAGGCAATGAAGAGTATCCCGAGAGAAGGATGAAACCAAAGAGAATATGGTGAGGGAAGCCAAAGGAACAGGTTAAAGAGAGTATGGTTCATACTAAATCTAATTTGACTGATACTGTATTTAAAATACCAGTACACCATGCATTCTCAACAAGGGCAGTGTTGACTTCAAGATGGAGAAATAGTTCTGTTTTTTGAGGAGGAAAAGGTAGGTGCAAAAAATCATAGATATTACAAAGGTTTGTGGCCTCCAGAGCTCAATCTTACTCTACAAAATCTTATTCCTCAGTATTTAATTTCTCTTGTTAGGGAGAAACTAAGTTAAATTTTACTTAATTAAGTACAGTTATATAATTATATAAGTATAATATGTATTATATATGTCTAATTAGTTATTTATTTTCTCTTTGGAGGGGCGATAATTAAAAGAAAGGTTGGGAAATACTATGGTAAGCTGTATGGAAAGGGTTTTAAACCTCTTTAACATTGTAGTTTAACAGTGATCTCTAGGGGAGAGTGTGGGATAAGGGATTTGAGTTTGAAGAGAAACTTTACGTTTTTACCATATGTATTTCAGTAGTAGTGAATTTTTTATATCAAGAATTGTTTCTTCTGTTTAGAGTTAAGTTAGATTATCTAAATTACTCCTCCAAAAAATTAAAAAGAATAAAGGAAGCATCATATTTAATCCTAACACCCAGAGATAACCTCTGTTAACATATTATTTATAGTTTTCCTGTTTAACTGTGTACATTTTAACGAGTCATATCTATTTTACCTTCACAAAGTATCTGAAATCTACCTACTTTTCACTACCTTCCACTGCCTCCTTAGTCTAAGCTCCCATTTTTTAAAACAAAAAGTAGATTGTGTCATAAATATTGTTCTTTTCTCTTTGAACAATATACATAGAAAAGCCAACATTTTGAATTTAACATTTAAATTCTTTGTATAGGCTTTCTCATTTTGTTCTGTGGTGTTCATCTTGAAGTCCCTACTGAATTTCTGTATCTTCCTTCTTTTGTAATCAGAGACAGCCAAATTTTTCTCCTTGAAGGCTATTTTCCAGTAAAGAAAATTTGTTTTCTTTGCCTTCTGTTTGCTTTGCCAAGATCCCTCTGCTTTGAATCCAGAAGATGATTAAGAGCTAATTTAAAATTCATATCTATTTGGTTTGTTTGGTAAAGTCTGCAGGCTTTCTTATTCACACCATGATCTCTTCACAGAGATCTCTGGCACAGACTTGTTGCTAAATCTTTTATTTCCTCTTCTCTTTTGATCTTAACTTAGCTCCCTCTGACCTCCTTTCATTAAGCACAATGACTTATAAACTCTTTATCTGAACTTAACCTCACCTCCCCTTTTGTCTCAAAGATAGAGGTAGATTGTATCTTCTCTTTTCTCAGACTTATCCCTCTACTTTTGTTTTTTGTTTTACATCTTACCCACTCCTAGGAATTATCTGCTTTTTCCAGTATCAGCCTTTCCCAGCTACTTCCTCTCTCGGGTCTGCCATCTTAAAACCAAAATCAAAACACAACCCTTGATCCTGTATCTCCAGGTATTTCTTCTCTTCATGCCCAGGTTTCAGTAAGTTACATTGTGTCTCTACTTCCTTGTTTCAGTTTTGCCCCAAACCCCTGAAATCAAGCTTCCACTCCACTGAAACAGTTCTTGCTAAAGACATTCTAATGACCCAACTACCAAATCCTTCTGCTCACTTCTTAGACCTTATACTTCACTTTTCTGAGGTAATAACTACTTGTTATTCCTTTCATTCTTCGCAGATACTACATCTCTTCAGAATCCTTCACTGATACCTCCTCCTCTTCCACCTACCTCTTCTTTTAAAATATTTTATTTATAAAATTTTAAACGTATACCAAAGTATAGACAGTGAATTCCCATGTACCCGTTATCCAACTTCGGCAATTACTAACTTATTACCAATCTCGTTTTTTTTTTAAAATAGCTATCTCCGCCCACTCCTCGCTCTCCACTCTGAATTATTTCTTCTACCAACCTTTGAGTAATGTTGTTCCCCTGGGTCCTATCCTCAGCATTCTTTCTTCTCATGCCACAGGCAATCTATGGAAAAGCTCACACATGCTAATGGTTTCTACTACTTCCAAATGCTGATAATACCTAAATCTATTTCTTCAGCTTAGATCTTGTTCTTAAGCAAGAGATTTATATTCACTGTCTTAGATCATCTTCACTTGGATGCCCCCCAGGTTCTAGAAGCATAAGTCTAAATGAGCTAATCTTTCTCTGCCTACCTGCTACTCCTTCTAAAATTCCATTTTGGTTGGTCAATTTCCATCCTCACAAATATATCTATTCCTAGTCCTTCATAAATATATTTACTTGCTCAGCAAGTCCTATTAATTTTCCTGCTACCCGTTCTTGCTATTCCACTGCTATGGCCATAGTCAAGTTCTTTTCACCTAGATTATTTCAGTAAATTCATAGCTGATCTTGTTGCCTGCAGGCTCACCACCACCCCACAGACTATTCATCTTGCACATTATTACCAGTGTGATTTACCTACATACAACACAGGCTTAATCATGGTATACTCTCATTAAAATCCTTAAATATTTCACTGGTATCTGTATGATGAATTAAGACACTCCTTGATCTGATCTTCGTCTTAATTTTCACTCTCACCTCTTCCCTCTTTCCTGACTGTTTACTATGTGTTCAGAGGATAGAAAATGGTTTTTCACGTCTTTGTACACTGTTCATCCCTCTTGTCTGTAATGCTCTCTGCTCATCCCTTCTTCCCATCTGTCTGATGAATTCCCATCTCCCTTTAAGATCTAGCCCAAGATATCCCAACTCTTCATAACAAAGTAAATCCTATGAATTATTATTATCCCTATTGTTTACAAAGCTAACAAGCTCAGAAAGATGAAGTACCTGCCCAAGGTTACAGAGCCAGTGAGTGGCAGACCTTGGATTTAAATCAAGATTATCTTACTTCAAAGCCCATACCCTTTTACCACACCTAACGCAAGAACATTAGCTTGCAAGTTTGGACCTTGTACTGTGTGCAGTAAGAAGCTATCAAGTAATCAAGTATATTTGGGCAAGGAAATCCATGAGCAATTCCATGTTAGAAGGATAGAGAAACTAAATAATATCTGCTTTGAAATCTATTTTGTTTAAGCATTATCATTCTACATTTCTCTCTATATATTTATGTCAAAATCAATGACAAAAACAGAGACCAATCTGTAATTCTAAATAACAGAGTCATCCAAACGTAAGTGTTTAAGTATTTCTGTATATTTTATTTTTATTCTATTTATATGTATAAAATATATGATTTTGGTTTTAGTTTCCACTTATTGGTCTCAGCCAAAAGTCCAAATTTCATCTGTTTTAAAGTTAGAATTATAGTATTGTTTCTATTTATAACTAAGAAACAAGGCCAAGAAATTGTTCTAAATTGCAAACATTTCCCATGATTGATCTGATAACATGATTGCATTGAACTTAATGAAAATGCTATGGTATGAATGTTTGTATCCCCTAAAATTCATAGAAATCCTAACTCCCAAGGTGATGGTACTAGGAGGTGGGGCCTTTGGAAGGTGATTAGGTCATGAAGGTAGAGCCCTCATGAATGAGATTAGTGCCCTTAAAGGAGAGACCTAAGAGAGCTAGGTCCCCCCTTCTGCCATGTGAGGCTCCAGTGAGAAGATGGCCATCTGTGAGGAAATGGGTCCTCACCAGACACCAAATCTGCCAGTGCCTTGATCTTGGACTTCTTAGCTCTAGAGCTGTGAGAAATAAATTTCAGTTGTTTACAAGCAACCCAGTTTTTGGTATTTTTGTTTAGCGTCCTAAACAGACTGAGACAGAAAGTAAGACGGTATTGGATGTAGATTGTAAATAGAGTAACGTCAGAAATCCTTCCAGTTGAAATCTAGTTGAATTATTAAAATCTAGTTGAATTAATTTTATTTCAACATACTTAGGAGCAATTATGTAATAGGCTAATTTTATATGAAAGAGTAAGTGAAATGATTTTTTTATATATCTTCATATTTCCTGTTTTATTTAAAAAGTTATATTTATATAATATATTATGGTTTGACAATAAAATTTTTGATAATTAAAATTAACATTTTATTTCTTTATATTTTGATAGAGTATATATAATACATATTATATGTGTTTGTATATATATGCATAATACATATACAAAAACATATACATACATATATAAATATATATATATGATATATATATTTATATATAAAATCTTTGTTTCAATATACTATTCTACCCCCAAATCTGCTTTTTTATTATTATTTCCTATACTTTTCCTATCTCTCTGAATCTGCTTCATCTCCTTTTATCTTTCCTACGGACTTTTCATATCCTTTCTTATTCCAACAACTATGTGTCCTCCTTAGTATGCATCTGTGGTAACTGACTCTAGCTCTTAATATGACAAGACGTTGGAATTGACTGATTCATTCATTCATTTTTTCAACAATTGTATTAGTCAGGGTTCTCCAGAGAAACAACCAATAAGATGTGTATATATATATAGAGAGAGAAAGAGATTTGTTATAAGGAATTGGCTCATGCCGTTATGGAGGCTGATAAGTCCCAACATCTGCAGTCAGCAAGCTGGAGACCCAGGAGAGCTGATGGTGCAGTTCCAGGCTAAATCCAAGGGCCTGAGACCTGGAAGAGCCAGTAGTGTGGTTCCAGTCCAAAGACCTGCAGGCTCAAAATTCAGGAAGAGCCACTGTTTCAGTTTGAGTCATAAAGCAGGAAAAAGCTGATATCCCAGCTTGAAAACAGGCAGAAGGAACGTTTCTTAGCCTTTTTGATCTATTCAGGCCTTCAACTGATTGGATGAGGTCCACCCACATTACAGAGGGCAATCTGCTTTACTCAGTCTACCCATTCAAATATTAATCTCATCTAGAAACATGCTCACAGACACACTAAAATTATATTTGATCAGATATCTGGGGTACCTGGTGGCCAGTCAAGTTGACTCATAAAATTAACTATCACAGTCATATTAGGTACTACTATGTGGCATTCACTGCAAATACAATGAGACATATTAGTAATTTTGATTATAAATTACAAATACTGTTAGCAATGTTGACAAATATTTATATAATGCTTACTATGCCAGGCACTATTTTAAACACTTCATAAGAATTAACTCATGAAATCTTTATGATAAATGTAGGAAATGGGTTTCCATTTTACAAATGAGGATACTGAGGTATAGAGAATTTAAGTAACTTATCTAAAGTCACACAGCTACTAGTAAGTGGTAGAGTCTGGATTTGAACCTTATTATTCTGGCTCCAGAGTTCCTCTTGTTAACCACTACTCTGTCCCTTTATTTAAATAAGTAGGAAAATATCATTGTAATGGGGAATATGGGATGCTATAGAAGTATATAACACAGTGCACTGAACCTAGGGAAACCAAGAGAAGAGACACCTGAACTGAACTTTGAGAAAGTTGCGGCTTTTAAAAACTGGTAACAGACTACAAAAGAACCTTCAAGAACCAGAAAGATTTTGAGTGTGGTTGAATCTTTGCCCTCAGTAGTGTGTAACAAGAGAAATAGGCTGAACAATCAGGTCACAAAGAGCTTTGTAAGTCAAGTTAAGGGGGAATAGTATTTTATCAATCAAGCAGACCTTATATCTAATCCCAGTTCTGCTGCTTTCTGTATAATTCTGACCAGGTCAGCTTATCTCTTTGAGCTTTTGTTTTCTCTCTAGAAAGGGACTAAGAATGCCCTCTTATAAGATTGTTCTATTCATTCTTTTAATAAATATTTATTGTATACCTTTTATGTCCTGGTCACATTCTAGATGCTGAAATCACAGTGGTAAAAAAGACAGATTGGGGCCTCTGCTGTCATGTAGCTTTCATTCTAGTGATGGTTATAAGGTTTAAATGATATAACACCTGGTAATCTCTGTTACATAATGGACATTCAGAAAATGTTAATTTCTTAGCCAAGGTTCACATATATTCTAGAGTATGGACACTTTTTCTGGGTTCTTCTCTGATTAAGATAAAAGTACATACTTCATGGCTTTGAAGTTTTGAGTGACTCATCACTAAGAAGGAAGAAATAGCCAGATTATCTGGAACCCTGTGTTTTCTTTCAAAAGGGCATGTCTAGGCGTTAGAATTTTCTTATTTTGGCAATTCTAGAAAGTCTTGAAGAATTCCTATTATTTCTAGAAATCTATTTCATTAATTATGTAGAGTTACAAAGATATTTGCCTCAAAGGAATTTATGGTTAATTGTTGGAATAGATAGTGGCACATCCAAAAGAAATACAAGAGCAAGCCTGTAGAGAAGATAAAAGCAAACAAAAATAATCCGAAGAACAAACACAGAAAACAAAGGAAACACTAAGAAAGCATAAAATGCGATGATAAAAGCAAGAACAACCTATTAGGTTTGTAATTTCCTATTAAAAGAAAAAATTGTGTTTAAGAATAAAATACATGCTGTAAGAGTCACATCAAAAAGCAATATAGAAAGAAAAATAAATGGATTGACAATTCTCAAGTGAAAGCACTAGTGACTATTAATTTCAGATAAAGCAAGACAAATAATGGTATATAGAATAAAGAGTCACACAAACTTTCTATTACTAGTCTCTTCAACAAATGGTGCTGGGAAAACTGGATATCTGTGTGCAGAAGGAAGAAATTGGACCGTTACTTTATACCGTATACAAAAATTAATTCAAAATGAATTAAAGCCCCAAGTGTAAGACCTAAAATTATAAAATTCCTAGAAGAAAACATAGGAGAATATCTTCATGACATTGGATTTAGCAGTGATTTCATGGATGTGACACCAAAATCACAGACAACAAGAGCAAAAATAGACAAATGGGACTACATCAAACTTCAAAACTTATATGTGATAAAGGAAACAATCAACAGAGTGGAAAGTCAACCTACAGAACGGGAGAAGATACTTTCAAGCCATGTATCTGATAGGGAGTTGATGCCCAGAATATATAAAGAACTCCTACAACTCAATAGCAGCAACAACAAAAACTCGATTAAAAATTGTGTAAAGCAAGGGGTGAAGGGAGACATATATATGGTGATGGACAAACAAAAATGTACAACCCAAAATTTCACAATGTTGTAAACTGTTAAAACATCAATTAAAAAAAATGTGGAAAGGACTTGAACAGACATTTCTCCAGTGAAGACATACAAATGGCCAACAAGCATATGAAAAGATGATCAACATCACTAATCATCAGGAAACGCAAATGAAAATCATAGTGGGATATCACCTTGCCCTCGTTAGGATCGCTATTTTCAAAAAAAACAGAAAACAACAAGTGTTGGTAAGGATGTGGAGAATTGGAACCCTTGTACACTGTTAATGAGAATGTAAAATGGGGTAGCTGCTAAGAAAAATAGTATGGAAGTTCCTCAAAAAATTAAAAACAGAATTACCATATGATCTAGCAATCTTACTTCTGGAGATATATAACCAAAAGAATTGGAAACAGGCTCTTGAAGAGATGTTTGCCCACCTATGTTCATTGCAATATTATTCATAATAGGCAAGAGATCGAAGCAATTCTACTGTCCATTAACGGATGAATGGATAAAGAAAATATGGAATATATACACAATGGAAAATTATTCAGCCTTAAAAAAGAGGGAAATCCTGTCATATGCTACAACATGGATGAAACTTGACATTATGCTAAATGAAATAAGCCAATCACAAAAAGACAAATATTGTGTGATTCTACTTATAAGAGATATCTAAAGCAGTCACACTCTTAGAAGCAGAAAGATAGGTGGTTGCCAGGGGGCTGGGGAGAGGAAGATAAGGAGAGTTGTTGTTCAGTAGGTATAGAGTTTCAGTTTTGTAAGATGAAAAAGTTCTAGAGATCTGTTGCACAACAAGGTGCATACAGTTAATGCTACTGTACACTTAAAAATGGTTAAGATGGTAAATTTTTTGTTTTTTACCACAATTTAAAAAAAGAAAAGAATCATGCATCATTTTCTGTGCATTTAAAAAAATATGAGGAATGGCTAAGTATTTTATTAATTAAATTAAAGGGTATTCATTGCCTTTTATTCACTCAGCTAAATGATCCTGTAGATTTCCTTATTGAAGCCACTGGGCTATTATATTAATAAATTTCCTAATATTAAATGATACATTGCTGCCATAAATCCTACTTGTTTAGGTAGACATTCAAATAATTATTTTAGTACACTATTGAAATCAATTTGCTTTCATATCTGAGAATTTTGTATTTGTATTCTTAAGCAAGATTGACTCCAATTTTCTTTTTTAAGTACATCTGTAGAAGTAAATATATAGTCATCAAATTTTCCACATCTTAGAGGGAAAGCTTTGAGTTTTTCACCGTTATGATGTTAGCTGTGGGCTTGTCATATATGGCCTTTATTATGTTGAGATAATTTCCTTCTGTTCCTAGCTTGTTGAGTGGTTTTATCATGAAAAGGTGTCAAATTTTGTCAGATGCTTTTTTGTGCGTCAGTTGAGATGATCCTGTGGTTTTTGTCCTTCATTCTGTTAATGTGATGTGTTAAAATAGTTCTTTAATATGGTGAAAAACATCTACTTTAAACTAAGGTGCATGGTATACAATACACGTATTACATAAAATCTTGGGAATCTGAATCTATCTTCTGATCATTGCATAAAAAATTAACAATTATTTTTATTATATACAGTACCCAGTATATAATAATGAGTTCAAAGCCAAAGACTTATTAAACAAAGAAATAAATTACAGTGAAAATAGAAGTGTGCATAAGTGTAAATGTGAGAAGTCAGTGTTTTTTCACTGGTCATTTTTTTAATTTATAACCTTGAAAATCCTAATTTCATTTGTTGCAAGTGCAACACTAAGAGTTAACAGACTTCTTAATTATTCTTTTTATGACAGTAAGCATTTGAACATTAGATATTTTATGTATGTTGTTAGAGTAAACCATATGAAATAGGCATTTTTGTACTTCAGAAATAGAATATCAGCAATTTGATACGGTACACCACACATGTAGAAGTACCTTAAAAGTACTTGGTAAAATTTCTAGAAGTGTGATTCTATTTTAACAGTTGTCAAGTCCTTTGTCATATTTTAAGAAATGATACTTGAGGGCCGGCCCCATGGCTTAGCGGTTAAGTGCACGCGCTCCACTGCTGGCGGCCCGGGTTCGGATCCCCGGGGGGCGCACCAACGCACCACTTCTCCGGCCATGCTGAGGCCGCGTCCCACATACAGCAACTAGAAGGATATGCAGCTATGACCTACAACTATCCGCTGGGGCTTTGGGGGAAAAAATAAATAAATAAAATTAAAAAAAAAAAAAAAAAAAAAAAGAAATGATACTTGAACCAGTATTTATCTTTTTAGTAATTACTTTCTAAAACATGTATTCAAAGTTGAATGAAAGTATCATGCTGAGTAGTAGTAAGTAATTCCTGTGACTTTATTTTTTAACAACTGTATCTACTATACTTCAGACAGTTCTCTTTGGTAATTGGTGAACTACGTCTTGATGGTCATTCTTAGTCTAAGCTTGCTTTGTCCATCATTTTGTTATTGTCACACAAATTGCTTTTTGTATATCAAAGGATAGTGATGATGATAGTCATTGTATCAATAGTAACTAACATTCACTGAGGGTTTATTATATGTCAGGAACTGTCCCACGACTTTTTTTGTTTTTTTTGTTTTTTTTTTTTTTAACTTGGAAAGATTCACCCTGAGCTAACATCTGTTGCCAGTCTTCCTCTTTTTATCCCCTCCCCAAAGCCCCAGTGCCTGGTTGTATATCCTAGATGGAAGTCCTAGTTCTTCTGTGAGCCGCCGCCATAGCATAGCTACTGACAGACGACTTTAACCATTAGGCCATCAGGCCTGGCTCACCTTTTTTTTTTTTTTTTTTTTTTCCCACTTTCACCAGTTTATTAAAGGACATCATAAAGGATACAGATGAATAGCCAGATGAAGAGGTATTTAGGGCAAGGTATGTAGGAAGGGGCACAGGGCTTCCATGCTCTCTCTGGGCACACTACTCTCCCTGCATCTCATCAAGACTTTACTTTTATAAACTTTTTAAATCCTCATAATAATCCTGAAACGTAGGTACTGTTATCTCCATTTTATAGATGGGAAGGAGGCACAGAATGATCAAGCAGCTTGCCCAAGCTCGCACAGCTAGTAAGTAGCAGAGAAGGATGATGACTGATTACTTGAACATGAAACACAATTTGAGTCGTCTCTATATTTCTACTTAGTTACTTAATAATTCCAATAATTCCGTTGTTTGATAGAGGCCTTAGAAAATTTCATTTAGATACATTTTTAATAAATTTTCAGTGTTACATCTTCTCCATTTTAATTTTCAAAAATTAATGAATACATCCCTTTTTTTGGGTCACAGGATGGACAACCTGAAATTTTATACACGTTTTGGAATTCAGTTACTCAAGCACTTTCTTCTCAATTTCGTATGGCAACAGATTGTAAGTATACTATTTATTTTGCAAATTCATTTTGAAGTTTGTCAGTTACTTTAAAATTTAATGTTAAGAAGTTTTGCTGTATTGGTTCATAAAACCTATCTTTTTAAAAACTCCTGACTGGGCCGGCCTGGTGGCGCAGTGGTTAAGTGCGCACACTCTGCTTCGGCGGCCTGGAGTTCGCAGGTTCGGATCCCGGGTGCACACTGACACACCACTTGTCAAGCCGTGCTGTGGCGGCATCCCATATAAAGTAGAGGAAGATGAGCATGGATGTTAGCCCAGGGCCAATCTTCCTCAGCAAAAAACAGGAGGATTGGCATGGATGTTAGCTCAGAGCTGATCTTCCTCACCAAAAAAACAAAAAACAAAAAAAAAAACTCCTGACTAGTTGTCATTTTTATGTGAGCCGTATATTCAGTTTTATAAGCAATAAGTTAATTTTTTTACATATTTTTATAATTAATATATGGAATAAAATTCTCCAGAAGAATAAGTTAATTCTCCGTGATTCAAACATAGAGGAACTACCTGACCTTTTCCTTTGTAAAAGGTGTAAAGCAGTTGATGAAGAATTTAGTTAATGCTTGTAGAATTATTTTAATTCCTAACTAAAAGATACTAAAATGCAGAGACTTTATAGCTTTTTCCTTATTGTTAAAAATGAAGATTTGATGAATGAACAGATCGAATACCTGCATCATGAATTAAAAGTTGCTTATCCAAATATGATCCACAAAACTTTTTTTAAATTTGTTTTTGTTATGAAATATTGTCACGGGGTAGGTCTGAACAATGAAATATACAAACTAGCTAATATCTTATGAGTGTTATTGTCTAATCACTGAACATAAGACCACTGAATGTACCTGGGCTTCTTAAAGAGGTTTTAAGAGTTTGTGTGTAGTCAAGTTTTTATTCACAAACGTTTAGTACCTAGTATATGTAAACCTTATTTAGTCACTGGCAAACCAGGGTTGAATAAACCACACTATCTGCCTTCCTACTTTTATTTCTGAGGAAGTATGCAGCAAGGCAGTGACCACAGAGTAGGTCTTCGTTCATGTGTGGCCAAACAGAACTTAAGCAGAGGGTTTAGGTATAGGAGTGATTCACTCCATTTACTTCTACAAATCACCCTGCTCAGAGAATACTTTGCATCTCCCTGCGTTAGGTATCTGTTTTGGTTAGCTTTTTTGAGATATAATTGATACACAGTAAAACTTACCAATGTTAAGCAGAAAATTCTATGAGTTTTGACAATTGTTTACATCCTTATAACCACTATCACTATTAAAATGTAGAACATTTCCATCACCCTCCAGATTTCCCTTATGTGCTTTTGTAGTTAATCTTCTACTCCTACCTCTTGGCTCCTGACAACTAATAATCAGCTTTCTGTCAATATGAGTTAGCTTTTTGTAGATTTTCATAAAACTAGAATCATGCAGTATATGTTCTCTTATATCAACATAATTATTTTAAGATTCATCCATGTTGCATGTATCAGTGGTCCATTTCTGTTTTATTGCTGATTAGTAGTCCATTGTATAGATATACATAACAATTTGTTTATCTATTCCCCACTTGGGGCGACAACTGGGTTGTTACAATTTTGGCTTATTATAAATAAAATTATAAATTATTATAAAATTATAAATGAAAGTTATTATAAATTACTACAGTCATTTACATACAAATCTTTTGTAGACATATGTCTTCATTTTCTTGGGTAGATATCTAAGAGTGGAATTTCCTGATCATTTGATATGTTTAACTTTGTAAATAACTGTTAAACTGTTTTCCAAGATGGATGTGATGTACCCTTTGCATTCCCATAGACAACGTATGATAATTTCAGTTGCTCTACATTCTTATCAATCCATGATACGTCAGTCATTTTAATTTTAGCCATTCTTGTGAATGTGTAGTGGATTTTCATTGTGTTTTTAACATCCACTAGTCTAAAAACTAATGATGACCTTATTTTCACATGCTTATTTGCTATCTGTATGTCTTCTTTGGTTATGTTTGTCAAAATTATTGGCTTTTTAGTTTTAGTTTATATTTTTTAGTTTATTGCTTTCCTCTTACTACTGAGTCTAAGATCTTTATATATTCTGGATTCAAAGTTCTTTCTCAGATGTATGTTTTGAAAATATATTCCCCTTGTCTGTGATTTGCCTTTTCATTTTCTTAACAGTATCTTCCATATGACGAAAGTTTTTAATTTTGATAGAGTCCAATTTATTAATTTTTCTTTTATAATTTGTGGGGTTTTTTGACCTAAGAAATCTTTGTCTAATCCAAGGCCAGAAGTATTTTCTCCTATATTTTATTCTAGAAGTGTTACTAGGTTCATTTGTAGTTAATTTTTATATATGGTGTAAGATAAGGATCAAGGTTCATTTCTTTGCATATGGATCTAAAAGATTATATTCTGCCTATTGACTACCCTGGTACTTTTATTGAAATTCATGTGGTTATATGTATGTAAGACTATTTCTGGACTCTGTTTTATTCCACTTTTTTACATGTCTATATATAAATACCATACGATTTTAATCACTAAAGTGTAGATCTTCCTATTTTATCTTGTTTATGAAAATAATTTTGGTTATTTTAGGCCCTTTGCATTTCCATTTATATTATTGGAATAAGCTTATTGTTTCTATAAAAGTATCTCCTGGGATTTTCATTAGGATTGCATTGAATCTATAGATCAATTTGTGATGAATTAACATCTTAACAATATTGAATCTTCTGATCCACGAGTGTGGTATATCTTCTTGTTGATCTTGGGCTTTTACATTTTCTCTTATCAATGCTATATAGTTTTTAGTATACAGGTCTAGCAAATCTGTTCTTATGTTTATTACTATTTCATATATGTTGATGCTATTGTAAATGGTATTGTTTTTTAAATTTTCCTTTACTATTGTTCCTTATTAGAATATAGAAAGACACTTGATTTTTATGTACTGACCTTGTATCCTTTGCTAACCTTGCTTATTCTAGTAGTTTTGGGAGGTTGTTTTTTTAGGGTTTTCTATATTGGTGATCATATGGTCTACAAATAAAGGTAGTTTTACTTCTTTGCTAATCTGGCTTCTTTTCATTTTTTTCTTTTTGCCTTATACTGACTAACACCTCCAGTACAGTATAGAATTGAAGTAGTTTTTTTACCTTGTTTACAATCTTAGAGAGAAGATCTTCAGTCAACCTTAATGTTATCATAACTGCAGATTTTGCAATGATGCCCTTAATCAGGTGGAGGAAGTTCCCTTCTATTTCTATTTTTTTGTGAGTTTTTATTTTGAACTGTTGTTGATTTTTTTCCAATGCTTTTCTGCATCCATGTAGATAATCAAATGGTTTTAGTTATTTTAGTCTGTTAATATGATGAATTACATTGATTGAGTTTTCAAATATTGAACTAACCTTGCATTCTTGGATAAATCCCACATGATCATGATATATATCATGACCTCTTTATATGTTGTTGGATTGGAATTGCTAAAAAAGTATAAGGTTTTTTGATTCTATGTTTACAACATATTGATCTTCAGTTTTCTTGTCTTGTAAAGTCTTTTTCTGGTTTTGGTATCAGGGTAATGCTAACCTCAGAGAATAAGTTGGGAAGTATTCCCTCCTCTTGAGTTTTCTCAAGCAGTTTGTGTAGAATTGGTGTTATTTCTTCCTTAAATGTTTAATAGAATTCACCAGAGAAGTCCTCTTGGCCTGGAATTTTCTTTACGGGAAGGTTTTAACAACAAATTCAATTTCTTTCATAGATAAAGGATTATTCCATTTATTTCTTCTTGAGTGAGCTTTGATACTTTATGTCTTGCAAAGAATTTTTCCATTTCTTTGAAGTTTTCTATTTATTGGCATAAAGTTGCTTATAATACTTCTTTATGACCCTTTGAATGTGGTAAAATCTGATGTGAGGTTTCATATCTCATTCCTGATATCATTAGTTTGTTTCTTCTCTTTTTCCTAATAGTTATGACTAGAGGTTTATTAATTCATCTTCTCAGAAACCAACATTTAGTTTCATTGATTTTTCTCTGTTTTCTATTTTCAATCTCATTTATTTCTGCTCTTATGTTTATTATTTTCTTCTCTTTGCTTTGGATTTGATTTGTTCATTTTCTTGTTTATTAAGGTTCAGTTTAGATTAGTGATTTAAACCTTCCTTTTTTTTTTTTTAATTTAATTAATTTATTTTTTCCCCAAAGCCCCAGTAGATAGTTGTATGTCGTAGCTGCACATCCTTCTAGTTGCTGTACATGGGACGCGGCCTCAGGATGGCTGGAGAAGCGGTGCGTCGGTGCGTGCCCGGGATCCGAACCCGGGCCGCCAGCAGCAGCAGAGCGTGCGCACTTAACCGCTAAGCCATGGGGCCGCCCCTAAACCTTCCTTTTTGAATTTACATGTTTATGCTACAAATTTCTCTATAAACAATATTTTAGCTGTATGCCACAATCATTCCTTATTATTTTTCCAAACATATGGAAAAGTTAAAAGAATAAACATCTATATATCTATACCTTTGATCCAATAATTATTAACAGCTTTCCAACTAAACGTGCATTATTTAGAATCTGACATGTTTGCTTGAAATTTAAAATTCACGGATTATTTTAGGAAGTAGTTTTTGAAATATTCAGTTGTAATGTTACATAAATATAGCATTTCAATAGTTTCTTATTCCATATATCAATGTAATGGGTTTTCATGAGAACAATTATCATCATGAGGTTTTCTTTAATATTTAACTTTTCACATTGTAAGCCAGTTATGTTTAATGGAATACATTTACTAATATAGCAGTAAGAAAGTAGAAAGATCTAAATTTACCTGCAAAATGTGTAAGCATAATTACAAAATTTATTAAAACATCAGTTTTTGAAATAAAAAAAGCAAATATAAAAGCTCATCTATGGCTGTTGCAATGTATCTTTTTTGAAGCCTTCATTAAAATTGTACTGTATCACTTGTAAATTTTTTTTAAAATCTTGGAGTTATAGTCAATATTTTACATTATTTCTTTAAGGAGTAAATTTAGCTTGTATTTTGAATATTTCTCCTCTCAATATGAGAGAAATATACCAAAAAAAAAATAGCTTTTAGCATCCTTGAAAAATGTCAAACTTTTAACCATTACACCTTCCAGTATTGTTTACTATTGGTTGGTTTAACACATTTTTAGTAGAAATTGTAGAAGGTAAACTTCATCCTTACAAATCACACAAATATTAAGAGAATATGTAACTCTAGGGAGTGGGACGGGAATGAAAATGCCCTTGTCTGCTAATTCAATCATCTTTGTCAATTCCGGGTCTGTTTGAATTTTCTTCTCATCATGGGTATTTTTTCCTTCTTTTCTTCATGTCTAATAATTTTTGATTGAGTATCAGACGTGAATTTTACTTTATTTAATACTGGATACTGGGGGAGAAGTCAAGATGGCAGCGTAGGCAGACTCTGAACTCACCTCCTTCCGCGGACACAGCCAATTTACAACTACTTGAGGAAATATTACCCCTGAGACAGAACTGAAAACTGGATAAGAGGAACTCCTGCAACAAAGGACAATCCTAATAGAGGTAGAAGAGGCAGAAACTCCCTTCTGGAGAGAAAAAACGCCGCCTTCACAAGCAGCCAGCTTCACGGCCGCCCGGGAGCAGCCCAAAGGTACGCAGCCTCCCTGGAGGCGCGGGGACCTGAGCCGGGGAGCCGCCCCCACTGTGGGCATTTTGTGGACCCAGCACAATCGAGGCAAGTGGCATAAAATCTGACTTTGCCTGCTACTAAAACATTGGGGAGTACCCCCAGAAAAACTGGTTCACAAAGAAATTAAAACCAGCTCTTAAAGGGCCCGCACGCAAACTCACCTGTTTCAGAAAGCATCCTAAAATCACCAGAAAGAAAGGTGCATAGTGCTTTGGTGAAAAGAGACTCACCTGATAGGCCCTGAGTGCATCTCCGTGAGAGGTGAGACCTCTCCAGGGACTGGGACATTGGCGGTGGCCATTGTTGTGGCCTGGTGTGGGTGTGCTGACACAGATGCCATTGGAGTTGTTCCTGGGGCCTGCTAGCCCAGGTCTGCCCCACCCACTAGAGCACCGATGTAATCCAGGTCAGCCAGGGCGGGCAGCCCACCCTAGAGACTGGCCCCACCAAACAACAAGCCCTCAGGCAACTTGTGGGCCTGCATAGATTGGTGACTGTATTCTCTGCAGCCTGGCAACTGAGCCGACTTCAGTGGGGCAGGGCGTGCACAAGGAGCAGGTGGAGAGTGTGGGGCAGTGGTGGAGTGTGTGGGGCTCCCACCTTGGAGAGACTGAGTCCACTTCGGGAGGTCGGGGCACACACACGGGGCAGGACTGTGTTGACTGTGTGTGTAGACCTGTGGGCGGCAGGGCTTGTCAGCTGCAGAAGACTTGTGCTTCTCAAAGACCCACATAGGGGGTTTGCCCACCTTCCAAAGTCTGAAACAATTGGGTGCTCCCATGCCTGAGGCCAGCCCCACCAGCTGCAATCCTCAGAGAACTGACAAGAGACCTAAAGGCGGGAGGCTTATAGCAATTGTAAGCCCCTGAGCCTAACAACCTGCCACGCTGGGGGCCTACTCACTTAAAAGAAATACTGCAACACAAATGTGGTATTAGAACTTGCAGCCAACGGTGCTGGGGCTCCCCACACCTGATAAAGAGACTGAAGGACCCACAACAACTGTAAACAGCTGAGCATTACAACAGCTGACCAGGAGCATAACTCGGCCTACCTGGGCACATACAGGGAGAGCAAACAGGCCACAACAGAAGGACACACGTAGCCCACATAGGAGTCACCCCTGGAACATTGAGAACTGAGGGAAGCACACTGCAGGCCTCCTAAGGCATCACTTATATAAGATCACCTATCCAAGAGCAGGAGACGTAGCTGACCTACCTAATACGTAGTCACAAGCACAGGGAAAGAGGCAAAATGAGGAGGCAAAGGAATACATTCCAAGTAAGGGAACAGGACAAAACTCCAGAAAAGCAACTAAGTGAAACAGAAATGAGCAACCTACCCAACAGAGAGTTCAAACTAAGAGTGTTAAGGATGCTCACTGATCTGGGGAGAAGAATAGATGAACTCAGTGAGAATGTCAACAAAGAAATGGAAGATATAAAAAAGAACCAATCAGAAACGAAGAATACCATACTGGAAATGAAAAATTCACTAGAGGGACTCAAAAGCAGAGTAGAGGATACAGAAGAATGGATATGTTAGCTGGACGAAAGACTAGAAGAAATTACCCAAGGTGAACAGGTAAAAGAGAAAAGAATTACAAAGAGTGAGCACAGTCTAGGAGCCTCTGGGACAACATCAAGCGCACTAACATCCGTTGTTATAGGTGTCCTGGAAGGAGAAGAGCGAGCCAAAGGGGCAGAGAATCTATTTCAAGAAATAATAGATGAAAACTTCCCTAACCTAAGGAAGGAAACAGACATCCAGGTACAGGAATCACAGAGAGCCCCAAACAAGATAAACCCAAAGAGGCCCACACCAAGACACATCATAATCAAAATGTCTAGAATTAAAATTAAAGAGAGAATCCTAAAAGCTGCCAGAGAAAGACAAGTTACCTACAAAGGAAACCCCATAAGGCTATCAGCTGACTTCTCAGCAGAAACCTTACAGGCTAGAAGAGAGTGGCACGATATAGTTAAAGTGCTAAAAGGAAAAAACTTACAGCCAAGAATACTCTACCCAACAAGGTTATCATTCAAAATGGAAGGAGAGATAAAAAATTTCCCAGACAACCAAAAATTAAAGGAGTTTGTCACCAAGAAACCAGTGCTACAAGAAATGTTAAAGGGACTTATTTAAGGGGAAAAGTGAAGACCACAAATAGGAAAAATTATCTATTTCCATGATAAGAGGGTAATGGATACAAATGCACAAAAAAGAGGTTAGATATGATATCAAAAACATAAAATGAGGGAAGAGGGGAGTTAAAGAGTAGAGCTTTCAGACAGAGGTCAAACTAAAGAGACCATCAATTCTGTATAGAAGGAGAAAGGAACAAAGAAGGATTACTAAAACACTGAGAACAAAATTTAAAAAATGGCAGTAAGTACATACTTAGCAATAGCTACTTTAAACGTCAATGGACTAAATGCCCCAATTAAAAGGCAGAGGGTGGCTGATTGGATAAAACACCAAGCCCTGTGTATATGCTGCATACAAGAGGACACACTTCAGACCTAAAGGCACTCACAAAGTGAAAGTGAAGGGATGGAAAAAGATACTCCATGCAAATAGCAATGAAAAGAAAGCTGGGGTAGCAGTACTCATATCAGACAAAATAGACTTTAAAACAAAAACTGTAAGAAGAGACAAAGAAGGGCATTACATAATGATCAAGGGAACAATCCAACAAGAGGATATAACACTTGTAAATATCTACGCACCCAATGTAGGTGCACCTAATTATATAAAGCAATTATTAACAGACATAAAAAGAGAAATAGACAGTAACACAATAATAGTAGGAGACTTTAACACTCCACTTACACCAACGGCTAGA
Organism: Ceratotherium simum simum; assembly: GCF_057802395.1. NCBI lineage: Eukaryota > Metazoa > Chordata > Mammalia > Perissodactyla > Rhinocerotidae > Ceratotherium > Ceratotherium simum. The sequence continues at coordinate 18,404,056 of NC_141900.1, forward strand.
TCATCCAAACAGAAGATCAATAAGGAAACGTTGGCCTTAAATGACACACTAGAACAGATGGACCTGGTAGATATATACAGAGCATTCCATCCAAAAACCGAAGAATACACGTTCTTTTCTTTTTTTTTTTTTTTTTTTTTTAATTTTTTGTTTATTGCAGTAACATTGGTTTATAACATTGTAAAAATTTCAGGTGTACATCATTGTACTTCTATTTCTGCATGGACCACATCATGTTCACCACCAAAATACTAATTACAACCCATCATCACACACATGCACCGAATTATCCCTTTCACCCTCCTCCCTCCCCCCTCCCCTCTGGCAACCACCAATCCAATCTCTGTCCCTATGTATCCGACCATTGTTGTCACTATCTACTACTTAATGAAGGAAATCATACGGTATTTGACCTTCTCCCTCTGACTTATTTCACTTTGCATTATACCCTCAATGTCCATCCATGTTGTCACAAATGGCTGGATTTCATCGTTTCTTATGGCTGAGTAGTATTCCATTGTGTATATATACCACAGCTTCTTTATCCATTCGTCCCTTGATGGGCACTTAGGTTGCTTCCAAGTCTTGGCTATCGTGAATAAGGCTGCAATGAACACAGGGGTGCATGTACCTTTGCAAATTGGTGTTTTCAAGTTCTTTGGATAAATACCCAACAGTGGAATAGCTGGATCATATCGTAGTTCTATCCTTGATTTTTTGAGGAATCTCCATACTGTTTTCCATAGTGGCTGCACCAGTTTGCACTCCCACCAGCAGTGTATGAGAGTTCCCTTCTCTCCACATCCTCTCCAACACATGTTGTTTCCTGTCTTGTTAATTATAGCCATTCTGACGGGCGTGAGGTGATATCTCATTGTAGTTTTGATTTGCATTTCCCTGATAATTAGTGATTTTGAACATCTTTTCATGTGTCTGTTGGCCATCTGTATATCTTCTTTGGAGAAATGTCTGTTCAGGTCTTTTGCCCATTTTTTAATTGGGTTGTTAGTTTTTTTGTTGTTGAGATGCATGAGTTCTTTATATATTTTGGAGAGTAAGCCCTTATCAGACGTATGGTTTGCAAATATCTTCTCCCAATTGTTAGGTTGTCTTTTCGTTTTGTTGATGGTTTCCTTTGCTGTGCAGAAGCTTTTTAGTTTGATGTAGTCCCATTTGTTTATTTTTTCTATTGTTTCTCTTGCCCGGTCAGATGTGGTGTTTGAAAAGATGTTGCTAAGACCGATGTCGAAGAGCGTACTGCCTATGTTTTCTTCTAGAACTTTCACAGTTTCAGGTCTTACATTCAAGTCTTTAATCCATTTGGAGTTAATTTTTGTGTATGGTGTAAGGTAAGGATCTACTTTCATTTTTTTGCATATGGCTATCCAGTTTTCCCAACACCATTTGTTGAAGACACTTTCTTTTCCCCATTGTATGTTCTTGGCTCCTTTGTCAAAGATTAGCTGTCCATAGATGTGTGGGTTTATTTCTGGGCTTTCGATTCTATTCCACTGATCTGTGTGTCTGTTTTTGTGCCAGTACCATGCTGTTTTGGTTACTATAGCTTTGTAGTATATTTTGAAGTCAGGGAGTGTGATACCTCCAGCTTTGTTCTTTTTTCTCAGGATTCCTTTAGCTATTCGGGGTCTTTTGTTGTTCCATATAAATTTTAGAATTCTTTGTTCTATTACTGTGAAAAATGTTGTTGGAACTTTGATAGGGATTGCATTGAATCTATAGATGGCTTTAGGAAGTATGGACATCTTAACTATGTTAATTCTTCCAATCCAAGAGCACGGAATATCTTTCCATTTCTTTGTGTCTTCTTCAATTTCTTTCAGAAATGTTTTATAGTTTTCGGTGTACAGATCTTTCACCTCTTTGGTTAAGTTTATTCCTAGGTATTTAATTCTTTTTGTTGCACTTGTAAATGGGATGGTATTCTTAATTTCTCTTTCTGCTACTTCGTTGTTAGTGTACAGAAATGCAACTGATTTTTGTATGTTGATTTTGTATCCTGCAACTTTACCATATTCGTTTATTACTTCTAAAAGTTTTCTGGTGGATTCTTTAGGGTTTTCTATATATAAAATCATGTCATCTGCAAATAGTGACAGTTTCACTTCTTCCTTTCCAATTTGGATCCCTTTTATTTCTTTCTCTTGCCTGATTGCTCTGGCTAGGACTTCCAATACTATGTTAAATAGGAGTGGTGACAGTGGGCATCCTTGTCTGGTTCCTGTTCTTAGAGGGATAGCTTTCAGTTTTTCACCATTGAGGATGATATTAGCTGTGGGTTTCTCATATATGGTCTTTATTATGTTGAGGTACTTTCCTTCTATACCCATTTTATTCAGAGTTTTTATCATAAATGGATGCTGTATCTTGTCAAATGCTTTCTCTGCATCTATTGAGATGATCATGTGATTTTTGTTCTTCATTTTATTAATGTGGTGTATTACGTTGATTGATTTGCGAATGTTAAACCATCTCTGCATACCTGGAATAAATCCCACTCGTTCATGGTGTATAATCTTTTTAACGTATTGTTGTATGCGATTTGTTAGTATTTTGTTGAGGATTTTTGGTCGATGTTCATCAGTGATATTGGCCTGTAATTTTCTTTTTTTGTGTTGTCCTTGTCTGGTTTTGGTATCAGGGTAAAAGAATACACGTTCTTTTCAAATGCACATGGAACATTCTCCAGGATTGATCACATATTAGGCCACAAAACTAGTTTCCATAAATTTAAGAAGATTGAAATAATACCAAGCATCTTTTCTGACCACAACGGTATGAAACTGGAAATCAACTATAGGAAGAAAATTAGAAAAGCCACAAATAAGTGGAGATTAAACAAAATGCTACTGAACAATGACTGGGTCAACAAAGAAATCAAAGAAGAAATCAAAAAATGCCTGGAGACAAATGAAAATGAAAATACGACATGCCAGAATTTATGGGATACAGCAAAAGCGGTTCTATGAGGGAATTTTATAGCAATACAGGCCTATGTCAACAAACAAGAAAAATCTCAAATAGACAATCTAACAATGCACCTAAAGGAACTGGAAAAAGAAGAACAAACAAAGCCCAACATCAGTAGAAGAAGGGAAATAATAAAAATCAGAGCAGAAATAAATGAAATAGAGACTAAAAAAAACAATAGAAAAAATTAATAGGGCCGGCCCCGTGGCTTAGCCGTTAAGTGTGCGTGCTCTACTGCTGGCGACCCGGGTTCGGATCCCGGGCGTGCACCGACGCACCACTTCTCTGGCCATGCTGGTGCCACGTCCCACATACAGCAACTGGAAGGATGTGCAGCTATGACATGGAACTGTCTACTGGGGCTTTGGGGGGAAAAAATTAAAAAAAAAAATTAATAAAACCAAGAGCTGGTTCTTTGAAAAGATCAACAAAATTGACAAACCTTTAGCTAGACTCACCAAGAAAAAAAGAGAGAAGGCACAAATAAGTAAAATCAGAAATACTGGATACTTTTGTCTTCCTATAAATATTCTTATTCTCGGATACTGTCAAATTACTTAAAAACAGTTTGGCCTTATTGAGTCTTGCTTTTTAAGATATTTAGCAAAACTTCAGCAGTGTTTAGTCTAGGCCTAATTATGTCCCACTACTGAGGCTACACTCATCTTAATACTCTACCAAATGCTCTTTGAATTATGAGGTTTTACAGCCTGTCGGGAACAGGCACTGTTCCCAGTCTTGTGTGAGTAATGGGTATGTTCTCTCTCATCCTATTGCATGTTTTTTTACCCAGACTCTGAAAGTTTCCTCACCCACATATGCTGATTAGTGTTTTGCTGAATACTCGAGGTGAAGCATTTGCAGATCTCTGCAGTTCTCTCTTTGTGCAGCCCCCTCCTCTCTGATATTCTGTCCTGTGAACTCTAGTTCCTTCTGTCTTCCTGGTCTCAGGGCAGTGAATGGAGAGGGGTCTCCTCCCCTTTCCTATGCCATAGCCTGGAAATTCCTGCTAGGAAATAAGCTGAGGCAATTGTAGGTTCACCTCATTTGTTTCCTGTCTCTGAAGGATCACTGTCTTTTATTACATGATGTTAAATGTTTTAAAAACCATTATTACATTATTTTCTCTGTTTTTTTTGTTTTGTTTTTTTGGTTGTTTCAGACAGGAGGCTAATTCTGGTCCCTGTTGCTCCATTTTGACCAGAAACAAAAGTCCTTCATCTAGGTTAAAAGAACATTTCAAAATATTATATGGTATGTGTGTTTAATGGTACTGTCATTTACTTGTCTTTGGTCATCTGCTTTATTTTCCTTAACCATTACAAACCCTTGACCCTATCCACATGCCCTCCTTTTTTCCATTCTGCTCATTCTCAGTAAGCAGCTTCATCTCCTGGGTCATCAGGACAATTAATGTCATTAGGAAACTCTTTTAATATCCTGGACCTTCCCTCCCAAGAAAAGCCTTATCTTCTCCCTTTGTGCCTCAGTCGGTAAGATAACGTTCTTCCTCAAAGCCACCCCTTTACTGATGACTACCTGCCTGCTTTGTTTACCCCTTGCTTTCAGCGTTCATACATCTCTTTATTCTGTTTTGCATTTCTTTTTTCCTTTTAATTTCTTCCCCTCAGACATAAACTTATTCAAATTGCTCTAATCTAATAAAAACTAAAACAAAACTAGTGTTCCTCTTTAGTTACTATTTAATCTCTCCTTCTCTTTTTATCCAAACTTTTCAAAAGAGTAGTTGGCATTTTTTTGTCTTCGTTTTCATACTGTTGATGTCTAAGTAGGTGTACTCTGGCTATCTTCCACCATTCTATTGAACTTGTTCTCGGGTAAGCAATGACCTACCTCTTAATTACCAAATCCAGTGGATATTTTTCAGTTCTTATCTTATGGGACCTACCTAGCTTGTATAGTGATAGAAGCTACTGAGAGGAAATACAATATTTTTAGGCAGAAAATCCCATTAATATTTCACATTCAAAGTAGTCTGTTACTTCTGATAGCATTATTACTTTAATAACTTCCTTTGGGAGAACTCCAAAGTAAGTTGTTTGTAAAGCACCTTGCATTTATATAGCACATACCGTCCCTGAAGTGTACTGTAGTACTTCTTAAAATTATAGACGGGCAACATTAAGGAAATGCAGCCATCTGCAGAGCTGAATATTATACACAGTGTAACAGATTGTCAAGTAATATTTTGGCAGAAAACATCTAAAGGGAAATTTTCCTAGTAGGAACATGTTCTTTCTGATTATAAATGTTCATGCTTAGTAAAGAGAAGTTTTATTAGATATAATAAGATGTAATCCTGGGGTATGACAAACAATGAATTTATTTTTTTCAAAAGGAAAGGGGCCTCAACTTCTCATCATGAAGATTCAAAATAGCTTCTATAGGAAATCTGCTGCTTTAATTATCTATGGGTGATAGTTATTTCCAAGAGGATTTCTAATCTTTATGTCTGTTTTTTTTTATTGTAGTTTCCAGATAATAATCGTTGTTCACCAAGTTTTTGGGTTATGATACTTATATATTTTTTTTAAGTCTCAACAGAAACAAGCAAAATAAACATTTTGAACTCTTTGAAATGAACATGTAATTCTTTGTAATCTGGTTGCTTTCCCAGAATGTCTCATCCCCGTTACTTTGCTTTGTTTTTCTCCATAGCTTTTATCACTTTCTAGTGTACTGTATTATTTATTTATTTATGATGTCTGGACCCCTCTCCCCCCACCCACTTATGGGGATTGTATAATCCCCATAAGACATGGAATACTGTTCCGTTCATGGCAGTATCCTCAATAGCTGAAAGAGTATCTGGAATACGCAGTAGGGCTTCAATAAATGCTTGTTGACTGGAAGGAAAGAAGGAAAAGAGGAAGGATTCAAGGAAGAAAAGATGCCAATACCCTTTTATAAAAGCTTGAGAATTTAACAAAAACACTTTTTGAAATAATCTAGCAGCTATATCTTTAAAACATATTTAAAACCCTTTGTGCAAAATTAGTCTCTCAAAATTCTTAAGCAACTCAGGGAGATGGTTCACAGAGTTAAGAGAACTACACGGTATTTATCTGTAGTGCTTTGAAAAATCAAGTGTGAGTAAGAGAAACACTCAGGAGATATGCATGTTTTAAGATTTAGAAAGCTTTAAGACGTGAAATATGGAGGAGAGAAGTCAAGATGGCGGCATAAGCAGACTCTGAACTCACCTCCTCCTGCGGACACAGCCAATTTACAACTACTTGTGGAAATATTACCCCTGAGACAGAACTGAAAACTGGATAAGAGGAACTCCTGCAACAAAGGACAATCCTAATTGAGGTAGAAAAGGCAGAAACTCCCTTCTGGAGAGAAAAAACGCCGCCTTCACAAGCAGCCAGCTTCACGGGCGCCCGGGAGCAGCCCAAAGGTACGCAGCCTCCCTGGAGGCGCGGGGACCTGAGCCGGGGAGCCGCCCCCACTGTGGGCATTTTGTGGACCCAGCGCAATCGAGGCAAGTGGCATAATATCTGACTTTGCCTACTACTAAAACATTGGGGAGTACCCCCAGAAAAGCTGGCTCACAAAGAAATTAAAACCGGCTCTTACAGGGCCCACGCGCAAACTCACCCGTTTCTGAAAGCAACCTAAAATCACCAGAAAGAAAGGTGCACAGTGCTTGGGTGAAGAGAGACTCAACTGATAGGTTCTGAGTGCATTGCAGTGAGAGGTGAGACCTCTCCAGAACTGGGACATTGGCGGCGGCCATTGTTGTGGACTGGTATAGGCATGCTGACAGAGACGCCATTGGAGTTCTCCCTGGGGCCTGCTAGCCCAAGTCTGCCCCACTGACTAGAGCACTGATTTAATCTAGCTGAGACAGGGCAGGCAGCCCACCGTGGAGACTTGCCCCACCCAACAACAAGCCCTCACGCAACTTATGGGCCTGCATAGATTGGTGACTGTATTCTCTGCAGCCTGGCAACTGAGCCGACTTCAGTGGGGCAGGGCGTGCACAAGGAGCGGGTGGAGAGTGTGGGCTGGTGGTGGAGTGTGTGGGGCTCCCGTGGTGGAGAGAGTGGGTCCACTTCAGGAGGTCAGGGTACGCACACGGCACAGGACTGTGTTGACTGTGTGTGTGGACCTGTGGGCGGCAGGGCTTGTCAGCTGCAGAAGACTTGTGCTTCTCAAAGACACACATAGGGGGTTTGCCCCACCTTAAAAAGCCTGAAACAATTGGATGCTCCTATGCCTGAGGCCAGCCACACCCAGCTGCAATCCTCAGAGGGCTGACAAGAGACCTAAAGGCTGGAGGCTTATAGCATTTGTAAGCCCCTGGCCTAACAACCTGCCATGCTGGGGGCCTACTCACTTAAGAGAAATACTGCAACACAAATATGGTATTAGAATTTGCAGCCAACTGTGCTGGGGGTCCCCACACCCAATAAAGTGACTGAAGGGCCCACAACAACTACAAGCAGCTGTGCATTACAACAGCTGGCCAGGAGCATAATTCAACCTCCCTGGGTGCCTACAGGGAAATCAAACAGGCCACAACAGAAGGATGCATGTAGCCCACATAGGAGTCACCCCTGGAACATTGAGAACTGAGGGAAGCACACTGCAGACCTCCTAAGGCATCACTTATATAAGATTACCTATCCAAGAGCAGGAGACGTAGCTGACCTACCTAATACGTAGACACAAGCACAGGGAAAGAGGCAAAATGAGGAGGCAAAGGAATACATTCCAAGTAAGGGAACAGGACAAAACTCCAGAAAAGGAACTAGGTGAAACAGAAATGAGCAACCTACCCGACAGAGAGTTCAAACTAAGAGTGTTAAGGATGCTCACTGATCTGGGGAGAAGAATAGATGAACTCAGTGAGAATGTCAACAAAGAAATGGAAGATATAAAAAAGAACCAATCAGAGACGAAGAATACCATACAGGAAATGAAAAATTCACTAGAGGGACTCAAAAGCAGAGTAGAGGGTAGAGAGGAACGGATCTGCAAGCTGGACGAAGGAATAGAAGAAATTACCCAAGCTGAACAGGTAAAAGAGAAAAGAGTTAAAAAGAGTGAGCACAGTCTAAGGGACCTCTGGGACAACATCAAGCACACTAACATCCATTGTTAGAGGTGTCCTGGAAGGAGAAGAGCGAGCCAAAGGGGCAGAGAATCTATTTCAAGAAATAATAGATGAAAACTTCCCTAACCTAAGGAAGGAAACAGACATCCAAGTACAGGAATCACAGAGAGCCCCAAACAAGATAAACCCAAAGAGGCCCACACCAAGACACATCATAATCAAAATGTCCAGAATTAAAAAGAGAATTCTAAAAGCTGCCAGAGAAAGACAAGTTACCTACAAAGGAAACCCCATAAGGCTATCAGGTGACTTCTCAGCAGAAACCTTACAGGCTAGAAGAGAGTGGCACGATATAGTTAAAGTGCTAAAAGGAAAAAACTTACAGCCAAGAATACTCTACCCAACAAGGTTATCATTCAAAATGGACGGAGAGATCAGAAGATTCCCAGACAAACAGAAGTTAAAGGAGTTTGTCACCAAGAAACCAGTGCTACAAGAAATGTTAAAGGGACTTATTTAAGGGGAAAACAGAAGACCACAAATAGGAAAAATTATCTATTTCCATGATAAGAGGGTAATGGATACAAATGCACAAAAAAGAGGTTAGATATGATATCAAAAACATAAAATGAGGAAGGAGGGGAGTTAAAAAGTAGACCTTTCAGACAGAGGTCAAACTAAAGAGACACTCAATTCTGTATAGAAGGAGAAAGGAACAGAGAAGGAATACTAAAACACTGAGAAAAAAAATGTTAACAAATGGTAGTAAGTACATACTTATCAATAGCTACTTTAAATGTCAATGGACTAAATGCTCCAATTAAAAGGCAGAGGGTGGCTGATTGGATAAAAAAACAAGCGCCATATATATGCTGCATACAAGAGACACACATCAGACCTAAAGACGTTCACAAACTGAAGGTGAAGGGATGGGTAAAGATAGTCCATGCAAATGGCAATGAAAAGAAAACTGGGGTAGCAATACTGATATCAGACAAAATAGACTTTAAAACACAAACTGTAAAAAGAGATAAAGAAGGCATTACTTAATGATCAAGGGAACAATCCAACAAGAGGATGTAACACTTGTAAATATCTATGCACCCAATGTAGGAGTACCTAAATATATAAAGCAATTATTAACAGACATAAAAAGAGAAATAGACAGTAACAGAATAATAGTAGAGGACTTGAACACTCCACTTACACCAACAGCTAGATCATCCAAACAAAAGATCAATAAGGAAACATTGGCCTTAAATGACACACTAGAACAGATGGACCTAGTAGATATATACAGAGCATTCCATCCAAAAACCGAAGAATACACGTTCTTTTCAAATGCACATGGAACATTCTCCAGGATTAATCACATATTAGGCCACAAAACTAGTCTCCATAAATTTAAGAAGATTGAAATAATACCAAGCATCTTTTCTGACCACAACGGTATGAAACTGGAAATCAACTATAGGAAGAAAATCAGAAAAGCCACAAATATGTGGAGATTAAACAAAATGCTACTGAACAACAATTGGGTCAACGAAGAAATCAAAGGAGAAATCAAGAAATACCTGGAGACAAATGAAAATACGACATGCCAGAATTTATGGGATACAGCAAAAGCGGTTCTATGAGGGAATTTTATAGCGATACAGGCCTATCTCAACAAACAAGAAAAATCTCAAATAAACAATCTAACAATGCACCTAAAGGAACTGGAAAAAGAGGAACAAACAAAGCCAAAATCAGTAGAAGGAGGGAAATAATAAAAATCAGAGCAGAAATAAATGAAATAGAGACCGAAAAAACAATAGAAGAAATTAATAAGACCAAGAGCTGGTTCTTTGAAAAGATAAAGAAAATTGACACACCTTTAGCTAGACTCACCAAGCAAAAAAGAGAGAAGGCTCAAATAAGTAAAATCAGAAATGAAAGAGGAGAAATTACAACAGACACCTCAGAAATACAAAAGATTATAAGAGAATACTATGCAAAGCTATATGCCAACCAATTCGACAATCTGGAAGAAATGGATAAATTCTTAGAATCATACAACCTTCCAAAACGGGATCAAGAAGAAGAAGAGAATTTGAATACAGCAATCACCAGTAAGGAGATCGAAACAGTAGTCACAAACCTCCCCAAAAGTAAAAATCCAGGACCACACGGCTTCCTTGGTGAATTCTACCAAACATTCAACGAAGACTTAATACCTTCCTTCTCAAACTCTTCCAAAAAATTGAGGGGGGGGGGGAAGCTCCCTAACTCATTCTACGAAGCCGACATTACCCTGATACCAAAACCAGACAAGGACAACACAAAAAAAGAAAATTACAGGCCAATATCACTGATGAACATCGATGCAAAAATCCTCAACAAAATACTAGCAAATCGCATACAACAATACGTTAAAAAGATTATACACCATGATCAAGTGGGATTCGTTCCAGGTATGCAGGGATGGATCAACATTCGCAAATCAATCAACATAATACCCCACATTAACAAGATGAAGAATAAAAATCACATGATCGTCTCAATAGATGCAGAGAAAGCATTTGAAAAGATACAGCATCCATTTATGATAAAAACTCTGAATAAAATGGGTATAGAAGGAAATTACCTCAACATAATAAAGGCCATATGTGACAAACCCACAGCTAATATCATCCTCAATGGTGAAAAACTGAAAGCTATCCCTCTAAAAACAGGAACCAGATGAGGATCCCCACTGTCACCACTCTTATTTAACATAGTACTGGAAGTCCTAGCCAGAGAAATCAGGCAAGAAAAAGAAATAAAAGGGAACCAATTTGGAAAGGAAGAAGTGAAACTGTCACTATTTGCAGATGACATGATTTTATGTGTCGAAAACCCTAAAGAATCCACCAGAAAACTTTGAGAAGTAATAAACGAATATGGTAAAGTTGCAGGATACAAAATCAGCATACAGAAATCAGTTGCATTTCTATACACTAATAATGAAGTAGCAGAAAGAGAAATTAAGAATACAATCCCATTTACAAGTGCAACAAAAAGAATAAAATACCTAGGAATAAACTTAACCAAAGAGGTGAAAGATCTGTACACCGAAAGCTATAAAACATTGCTGAAAGAAATTGAAGAAGACACAAAGAAATGGAAAGATATTCCGTGCTCTTGGTTTCGAAGAATTAACATAGTTAAGATGTCCATAATTCCTAAAGCAATCTATAGATTCAATGCAATCCCTATCAAAGTTCCAACAACATTTTTCACAGAAATAGAACAAAGAATCCTAAAATTTATATGGAACAACAAAAGACCCCGAATAAGTAAAGGAATCCTGAGAAAAAAGAACAAAGCTGGAGGTATCACACTCTGTGATTTCAAAATATACTACAAAGCGATAGTAACCAAAACAGCATGGTACTGGCACAAAAACAGTCACACATCAGTGGAATAGAGTGGAAAGCCCAGAAATAAACCCACACATCTATGGACAGCTAATCTTTGACAAAGGAGCCAAGAACATACAATGGTGAGGGCCGGCCCAGTGGCTTAGCAGTTAGGTGCACGCGCTCCGCTGCTGTTGGCCCAGGTTCGGATCCCGGGTGCGCACCGATGCACCGCTTCTCCGGCCATGCTGAGGCCGCGTCCCACATACAGCCACTAGAAGGATGTGCAGCTATGACATACAACTATCTACTGGTGCTTTGGGGGAAAAAATAAATAAAGAAAATTATTAAAAAAAATACACATACAATGGAGAAAAGAAAGTCTCTTCAACAAATGGTGTTGGGAAAACTGGATAGCCACAAGCAAAAAATGAAAGTAGACCCCTACCTTACACCATACACAAAAATTAACTCAAAATGGATTAAAAACTTGAATGTAAGACCTAAAACCATGAAACTTCTAGAAGAAAACATAGGCAGTACGCTCTTCGACATTGGTCTTAGCAACATATTTTCAAGCACCATGTCTGACCAGGCAAGAGAAACAATAGAGTAAATAAACAAATGGGACTACATCAAACTAAAAAGCTTCTGCACAGCAAGGGAAACCATCAACAAAACGAAAAGACAACCTGACAATTGGGAGAAGATATTTGCAAACCATACATCTGATATGGGGTTAATCTCCAAAATATGTAAAGAACTCATGCATTTCAACAACAAAAAAACTAACGACCCAATGAAAAAATGGGCAAAAGACATAAACAGACATTTCTCCAAAGAAGATATACAGATGGCCAACAGGCACATGAAAAGATGTTCAACATCATTAACTATCAGGGAAATGCAAATCAAAACTACAGTGAGATATCACATGGCTATCAGAATGGCTATAATTGACAAGACAGGAAAGAATATGTGTTGGAGAGGATGTGGATAGAAGAGAACTCTCATACACTGCTGGTGGGAGTGCAAACTGGTGCAGCCACTATGGAAAACAGTATGGAGATTCCTCAGAAAGTTAAGGATCGAACTACCATATGATCCCAGTATTCCACTGCTGGGTATTTATCCAAAGAACTTGAGACCACCAATGCATAAAGATACCTGCACCTCTGTGTTCCTTGCAGGGTTATTCACAATAGCCAAGACTTGGAAGCAACCTAAGTGTCCATTAAGGGACGAATGGATAAAGATGTGGTATATATACACAATGGAATACTACTCAGCCATAAGAACGATGAAATCCAGCCATTTGTGACAACATGGATGGACATTGAGGGTATGATGCAAAGTGAAATAAGTTAGAGGGAGAAGATCCAATACCGTATGATCTCCCTCATTAAGTAGTAGATAATAACAACAACAAACAAACACATAGAGACAGAGATTGGATTGGTGGTTACCAGAGGGGAAGGGGGAAGGGAGGAGGTCAAAAGGGATAATTCGGCACATGTGTGTGGTGATGGGTTGTAATTAGTATTTGGGTGGTGAACATGATGTAATCTATGCAGAAACAGAAGTATCATGATGTACACCAGAAATTTATACAATGTTATAAACCAATGTTACTGGAATAAACAAAAAATTAAAAATAAATAGAAAAAAAAAGACTTGAAATATATGCTAAAACTCATTATCTTTACGTTTTAAAAATATAATAAATCAGGAGTCCAATCTTCCTCAGAAATAGGGTGATAAACAAGCTATACAATTACGAGTACTTTCTGTAATGTAGATTTTTTAAAAATGTTAGAATCGTGTGCAAGTTAAATGAGATCTTATTGTGATACATTTCTTAAAAGTTAATGTACTTAAATATATATACTTGGGAGATAGATCTCATACCTCCGTTTAAAGTACCTTTTAGAATGTGGATCCCTGCAGTTGAAGCATTTTTTCACTGCAGAGTTCTAATGAGCTTATAAAGGACCATCATAAGCACCTTGTAACATGTAAAGAAGAAAGCTTGCCGCTTGCTGAAAAAAGAGGAATAGCTGCTTTTGAAATCTTGAGAGCAGTTTTTTAAGTCTAAAAATTTTAGTCTTTTAAAACTAAAAGTTTACATAACCTGGAGGAAAGTAAGTCCAGCCATCAAGTAAGTTTTTGGAGACTTTCTTTGGCAGGACAAATTTGATCATGTAATTTTCTGATAAAAATCTTTCATTGATATACATATATGAAATCATTACGTTGTACACCTTGGACTAATTTATGTTGTAAATCAATTATGTCTCATTAAAACTGGAAAAGGTAAATATAAATAAATAAAATAATATTAAGAAATCTTTCATTGACTTCCCATTACTCTTTTTAAAAAATCATTCAAGTACAATACTCATAAAGAAAAAGTAGGAATATCATAATCAGAAACCTAAATGAATTTTTCAAATCTCAATACAGCTATGTAACCAAGATCAAGAACAGCATCAAAATTAAGAAACAGAATATTACCTGACCCCAGAAGCTGCTGTGAGGCCCCTTCTAGTGTCTGCCTGTCCTTCTCCTAACAAGAGCAGACACTAATTTCTAATGGCACAGATTTTTTTTAAATTATTATTTTATTTTTTACGGGTGAAGTTATCCAATTTGTACTTTTGGGGTTTGCTGTGTGACATCTCTTGTTCAGCATGTTTCTAAGAGTCCTCCATATTGTTGAAAGCATTTGTAGGTCATTCTCAATGTTATAAAGTATTCCATTCTGTGAATATACCATGATATATTTATCCACCATATTATTGATAGGCATTTGAGTGGTTTCCCATTTTGAACTATTTTAAATAATACTACTATGATTATTCTGTCCTTTTTTATTGGAAATAAACCTGGGAAAGGAAATATAGGTAGATGTGGTAGGCAGAATAATAACCCTCCCAGAGATTTTCATGTGTTACTTTACATGGCAAAAAAGATTTTGCAGATGTAGTTTAAGGATCTTGAGATGGAGAGATCATCCTGGATGATCAGAGTGGACCCAGCGTAGTCAAAAAAGTCCTTAGAATGGTGAGAGGGAGGCAGGAGAGTCAGAGGAGGAGATGTGATTGTAGAAACATAAGTCAGAGTGATACAATTGCTGGAAGTGGACCACAAGCCAAGGAATCTAGTCAGGTGGAAAAGTCAAGGAAAAACTCCCCTGGAACCTTCAGAAGGAACACAGCTCTGCTGACACCTTGATTTCGGCTTAGTGACCTCCAGAACTGCAAGATAATACATTTATGTTGTTTTAAGCCACCAAGTTTGTGGTAATTTGTTGCAGCAGCTGTAGTAAACTGATATAGTAGGTGATAGCAACTAGAAGGATGTGCAGCTATGACAGACAACTATGTACTGGGGCTTTGGGGGAAAAATAAATAAATAAAATCTATAGTAGGTGATAGAGTATGCATATATTCAGCTTTAGTAGATACTGCCAAAGAGTTTTCCAGTATTGTATCAATTTAAACTCCCATTGGCAGTATATGTGAGTTCTGGTTTTTCCACATCTCTGTTGACACTTGGTATTTTCTGTGTTTTTTGTTTTAGCTATTCTAGTAGATGTTTAGTTGAATCACATTGTGCATTTAATTTTTATTTCCATTGTGATTAATGATATTATTAATTTTTCCATATGTTTTTTGGCCAATTAGATATGCTCTTTTACCAAGTGTCTGTTCATTTTCTATAGAACTGTCTTATTGATTCATAGGATTTCATTTCCATATTCTGAAGTATTTTGTTGGATTCTTTTATCTCCCTTTGGCACTCCAGTTGTACATATGTAGGCTGATCATTTCAGTGCACTCTAGGGTTGGGGTAGTTTCCATTTTAATAAGACTCAGTCTGTCTCTGTTCTCCCCTTTTCGTGGGCTTGCTTCTCCCAGACATTTAATTGAGAAGTTGGAGGTTGTCTCCTTAGCCCTGAAATATTGAGATTGATCTAGCTCTGCTCTCTAGAGGTTTCCAGACAAGCTCTTTAGCCTCCCACCTCATGAAACCTCACAATCTGGTGAATGTCCTTATGGGAAGGAAGACCTGCCTATGTGTGTGGCATGTTCTCTCCCCACACAAACGTATCTTTGTTTGCTAAGATACGTTTCCACAAATATAAAAGATATTTTACTTCTGCTCTTTGAAACTTTAGACCTAGTTCCCAAGCTTCCCTTGCAACTCCATAACTAAGTAAATCTTCTTTGGGACACCTGGTTTGACATTTTTAAAATTTTCACTCCAATCCCATGAACCACTGAAAGCTATGCTGGTTTCTCTCTTCTCCACCAGAGGTTCTCTGCGTAGGCCAAGCTTGAATTTTTAAAAACATAATTTGCTTCTTTACTTGTTACAATGGGCGCACCGGTCTGCCTCCACTCTACTTCCCTCACTACTCTCAGGATAGCGTCCAAACATGACTTTTCTGATCCCTTCCTATCTCTCCAGCACTCATTTTTTTCCTTTCTAATTTTTTCTCTCTGTACTTGAGCTTTAAGTTCTTGAATGAATCATCCTCTTTCTTCTCAGTATTTACAAATACCTGAAACACAGGTATGTATCCTCCCCTTCATCTGGATACTCACACTCATCCTTCCAACCTCAGTTTAGAAATGGAGTGCTCCTTGACACCTACTTCCCCATACACACACTCAAATATAGGTATGAATCCTTTATCTGATCCCATAAAACTCTTATATGTCCGCAGTTTTAGTACTTATCCTATTGCATTATAATGGCTCACCTCCTTTCTTGTCTGTAGGATCTTCTACTAGGCTCTAGAAAAAGCTTCTTTGTGTACCCCTGTTCCATGTTATTTCTTATCGTATAGCATGTGCTCAATACATAAAAGACATTCTGTTGAAATGGATCCTTAAAGTGTCAAATTAATATTTAAAGGCTTTAAGAATTAGGAAATGTGAGGAGAAAACAAACTGTAAAAATACTCATTAAAAAAACAGTTTG
This sequence comes from Ceratotherium simum simum, assembly GCF_057802395.1. NCBI lineage: Eukaryota > Metazoa > Chordata > Mammalia > Perissodactyla > Rhinocerotidae > Ceratotherium > Ceratotherium simum. The sequence continues at coordinate 18,420,499 of NC_141900.1, forward strand.
CACTGGGCCGGCCCTGTGGCTTAGCGGTTAAGTGCGCGCGCTCCTCTAGTGGCGGCCCGGGTTTGGATCTCGGGCGCGCACCGACACACCGCTTCTCCGGCCATGCTGAGGCCGCGTCCCACATACAGCAACTAGAAGGATGTGCAACTATGACATACAACTATCTACTGGGGCTTTGGGGAAAAAAAGGAGGAGGATTGGCAATAGATGTTAGCTCAGAGCCGGTCTTCCTCAGCAAAAAGAGGAGGATTAGCATGGATGGTAGCTCAGGGCTGATCTTCCTCACACACACACACAAAAAAAACAAAACAGTGAGCACTTATAAGGTAATTGAGACCCTAATATGAAGTCCTTTTAGAAAGCAAACAACAGTATATGTACATGATCAACAGAGACATGAAAGGATAGTGCAAAAATGTTAGGATGATTATCATAGGATAATAGGATATCAAATAATTTTTACTTTTTTCCTTATACCTTTATTTGATTCTTTGCCATGAGCATTTTATATCATCAGTTATAAAATATGAAGCAATTTTCATTGAGGTAAAAGAAGAAAGCAACATGAGGCTAAGGATTTAATTAAATCCTCCACGAAGACTTGTTGAGTGAATAAATGTGATCTGGTAGTTATGGGAATGGATAAAGTGGTCAGAGTTGAAGAGTAGAGTGAGATAAAAGGACTTCAGAGAAAAAAATCCCCAGTTTACGTCACATATCAAGGTAAATTCCAAATGAATCAAAGAATTAAGGATGAAATATGAACCCATTCAAATGCTAGAAGAAAACACAAGTGACTGAGCTAGAAATAGGGAAAACTTCTCTAGCTGATGAACATCCAGAAGCAAAGATGAAAAGATTGATAATTTGATTATATTAAAATTTTTACATGGCAAAAAAAACCTTAAGCAAAATAAAAAGACAAATGACAAGCTAGAAAAACATTTATAACTTACATCAAAGAAAATAAGTTTAGTATCCCTAATATAAAATATATAATATAAAAATAGAAAAAGCTTCTAAAATGAGAAGAAAATGACCAACAACCTTAAAGAAAAAAATGTAGGTGTCTCTTAAGTATTTGGAAAAGATGCTCAGTGTCACCCATAAAAGAGAAATGCAAAATAAAAGTACACAGAGACAACATTTCTCATCTATCAAATTAGCAAAAAATCAAAAAAGTTTAATAACACACTCTATTGGCAAGTCTGTGAAGAAACAGTCATTCTCACACATTGTTAATTAGCGTATGAACCTTATGGAGGGGAGTTTGTGAGTGTCTAACAAAATTAAAATTATATACTCATTTACTTTTTTTACTTAGCAGTTCTACTTCTAAGGATCTATTCCATAGATGCACTAGCAGAAATATGAAGAGAGATATTCAGAAGGCTATTCGTTGCATTATTTGGAATAGAAAAAAACTGGAAACAGCCCAAATGTTCATCATTAGGGGATTAAACTATGGTGCATCCATAGAATGGAATGCCAAGCAGCTATAAAAAGGAATGAGAAAGAAAATAAAGAGGAATGAGGAATATCTTTATATTCTACTATGGAGCAATCTCCAAGATACATTGTTAAGTTTGGAGAGGGGTCTGGCCCCGTGGCGTAGCGGTTAAGCGTGCGCACTCCGCTGCCAGCGGCCCGGGTTCAGATACCAGTGCGCACAGATGCACTGCTTGCCAAGCCATGCTGTGCCAGCGTCCCATATAAAGTAGAAGAAGATGGGCACGGATGTTAGCCCGGGGCCAGTCTTCCTCAGCAAAAAGAGGAGGATTGACATGGATGTTAGTTCAGGGCTGATCTTCCTCAAAAAAAAAAAAGAGTAGAGAAATATGTGTACAGTGTGCTATTGTTTACCTAGGAAAGGGAGTAGTATAAATAAATATATGTTTTTGCTTATATTTTTAATAAATGGAAGAATAAACCATAAAATTCAGAAAATGGTTACCAATGGTGGGGGAGAGAGATGTATTAAGAGTACATTGGAAAGACCAGGCGTAAAAGCTAGACTTCTTTGAATATACTTTGTTGTGTAGATTTAACTTTGAAGGCGTATAACTACTTTATATAGTTATAAAACAAAATTAAAATGAAAGAAGAAATTACTAAAAATCAAAAATAAAATGGAAACTCTTAATGCAAATATGTGTCCAATTGGTGATATAACCACACAGAGAGGAGCCTTTTCATTTGACTTTTTACTTTACTCATTTAACTACTTTACTTTTAAGCACAGTAATTTGTTTTTGTAGCTGTACTGGTATATACTTAAAGGACAACAAAAACTTCCCAAAACACCCGTGAACACTTTTCAATAATCATGTTATTGATGGTAGTATTGTTATTGTTATTCTCAGAGTATTGTGTGGACTTGAATTTGAAAAGTACTTTGAATAGATATCTACCAAAGATGGAATAAGTTTAGCATCAGTAAGGATAACAGTCACAAGGGATTGAAACCCATCAAATAGGTCTAAATCTGTGAGTTCATAATGATAGAAATAAAGAAATTCTTATTTGTTATCCTTGATGATACTACAGAACCTACTCTTTACTTTGAAAAGTGGTAAATAAAGGGAAAAATAAAATATTTTTCTTGCCTTTCCTATACAGATGGTATCTCAAAGAAACCAAATAATTGATGGTAGAAGTTTCTATTTATAAAACTATCACTTGTGATAAATGCACAAAGAATGTTAAAATATCTTCATTTCGGAATCTCTTAGTGGATATAGGCAATGATTATTAATGACTGCTAATATCGTAAAAAAGGCAAACAGTACACAAATTTAGACACTACATGTGCCGTCTTGTCAGAAATTATAAAACCTGGAATCTGATCAAACCTCTTCTCTGTCGTAGTGCTTTTCAACTTGGTTGCACATTAGAATCACATGGGGAAGGTTTTAAAATCCCAAAGCATAGGCTGCAGTTACATTAAGGTCTCTGAGAGTCAGACCTAAACATCAGGATGTTTTAAAGCTCCCCAAGGTTGAAATGCACTGTTTTAGATCCAACTGGTAATTTACAGGAAATACAGGCATCAGAGGACGCAACCAACAAAATTTAGAATGTGGGAAACTGTAGGATATATGACCCAGTTACTTGAACAAATAATTAAAAGAAATAAAAAGAAAGAGAGGACTTGATGATATATCAACTAATTGTAATATATGGATTATTTATGGGTCCTAAATAAAAAAAACCATTAAAAAATCACAAGTCAATCAGGCAAATGTGATCACTGCTTGTTAATTTTGTAAATTGTGATAAGAGAACTGGTTATTTTTTTAAATAGTCTTTACTGTTGGAAATACGTGCTGAAATATTTATGGATGAAATGATATGATGTTTGCGATTTGCTCCAGAATAACTGGTAGTAGTGGAGAAGAGTTGGCTAGGGATATAGATAAACAAGATTGAGTTGGTAAGTGCTAAAGCACTTTTTTACATGTTTGAGATCTGTAATAGTTGTTTTCAATGTCAAGGAAAATAATTAAGGCAGAGGAAAGAAGTCAGCAAAGAAGAATAAGAAAAACAAATCAGAAAAGTAGAAAACCCAGGAGAGAATGGGGTCATGGAGAGTTTCTCAAAGCAGAGAGTGATCAACAGAGATCAAGTGAGAGGCGATCATGAAAGCACCCACTGTTCTTGGCAGTCAGAATGATACTGTAACTTTTACCAAAATAGTTCAGTGGCATTGTGGCAGTTGGAAGTCTGATTGGAGTTTGGAAGAGGCAAGGAAATGTGTGTAGACCGTTATTACACAGAGTGACACGCCAGTGTCTACAAGTGAACAGTCATAGGGTCAAGGTGGGGCATGTTGTCATGTAATTTGTATTGTTGGTTTTTTATACTATGAGAGCATGTTTAAGCATTTTTTTTTATGGATGGGAAGCTAAAAATACAAAAGAGAGTAATAGTCTCGGAGGAAAGGAGATGAGATGGGATGGGATCAAGTCCAGAAGTTGCAGAATTGGTCTTGTGTAGAATGGACACTTGTTCCTATGAAGAAAGTTGGAGACTAGAAATATTTATAAAGGAATACAGGGTAAGAAGTTGAAGGGAAAAATAAAGGGTGACCTTTATTTTTCTGTGAGATAGGGAAGGTGGTCATCTTTATATCATTTGGATTCAGGGTTAGCTAATTATAGAGTTGGAGGAAAATGTGTATGCTTTATATTCCTGCTAAAAGGGAAGATTGTCGTATAGAATGCATACTCAGTTGGTATTGGTTTAACTTTGTGTTTCTGCTATTATGAAGAAAAAACAACTAAGAAACCTCTTAGGCATCATATTTCCGGACATTTATTCCATTCTAATTCTATATATATATAGTTTGTGCAAGAGGATAATCTTTATATGTTCGTTTTTTTTTTTCAGATTCTCCACTCAAGACTTAATGTTTTAGGCTTTCATCAGATTTCCCATTCAAAGCTTGCATTTTAATATCTGCTCATTTTAATTGGTGTTTCTCTGAGTTTTAAAAAGGTCTGTTTTCTATTCTGATTTTAGCTTTATTAAATTATAATTTAAAAAATTAAATCAAAAGGCTTGTTAATCCTCAGTAAAATGCATTTACAATTTATTTTAGTTCATCTAAACATTTATTTGCTTTTAATATATGTTTGGGACCATAAATTGCTGGAACTTAGAAGGAAAGGTTGTTGCCCACTTCAGTGGCTAAAGTAGAAAGGGTAATGGGAAAACTCATTAACATGGGGCAATTGACTTAGCTGAATTCTATTTTGGTACTTTATTTTACTTCTGAACTATTTCTATAGTGTATTTGGGTTATTTTTTTTTCAATATTACTTTAAACAGTTATATATAATATAACTTTTAATACTTTAAGCAATATATTTTTTATAAAAACTGATTTTGTTTTGTATTAGGAAGGAGTTATATAGTCCATGATATGTCAGTATTTGAAAAGTAGGTGTTTGCAAGACTGCTGTATGGCCCTCAAGGTTTGACTTTTATATCATTTGTGTTGATATAAGTGAAATATGGTTTATTTTATAGTGGCAGGCAGATTCTAAGATGGCTCCCATGATCCCTGCCTCCTGTTATTTACACCCTTGTGTACTCTCTTCTCCTGAGTACAGGTAGAACTTGTTTCTAATCTATAAGACATACAAAGGGGATGTCCTTTCTGTGGTTAGGTTACATAAGAATATAATTTCCATCTTGTTAGCAGGCTCTCTCTATTGCCTTCTTGGCTTGCAAGCTTTTTATCAAATAAGCAGGCATGTTGGAGATCCACTTGATAAGGAACTAAGACTGACCTCCAGCTAACAGCAGGCTAGGAGCTGAGGCCCTCAGTCCAATAGCCCGCAAGGAACTGAATCCTGGCAACAACCACATGAGCTTGGAATCAGATCTTTCCTCAGCCGATCCTTCAGATGAGACTCCAGCCATGGCTGACAGCTTGATTATAGCCTTGTGAGAGACCCTGAAGCAGACGACCCAGCATGCCTAACCCACAGAAACTATGAGATAATAAATGTATATTTTTAAAATAAGCAGCTACATTTGTGGCAATTTATTATGTAGCACTAGATACCTGATACAATTATGAAACAGAAATATTTTCCAAGACATACAAAATCAGTATATTGTTTACCTCTTTTCCTTTCATAGTGTCAGGTGATTTAGGTGCAAGGCCTGATAGTTTATTGGGAACTGAGCCAGTTAGGAAAGGAATGAACTAGAAATGGGTAGCAAAGTACTTTCAAAGGAGGGACCCAACCTAGCTATGGAGGCTGACTCTCTCAGGCCAAGGTGTTTAAAGAGGGTGGCAGGTTGTCAAAATAAGAGCAGCAGCCTATGCTGGGATAATCTACCTCAAGTCCTTTGCATTTGCTCTTTCTTCCATCTGAATCACTCTTTCCCCAGATATCCAGCTGAGTCATATCCTTGCTTCACTCAGAGGCCCTCCCTGTCTGCAATATATAAAATACCACTCCCTGTCACTATCTGTTCTCTAACTTTGCTTTATTTTTCTTCAAAGCACTTAACATTGCCTAACATTATGTTACACACTGATTCATTTATTGTCCTTCTCCTTTGCTAGAGTATAGGCTCCTTCTGGGTAGGAACTTTGCTTGTTTTGTTCACTACTGCATATGCAACATTTACAGTAATACTTGTCATATAGTAAACGATCAGCAAATATTTATTGAATGAATAATGATTAAATCCTTCCATGTAGATTTCATACTGCCTGGTATTTGGTTGTCTGACGGTTGCTGGGAGTTTTAAGGAGCTCTGCCCATGCTTGACCAGGACCCCAGTCAGTGGCCTAGAGATGAAGTATTCAGTCTTTCCACAGAGAGATGCAGTAGCAGAAGCATACATACAGGCTGAGATTTAGCACAACTACTCAAGACTAAAGCAAGAGCTATGAGTGCTGCAGCTCTGGGGTGAAGCAAGTATTAGCACTGTCCTCTGAAGCCTTGGACCGGGGGATCTGGGAGTAGCGAGGCAATTAAGACTAGGCTTTTAGAATCTGGGGAAATTATTTAATTCTGAACCTAGACTCCTCTTCATTCTTTTTTCAGTTCATTTGTTCATTCAGTAATTCAATGCCTGGTGTTGTTCTAGGGAAAGGAAGTACAGAGACAAGTCAAATAATGTCCCTGCTCTCATTAAACTTGCATTCTAAAGGAGAAAGATGGACAGCCAACACAAACTAATAAATAGTTTCTTATATTCATTGTTATGAAGAAGGTAAAACAAGGTACTAGAATAAAGATGGGAAGAGAGGAAAGGGGCACATAGACTATTTCTGTCCTTTCATCTCTACATGAATTAGTTCAAAGTTTGGGATAGGTGTAAGCCTACACATTTTTGAATCTACAGAGGTTTTTTTGTGTGTGTGTGTGTGAGGAAGATCAGCCCTGAGCTACCATCCATGCTAATCCTCCTCTTTTTGCTGAGGAAGACCGGCTCTGAGCTAACATCTATTGCCAATCCTCCTCCATTCCGCGCCCCCCTAAGCCCCAGTAGATAGTTGTATGTCATAGTTGCACATCCTTCTAGTTGCTGTATGTGGGACAGAAGCGGTGCGTCGGTGCGCGCCTGGGATCCGAACCCAGGCTGCCAGTAGCGAAGCACACGCACTTAACCGCTAAGCCACGGGGCCGGCCCAAGGACAGACATTCTTAATCAGAGATTTTTTTTTCCCAGAGCTATTACCTGGTAAGAAAATGGACATAAAATTTTTTGTAAATTATAAAGTGTTATTTTAATAGTAATTAAATTGGTTAATATGAATTTCATTTCCATGTGTGCCTGTGTTGGAATCACTAGTAAAAGAGAACAATAGCTTGCACAAGGGGATAATCTGAATAATAAATTACCAAATAACTGGGAATTAATAACCTGTCATTTTCTATCTATAAATGATATGTTAGATTATGAAAATGTACATATGTGTTCTACAAATATTTATCAAGTAAATAATTGATTATAATCAAGTTTATAGGTAGTTAATATGAACACTTTATACATGTGTGGCTACATTTGTGGCAATTTATTATGTAGCACTAGATGTCTAATATTTCCAAAACATACAAAATAAAATATTTTCCAAAACATACAAAACCACTATATTATATACTTTTTAACCACATATACAGGAAAGGAAAGGAGAATTTAGCTTCAAGATTTAAACATACAATACTTATTCGTAAGCTTTAAATATATTTGACTTAAGTAACATACAATTAATTAATCACATTTACTGAGATAATATAGTCAAAGTTTGGCTATCTGAAACCCTCAACAATGATTTGTTCTATATAGATAAGATTTTTATGAAAGTGAACATACTGTCCAGTAAAAAATAAAACTTAATTCATTCTATCATTAAGAAATATTTACTTAATTTCTAGTATTCCAGGTACTGTGCTAAGTACCAAATATGCATTGAAGAAAACAAGCATTGTCCTCGTCCTCATGGAGTTTACAGTCAAGTGGGGGAAACATACTTTAAACAAATGTAATTAGAAGTTGTGGTAATTAACAGACATAAAAACAGAAATAGACAGTAACACAATAATAGTAGGGGACTTTAACACTCCACTTACACCAACGGATAGATCATCCAAACAGAAGATCAATAAGGAAACATTGGCCTTAAACGACACACTAGAACAGATGGACCTAGTAGATATATACAGAGCATGCCATCCAAAAACCGAAGAATACACGTTCTTTTCAAATGCACATGGAACATTCTCCAGGAGTGATCACATATTAGGCCACAAAACTAGTCTCCATAAATTTAAGAAGATTGAAATAATACCAAGCATCTTTTCTGACCACAACGGTATGAAACTAGAAATCAACTATAGGAAGAAAATCAGAAAAGCCACAAATACATGGAGATTAAACAAAATGCTACTGAACGACGACTGGGTTAACGAAGAAACCAAAGAAGAAATCAAAAAATACCTGGAGACAAATGAAAATGAAAATACGACATGCCAGAATTTATGGGATATAGCAAAAGCGGTTCTAAGAGGGAAGTTTATAGCGATACAGGCCTATCTCAACAAACAAGAAAAATCTCAAATAAACAATCTAACAATGCACCTAAAGGAACTGGAAAAAGAAGAACAAACAAAGCCCAAAATCGGTAGAAGAAGGGAAATCATAAAAATCAGAGCAGAAATAAATGAAATAGAGACCAAAAAAACGATAGAAAAAATTAATAAAACCAAGAGCTGGTTCTTTGAAAAGATCAACAAAATTGCCAAACCTTTAGCTAGACTCACCAAGAAAAAAAGAGAAGGCACAAATAAGTAAAATCAGAAATGAAAGAGGAGAGGTTACAACAGACACCTCAGAAATACAAAAGATTATAAGAGAATACTATGAAAAGCTATATGCCAACCAATTCAACAATCTGGAAGAAATGGATAAATTCTTAGAATCATACAACCTTCCAAAACTGGATCAAGAAGAAGTAGAGAATTTGAATAGACCAATCACCAGTAAGGAGATCGAAACAGTAATCAAAAACCTCCCCAAAAATAAAAGTCCAGGACCAGACGGCTTCCCTGGTGAATTCTACCAAACATTCAAAGAAGACTTAATACCTATCCTTCTCAAACTCTTCCAAAAAATTGAGGAGGGGGGGAAGCTCCCTAACTCATTCTATGAAGCTGACATTACCCTGATACCAAAACCAGACAAGGACAACACAAAAAAAGAAAATTACAGGCCAATATCACTGATGAACATCGACCAAAAATCCTCAACAAAATACTAACAAATCGCATACAACAATACGTTAAAAAGATTATACACCATGAACGAGTGGGATTTATTCCAGGTATGCAGAGATGGTTTAACATTCGCAAATCAATCAACGTAATACACCACATTAATAAAATGAAGAACAAAAATCACATGATCATCTCAATAGATGCAGAGAAAGCATTTGACAAGATACAGCATCCATTTATGATAAAAACTCTGAATAAAATGGGTATAGAAGGAAAGTACCTCAACATAATAAAGACCATATATGAGAAACCCACAGCTAATATCATCCTCAATGGTGAAAAACTGAAAGCTATCCCTCTAAGAACAGGAACCAGACAAGGATGCCCACTGTCACCACTCCTAGTTAACATAGTACTGGAAGTCTTAGCCAGAGCAATCAGGCAAGAGAAAGAAATAAAAGGGATCCAAATTGGAAAGGAAGAAGTGAAACTGTCACTATTTGCAGATGACATGATTTTATATATAGAAAACCCTAAAGCATCCACCAGAAAACTTTTAGAAGTAATAAACGAATACGTTCAAGTTGCAGGATACAAAATCAACATACAAAAATCAGTTGCATTTCTATACAGTAAAAACGAAGTAGCAGAAAGAGAAATTAAGAATACAATCCCATTTACAATTGCAACAAAAAGAATAAAATATCTAGGAATAAACTTAACCAAAGAGGTGAAAGAGCTGTACATGGAAAACTATAAAACATTGCTGAAAGAAATTGAGGAAGACGCAAAGAAATGCAAAGATATTCCGTGCTCTTGGATTGGAAGAATTAACATAGTTAAGATGTCCATACTTCCTAAAGCCATCTATAGATTCAATGCAATCCCTATCAAAGTTCCAACAACATTTTCCACAGAAATAGAACAAAGAATCCTAAAATTTATATGGAACAACAAAAGACCCCGAATAGCTAAAGGAATCCTGAGAAAAAAGAACAAAGCTGGAGGTATCACACTCCCTGATTTCAAAATATACTACGAAGCTATAGTAACCAAAACAGCATGGTACTGGCACAAAAACAGACACACAGATCAGTGGAATAGAATCGAAAGCCCAGAAATAAACCCACACATCTATGGACAGCTAATCTTTGACAAAGGAGCCAAGAACATACAATGGGGAAAAGAAATTCTCTTCAACAAATGGTGTTGGGAAAACTGGATAGCCACATGCAAAAAAATGAAGGTGGACCCTTACCTTACACCATACACAAAAATTAACTCCAAATGGATTAAAGACTTGAATGTAAGACCTGAAATTATGAAACTTCTAGAAGAAAACATAGGCAGTACGCCCTTTGACATCGGTCTTAGCAACATCTTTTCAAACACCATGTCTGACCGGGCAAGAGAAACAATAGAAAAAATAAACAAATGGGACTACATCAAACTAAAAAGCTTCTGCACAGCAAAGGAAACCATCAACAAAACGAAAAGACAACCTAACAATTGGGAGAAGATATTTGCAAACCATACTTCTGATAAGGGCTTACTCTCCAAAATATATAAAGAACTCATGCATCTCAACAACAAAAAAACTACCAACCCAATTAAAAAATGGGCAAAAGACCTGAACAGACATTTCTCCAAAGAAGATATACAGATGGCCAACAGACACATGAAAAGATGTTCAAAATCACTAACTATCAGGGAAATGCAAATGAAAACTACAGTGTGATATCACCTCATGCCCGTCAGAATGGCTGTCATTAACAAGACAGGAAACAACATATGTTGGAGAGGATGTGGAGAGAAGGGAATTCTCATACACTGCTGGTGGGAGTGCAAACTGGTGCAGCCACTATGGAAAACAGTATGGAGATTCCTCAAAAAATCAAGGATAGAACTACGATATGATCCAGCTATTCCACTGTTGGGTATTTATCCAAAGAACTTGAAAACACCAATTTGCAAAGGTACATGCACCCCTGTGTTCATTGCAGCGTTATTCACAATAGCCAAGACCTGAAGCAACCTAAGTGCCCGTCAAGGGACGAATGGATAAAGAAGATGTGGTATATATACACAATGGAATACTACTCAGCCATAAGAAACGATGAAATCCAGCCATTTGTGACAACATGGATGGACATTGAGAGTATAATGCAAAGTGAAATAAGTCAGAGGGAGAAGGTCAAATACCGTACGATTTCCTTCATTAAGTAGTAGATAATAACAACAATAAACAATCACATAGGGACAGAGATTGGATTGGTGGTTACCAGAGGGGAAGGGGGAAGGGAGGAGGGTGAAAGGGATAATTTGGTACATGTGTGTGGTGATGGGTTGTAATTAGTATTTTGGTGGTGAACATGATGTAATCTGTGCAGAAATAGAAGTACAATGATGTACACCTGAAATTTATACAATGTTATAAACCAATGTTACTGCAATAAACAAAAAATTAAAAAAAAAAGTTGTGGTAAATGCAAAGAAGGCAAAGAACAGATTGTTATGAGAGAATAACCAAAGGAATATGATTTAGATTAGAGGAGTTTAAAAACTGTGAAGGATCCGAGATTTTACCCTACCTAAAGAGGCTAGCCTGCCAAAGTTTTCTGAACATTGTCAGAAGACATGAGACTCCTGGGTCAGAGCAGAAGGACTTGGTTACTCACAGGACAGCAAGCAGCATGAATATCAGCATATTTGTGTGTTGGTACCCCGTGTCTCCAAGTCTCATGGGGAGACACATTATGGGCCCATGTAGATGGTATGTATGCTGTGAGTTTGCATCACAGGTGAGAACTTTATGCTTAGAGATCTACTACAACTTTTGCAGTCAGCAATAAGTAAGCCTGCTGTGTGAGTGCAGGGAGAAGTTACCTCATCTCTCAAGGTTACTTGCTACAGATACGAACCTGATAAATGGCCAGATAAAAAGCAACTGGGCCTCGTATTATTGGCATACCCTGCAAGAATGTGTAGAGGGACACTCAGGGCCATGGTGGATTGCTTCTTCATCAGGGGAGGAGGGATTTCAAAGAAGTCCTCTCTGAGATAACCTTTTTTTAGACAGCTTTACTAGGGTATAATTGGCATACAATAAACTGAATGTATTTAAGTTGTACAGTTGGGTAAATTTTAACATATATGCACACCCATGAAACCATCACGACAACAAAGATCAGTGAACATATTTATGACTCACAAAAGTTTGCTGGTACCCCTTTGTAATTCTCCTCCCTGCCATCTCCTCTCGCCCTTCCCAGTCAAACACTGATCTGCTTTTTGTTACTATGTATTTACATTTCCGACAATTTTGTACAAATTGAGTGATACAGCGTGTGTTATGTGTTGTCTTTCATGCAGCATGGTTATATTTAGAGTCATCCATATATAGTGGTATGTTATTATTGCTGGATAGTATTCCATTGTGCAGACATACCACAGTTTGTTTATGCATTCACCTGTTGATGGATATTTGGGTTGTTTCCAATTTTTGGCTGTTAGAAATAAAGTTGCTTTGAATGTTCATATGTAAGTCTTTATATGGACATATACTTTTATTTTTATTAGATAAATATCTAGAAGAGGAATGGTTTGATCATGTCGTAGGTATATGTTTAACATTTTAAGGAAATGCCAAAATCTTTTGCAACGTGATTATACAGTTTTACCATTTCACCAACAGTATATGAGAATTCTAGTTCCTCTATCCTCACCAACCTTTGATTTTTTGATTTTAGCCATTCTAACAGGTATATAGTTGTATCTCATTGTGGTTTTAATATGCATTTTGCTAATGACTAAAGATATTGAGTATTTTTTCATGTGCTTCTTTTCTTTCTTTCTTTTTTTTTTTTATAATTTTATTTATTTATTTTTTCCCCCAAAGCCCCAGTAGATAGTTGTGTGTCATAGTTGCACATCCTTCTAGTTGCTGTATGTGGGACGTGGCCTCAGCATGGCTGGAGAAGCGGTGCCTCGGTGAGTACCCGGGATCCGAACCCGGGCCACCAGCAGTGGAGCACGCACTGAACCGCTACGCCACGGGGCCGGCCCATGTGCTTATTTTCTATTCGTATACTTTCTTTGATGAAGCTCCCATTTTAAAAATTTTGTTTTGTTATTATTGAGATTTGACAGTTCTTTATATATTCTAGATACAAATCCTGTATCAGATATGTGAGAAATTTATTTTCCCACTCTGGGCCTTGTTTTTTCATTCTTTTAAGCAGTGTCTTTTGAAGAGCAGATGCTTTTAATTTAGACAATATCCAGTTTATCAATTTATTCTTTTATGAATCTTGCTTTTGGATTCATATCATGCCTAACCCAAGGACAGAAAGATTTTCTCTCATGTTTTCTTCTAGAAGATTTGTAGTTTTAGGTTTTATATTTGGGTCTATAGTCCTTTTTGAGATAATTTTTGTATAAGGTGCAAAGTATGAATTGAAGTTTATTTTTTTGCATATAAATATCCAATTGTTCTAGTGTCCTTTGTTGAAATGTGCCCTCTGTCCACTAAATTGCCTTTGCACGCTGGTCAAAAATTGGTTTTTTATATAAACATGGGTCTGTTTTTGGACTTTCTATTTGACATCATTCGTCTATGTATCTGTATTTAATGCCAGTGTTTTGATTACTGTAATTTTACAAATCTTGAAATCAGGTCCTGTTGGTTCTTCAAGTTTGTTCTTTTTCAAAGTTATTTTTGTTATTCTAGGTCCTTTGCATTTTCATAGGAATTTTAGAATAATTTTCTACCATAAAAAGGCTGCATTGATATTAATTAGGATTTTAATGTATAGATTAATTTGGGGAGAATTTATATCTTAACAATATTGAGTCTTCTGAAGTATAAATATGTTGTCTCTCTCCATTTAAGTCTTCTTTGATTTATCTCAGCACTGTTTTTACAGTTTTCAGTGTGCAGATTTTTCAAATATTTTGACAGATATGTCTCTAAGTATTTCATATTTTTAATGTTATTGTAAATTTTATTGTTTTTTAAATTTCGGTTTCTGATTGTTCATTGATAGTATATAGAAATACAATGGAGTTTTACCCATTGATCTTATATCCTGCAACCTTGTTAAATTCATTTATTGATTCTAGTGGTTTTTTTGTAGATTCCAACAGATTTTCAACATAGATGATCATGTTGTCTGTGAATAAAACAGTAGTATCACCTGTGTTTTTCCAAGTTAAATGTCTTTTTGTTTGTTTTTGGTCTTACTACACTGGCTGGCTACTCTAGGATAATGTTAAATAGAAGTGGTGACGGCAGACATCATTGTCTTCTTTCTAATTTTGGGGCAAAAGCATTAAGCCTTGTCAGGTTGCACATAGCTGTGGGTTTTTTGTAGATACCTTTTATCAGGTTGAAAATGTTCCTGTCTGTTCCTAGTAGACTGAGAGTTTTTATTACGAATGATTTTTAGGTTTTTTCAAATGCTTTTCTTGCATCTATTGATATGATCACATGCTTTTTCTTTTCAGTTTGTTAATATAATGAATCACATTGATTGATTTTAAAATGTTAAACCAACCATGAATTCCTGGGATAAACCCCCTTGGTTATGATATATTATTCTTGTTACATATTGTTGGACTAGATTTGCTGAAATTTTCTTTATAATTTTTACATCCATATTCGTGAAGGATATTGTTCTGTTTATTTTCCTATTATGTTTTTGGTTTTTTATCAGGGTAGTGTTGGTCTCATAGAAAGATTTGGGAATTGGTATTATTTCTTCCCTAGATTGTTTGATAGAATTCACTACTGAAGTTACCTGAGCCTGCATTTTTTCTTTGTGGGAAGATTTTTAACTAAAAAATTCAGTATACGTAAGGCTATTTGGTGTATCTATTTCTTCTTGAGTGAGCTTTCGTACTTTGTGTCTTTCAAGGAATTTGTAAATTTTATGGAGGTTTTCAAATTTATTGGCGTAAGGTTGTTCATAATTCTCTTATTATCCTCTTAATATCTGCAGAATATGTAGTGAGGTTACCTCTTTCATTCCTAATACGGCTAATTTGTTTCTTCTCTCTCTTTTTTCCTAGTCCATCTGACTAGAAGTTTGTCGGTTTTACTCATTTTCTCTAAGAACCAGTTTTTGTTTTCAGTGTTTCTCTTGTTTTTCTGTTTTATTGTTATCTGTATGGATCTTTATTATTTTCTTCCCTCTGTTTATGTTGGGTTTTATTTGCTCTTCTTTTTCTTTGTGCTTAAGATGGAAGCTGAGGTCATTGATTTGAGATCTTTCGTCTTTTTAAATATAGGTGTTTATATAAATTTCCCCCAAGTACTCCTTTACTGGCTTCCCACAAATTTTCGTATGTTGTGTTTTAATTGTCATTCAATTCAAAATACTTCCTAATTTCCCTTTTGGTTTCTTTTATGACCAACATCAGTTATTTAGAAGCATGTTTTTTAGTTCCACATATTTGGGGATATTTTTTAGATATCTTTGTTACTGATTTTTAATCTAAAACTATTTTGATTAGAAAACATGCTGTGTATGACTAGAAACCTTTTAAATTTATTCAGACTTCTATGACATCAAATATTGTCAATCTTGGTAAATGTTCCATGTGCACTTGAAAATAATGTGTACTTTGGTGTTTTGGATGAAGTATTATATAAATTAAGTAAATTTTAAGTCAATTAAGTGAATTTTGGGTTTTGTTTAGGTTTTCTGTGTACTTACTGATTTTCTATGTATTTGTTTTATCAGTTACTGAGAGAAAGAATTGACATCTTCAACTATAATTGTCAATTTGTCTATTTTTTTCTAGATTAAGTTTCAAAATTTATCGTTCACATATCAAATGCAGTGAATAGTCTGGGTGGAAAATTACTGTTACTAGCATTATTTTAAAAGGCATCATTAGAACACCTTTGGTTTGTCCTATAGTATAAGCTGTTTGTAGTAACATCTTCATATGCAAAGGAAACTTCTATTTGCTACATTTTATTGTTTTATCATTTATCTAATCCATGTTATTGTTTCACTTGGCAGCTTCCATGTTTTTGAAACAGGCATTTGAAGGAGAATACCCTAAATTATTGCGTCTTTATAATGACTTATGGAAGCGTCTTCAACAGTACAGCCAGAATATTCAAGGAAAGTTTAATGCAAGTGGAACTACAGACCTCTATGTTGACCTACAACACGCGGAAGATGATACACAAGACATATTCATAACAAAAAAGCCAGATTATGAGTATGTTTGTTTAATCAAACCTGTTTGTTGGCATGTTAAGAATTTTGTCTTTTATTTTTATTATAAATTAGAAATTAGGAATATGCTAATCTTCTAAGTATTTGTAATGATTATTATTTATTTGTATACTTTAAAAGACTTTGCAACGCTTTTAATTGAAGAAGTCAAATTTAATCCTTTGTTGAAGCCTTGTTCCAAACTCAAATCCGTTTTAAAGTATAATACCAAATAGGGTGAGTAGAAGCTAGAAGATGAGCATATGTGGTCATTATCTTTTAATTGATATTATAATATACCTACAATAAAATCAGACAGCATCATTATTGATGGATCACTGGCATAAGTGTGATTTAAAAGGAACTGGTATGTTCAGGAAGTGTAGGAGAAATAAGTCTTAAGCTGGGATAGATTCTCAGTCTGGTAGGAAAAAACTGAGTACAGTCAAAATTAAACCTGAAAATCTCTTTGATAAGTACAATATATGTAGCCATATTTAGGAGCCACATTGGAAAACAATATACCATCTCAATCAGTTTAAAGTAGCCAGCTTATCCTCCTAAACTGAAAAAGAGTATTATTTTCAAATTTCTGTTTGAGCACCAAAGCAATTGATTGGCCTGTACATCTTCTTTAAACACTAGAATCATATTTATTGCGACAACTGACTCAGGTAACAGCAGATTCTTATCACCTACCTTGTAAGAAAAATGTTGGATAGATTCATGAGTGCTATTTAAATGTTTGTTTCTCTTTCTACTTTTTTTCTAAATACTTAGAGTTGAATTGTATCCACTGTAGTAAGAAGTTCTGACTAGTAAAATACAGAATGTAGAAGTTTAGACTGGCAAAATAAGTGGCATGTGCGATAGAATGAGACTATCTTGTTCTCTTCAGTTACTCTTTTATGCTAAAAATGGAGATTAGTTAAGGACTAATGGAAGAGGACTGAACCAATGTCTGTTATCTACAAAGATCTAATAATGTATTAAGTTTTTTAAAAAGTATGTAAAATAGCATAGATACTATCATTCTATTTCTGGCTTAATTTTGTTTTTTAATTCATATGCTTCCACTAAAAAAGGTCTGGAAATATACTCAGCAAGTGGTAATAGTGGTTTATTTCCAGGAGGTAGAATTTTTATGTTGTATTTTCTGCTTTTATTTAAAATGAGTATATGTTACTCGTGGAGGGGGAAAAGGAAATAAATTCAGTGGAGAGGAGAAAATCAGAGTGGAAAAAATCTCTGTGTTTTGACTAATAGGACATCATCGTTACCCTTTGGAGACTAAATTCAGTAAAGTAGTTGGTGGGAAAGAGGAGGTATGACCCATGTTCTAAGAAGCAAAAAAATCATGAGGGTAGTAAGGAAGCAAATGCAATGGGTTTTACTTCTTTTGAGAAGTAAGGCAGAGAAGAAAACATAAATTTGACCATGTTAGCTGAGCCAAAGGAAAGTTTTTTTGTTTGTTTTTAATGATAGAGGGAGAGTTGAGAGTTATAGATAGAAGTAGCCAGTGGAAAGAAAAAGAGATAGCAGATGCAAGAAAGAAAAGAGGTAATAAATGGACTTAGGCCCTAGAAAAATCAGAAAACAATCAAGACACAAATAACCAGGTTAGCATTTTTCATCATTCAGTGTTCATGCTGAATTTTCGATAGTGGTCATTGCTATGAAGAAATAAAACAAGATAATGTGATAGAGTGCCTTTTAAAGGGTGGTCAGGGAAGACCTCTGTGAGAAGGTGGCATTTGACCTGAGATCTAAATAATGTGAAGAAGTCAACTATAGAAGATTTAGAGTAAGATTTTTGTAGGCAGAGAGAAAAGCAAATTTAGAATCCTTGAGAAAATTAAGTTGGGTAGGTTTGAGGAATAGAAAGTTGGAACACAGTGCATGAAGAAGAGAGGGGTATAAAATTGGGTCAGAGAGGAAAGGAAATGTAAGATCATGTAGAGCTTTATAGGCCATGATATGAGGTTTAGAATTTATTCAAATACAGTGGAAATCATTGCTTTTAAACAGAGGAATCATGTGAATTGATAAACATTTTTTAATTAGCACTCTGGCTTCTATGTGGACAACTAAGGGGGAGGGTCACCAAAGAGAAGGGGAAATAGGAAATGGAAGCTGTTTTGTATCCAAACAAGAGATGGTAATGACTTGAATTAGGAGGAACAGATGAGTTGGTAAGAATTGGTCAGATTGGTTCAAGATACGTTTTAGAGCGCAAGCCAATAGAACTTGCTGATAGATTAAATTTGAGAGGAAAAGAAGAATCAAGGATATGCTTGTACAAGTTGAGAGAAGACTGTTAAGACTGGAAGACATTGTTTCTTTTATGCAGTGTTAAATTAAGGTTTTTCCTTTGAAACTGTTGAATTGAAGATTCAAACAGAGCTGTTGAAAAGGTAGTTGAATGTGAATCAGGGCTGGAAATACATATTTGGGAGTCATCATCATATTGATTTTTTTAAATTATGAGATTGGAGGAGATTCCACAAGGAAGATGTATATAAGGAGAAAAGAGAATTCTGGCCCAAGATGGGCACTCCAAAAATTTATAGATTGGGCAGAGTGGCAGCCTGCAGAGGAAAGTAAGACAGGAAAAGATGATGAGATAGGAGGAAAACTCAAAATGGTGTGGAACCCCAAAGAATGAGTTCATTTAAGTTGGAGGAGGAATAGTCAATATGTCACATGCTACCGAAAAGTTGAAGATTAGGACTGAGAATTACCTCTTGATAGAGCAAAATAAGGTTGTTGGATGCCTAGATGTGGAATGGTAGCTATAAAAGCATTACAGTCATACATTGCACAACGACATTTTGCTCAATGATGGACCACATATATATGACGACAGTGGTCCCATAAGATTAGTACCATATAGCCTAGGTGTGTAGTAGGCTATACCATAAAGGTTTGTGTAAGTACACTCTATGATGTTCCCAAAAGAATGAAATCGCCTGATGACGCGTTTCTCAGAATTTACCCCCCTTGTTAAGTGATGCATGACTGTATTAGAATTGATTAAAGACAGAATGGGAGAAGGTCAACTTCTGGCATGATAGCATTCCCCTACTCGACTAACCCACTCCCCAGTAAAACTGGTGAAAACTATTAAAAATCAACAATTGGAAATGGTCCTAAAAGCAAACAGCAAATGAAAAATCATCTATTTAAGAAAATCTATGAAAATTCTATAACAAAGAATTCTGTAAGAGTCTGTGATGTTTGAACCAAGACTGTTTCCTCTCTCCCTCCTCCCAGCTCAGCAAGGCATAGACTCCACTCCAGACTGCAGCAACCAAGAACAAAAGGCTCCCTCTCCCACCAACTCCCAACTGGAGGGCTTTCTTCCAGGGAGGAGCAGAAACTCAGCATTTCTCATCCTGCCCTAAGCTGCCTGTAGCCTAGGCTAAGTTTAAGGCAAGTGAGATCAAGAGGTGGGTGCTCCCTTGTTGTGCCCGACTCCCACTCAAGGAGTGGAGTTTCTGCCTTGTTGTGGCTCCCTGAAAATACTGGGGCCCCAATAAATCTTCCCTCGACTTTTGAAATGGTGGTTCCATGCCAGGAAAGGCAAGTTAAGAGGACCGGCTGCCCACCTCCACCAAGTTCCTAGAAGGAATTGTCCCACAGAGAGAAGCTTGCCATTTTCTCCACCCCCAGCTCCAGAGCCCTGGCATAAAGATTTTGCCTGGGGAAGAAGCAGACAGTAAAACAATTAACTCCTAATCTTTTCCCCAAAGTAACTGACTTCATTTGCAACAGAGCCTGGAGAAGTTTAAAGCTGAGGATACTCTCAAGAACAGTGGAGGGGCGGCCCGGTGGTGCAGGTGGTTAAGTGCGCGCACTGGGCTGCGGGGCCCGGGGTTCGCCGGCCCAGATTCTGGGCGCGCACCGGCGCACTGCTTGCCAAGCCATGCTGTGGCAGTGTCACATATAAAGTGGAGGAAGATGGGCATGGATGTTAGCCCAGGGCCAGTCTTCCTCAGCAAAAAAAGAGGAGGATTGGCAAGATGTTAGCTCAGGGCTGATTGCCTCACAAAAAAAAAAAAACAAACTGTGGAGCTTGTGGTGAAAGGCAATGGGGAGGATATTCATGAATCTAACGAAGATACAGACTAGACTATAGACCAACTAGCTCTTAGGGTAGATCCAGGGAATAAAACAATTGGGAGGAGGTCTTAGGGGTCAGAACAAATATCAAACATGACCTCAGAAACTATTCTATTAAAGGAGCTATAATTAGATTGGGTTAGTTTGTAAAGGAATTTATGCTCCAAGGTATTGTTGAAAACAATAGATCAATCTGCTGGCAATTAGTGGAGTTCAGCAGCTGGGTGTGGTCAGGGGAAGAGAGGAAAGAGAACCCTGCCAGTACCACTGTCATCCCAGGGTGACTATGGGCATACCCAAAGCTGTGCCTCGCTGAGGTGCAACATCAGAGGCTTAACACTGTGGCGGAGAAATAGACCTCACTAAAATAATACAGGTAGTCACTAAACAAATAAACAAGAAAATAACAGTAATAAGCCCCTGAGGTGAGGAGGACCAATCCCCAGAGTTGCTGTAATTTATTATGTAAAATGTCCAGTTTCCAACAAAAATTATGAGGCATACAGAGAAACATGAAAGTGTGACCCATACAGCACCGTGGTGGCGTAGTGTTAAGTTTGCGTAGTCTGCTTTGGCAGCCCGGGGTTCGTAGGTTTGGATCCCAGGCGCGGACGTACACACTGCTCATCAAGCCATGCTGTGGTGGCATCCCACATACAAAATAGACAAACATTGACACAGATTTTAGCTCAGGGACAATCTTCCTCACCAAAAAAAAAAAAAAAAAAAATGTATGACCCATACACTAGGGAAAAAAAGCAAGTAACAGACACTGCCTGTGAGAGTAACCAAATGTCGGATTTAACAGAACAAGACTTCAAAGTAGCCATTATAAATATGTTCACAGAACTAAAGGAAATCATGATTAAAGAAGTACAGGAATATATGACAGCAATGTTGCATCAAATAGAGAATATCAATAAAAAGATAGAAATTATAAAAAAGAATCAAATGGAAATGCTAGATTTGAATAGTACAATAACTGAAATTTAAAAAATCACTAGAGGGGGTCAACAGTAGATTTGAACTGGCAGAAAAAAGAATTAGTCAGCTGGAAGCTAGGTTGATAGAGATTATGCAGGCCAAAGAACAAAGAGAAAAAAGAATGAAAAAAAATGAATAGAGCCTCGGAGAAATGTGAAACTGGTAAAAACATCAACATGTATGTAACGGGAGTACTGCAAGAAGAGGAGCGAGAGAAAGAAGAATAAATACTCAAAGAAATAATGGCTGAAAACTTCCCAAATTTACTGATAAACAATAGGCTACACATGGTCCAGGAAGCTCAGCAAACTCCAAGTAGGATTAACTCAGAAAGAACATAAACAAGCACGTCATGGTAAAAATGCCGAAAGACAAGGAGAAAATCTTGAAAGCAGCAAGAGAAAAACTGCTCATCACTTAAGGGAGCCCCCATAAAATTTACAACTGACTTCTCAGCAGAAACAAAGGAGGTCAGAAGGTAGTGGGCTCAAAGTGCTCAAAGGAAGGAACTGTGAAGCAACAATCCCATATCCAATACAGCTATTGGATGCAATAAATTGCTCATAATAGAAATGAAGACTTGGCTAGATAAACAAAAACTGAGAGAATATGTTGCTAGCAGACCTAATTTATAGGAAATACTAAAGGGAGTTCTTCAGGCTAAAGGCAAGTCATCCCAGCTGGTATTTCAAAACCACACAAAGAGCACCAGTAAAGATAATTATGAAATTATAAAAGACCCTATAAATGCATATTTTTCTTTCTTCTCTTAACTGATTTAAAATGCAATTGTATAAAATATGTATAGAATGTATTATTGTTCCTACAACATATTGAAATGTAATATATGTATATACATTTGCCAGTAACAGCATAAAGGATGTAGGTAGGAGCAAAGCTGTAATGTGCTAAGGAGATGATGACAGATGGTAGAGTAATAACAATCACAATTTCTTGCTGGGTTTGTAATATTAATAGACATAATATATATAGCAATAATTGACCACAAATATAAAATACTTAGGAAGAAATTTAACAAAAGAAGTATAAAATTTATCCTCTGAAAACTACAGAATATTGTTGAAAGAAACTAAAGATTTAACTAAATGGAAAAACATCCCATGTTTGTGGATCACAAGACTTAACATTGTTAAGGTAGCAATACTTTCCAAACTGAAAAGTGGAATTCCAGGTTAGTAACATGCGCTCAGGTCTCTTGAAATTAAGGGGTTTGCATAAATGTTTAATAGATACAATATACTTTTTCTCTTCAATACTTGGGCAGCTTAGTGGCAGATACAGAGACCATCTAAATAAGATTTTCTTAGTAAGAGCTTTGAAAGGAAAGCGGGTTAGAAAAATCAGGATGCTGATGAGGGCACCTTGAAATGGTTGGCTGAGGGTAAAGAAGGACGTAAGACCTGGTGGGCTGAATGGAGAATGAGAGTCAGAAAGGGTTCCATGGTATTGGTTACAGTGAGGTCAAAGAGCAAGTTCTTCTGAGTAAAATCTAGCACCTTTATTGATATACAGAGCCTGGCATAATTTGTTCCGTCTGTTTTCTCTTTGACTCCATCTTGTACCACTCTCCTGTCATTGAAGTGCTCTGCTCCTCTGACTTTTTGGCAGACACAGCCAAGTCTGGGCCTTTTCGGGGCCTTTGCACTTGCTGCTCTCTCCTCATAGAAAGCTCGTACCCTGGAAATCTGTATAACTTGCTCCCTCTTTTCCCTCAGGTCTTCTCATTAAGGCTTCCCTTGCCTCATCATATCTAAAATTAGATGAAAAAAAGAGAAAAAGACCTAAACATATTCTCTCTGGCTTCCTTCCTTCAATTTTTTTTTAGAACTTATCACTCTATCATATTTGATATTTAATAACTCATTTTAAAATGTTTGCTTTTGTGTGTATCTCTCTTACTAGCATACAAACTTGAAGAGGACAGGGGATTTTTTTTTTTAACCAACTTCACTGCTATGTTTCCTATGTCTAAGAAGTACCTGGCAAGTTGTAGAGACTTAATAGTATCTGTGGGAGGGCAGGAGATAGAGGAAAGTGGGCATGTGGAAAGTTGTCTTCAAGTTTGGAGATCTTAGGGGTGGAGCAGTTCAAAATGATGACTCAAATATGGAAGCTCCATAGTAAGGCTGAAATAAAGGTAGACTCTCTACAGGACAGGTTTTAGAAAAGTTACCTGTTTTGACGTTGTAATCACCAGGAATCCTTACAGCAGATTTGGAGACAGGAAGAGTGTTAGTACTTATAATTCAGGGCTGAAATTTCTGCGGAAGAGGGAAGAGGCTTCTTAAGGTCAGTAAATGACAGGAGCAAAAATAGAGAAGACATTTAAATGGCTGGCATGTACCTCAATAGAGGAGTGCCTCAGATGGACTTAGACACTAGTTTTCTCTGTTCTGTTGTGGTCTTTCTATCTTCATCTATTACAGAGGTTATCATGGTTAGCACTTTACCTGCACATTGCACTAGACTGTGAAGCACTTTTAATCTGTATCTTCCCAGCACTTAACAAGGACCTGGTACATAGTATTCTCAGTAAATATGTGTTGAGTGTAATACTTATTGAATGAGAAAGTGTTAAGAGATAACTATGGAATTAGCGTGAAGGAGCCAAGAGCATTCTGACCTCTAGGTCTTGTCAGTTGACCAGAAAGGGTGGGACAAGGAGAGAGCCAGATTTCATATACATGAAGGAGCAGGTCAAATGTTTTCAAGGTTAACATTTAGGATGAAGGGGGATTTGTTGGGGGAAAAAAAAAAAAGACAATGGAAGGGCTGGTAGAAGGATCATAAATACAGGCAATGGGAGAAGATATGGAGTTAATTATGTAAGAAAGCAGATGGAAATAATGGTTGTAGACATTTGTGGTAATTGTCAGAGGAAAAATATAAGACCCGATAGTTGGACTGCTAAATGAAAATCAACACAAATAATTGAAGATATGGGAGGACTAAGGAGGAAAGAAGTGTTTAGTAGGCTAAGTTTTAGTTTGTGAAAAATATTGTAAAATAAATTAGCTTGGAACTCCAATTAGGAGTATTTATGTGATTATAGGACTTTCACAAATACTTCTTATTTTGTCCTCATTCTTGAGAGTAGCAGTTTTGGCATGAGAAGGCTGATAAAAACCTCGACCTGTACACTTCCCTCTCAGACAGTGAGCTTTGTGGGAGATGGCAGCTGTATGGGAAAAGGGTTGAGCTAGTGGAGCAGGTCTCTGCAGACTCGCTTCTCTCGTGTATGCTTGGATGCTCTATAAAAACAGGATTTGCTAAATAAAGGCATAGCCCCATTACAATTAATAAGATTTTACAGTGTTATTCTTTTAATTTCAAGTGACAGACTTACTACAGTAGGTACTGGTGCATGTTATATTACATTTATATCTAGGACTTATATATAAATTAAAATGTTTAGTCCTTAATAAATGTTTAATTATGAAATGCATTTGTAAATATATTTATAAATTTTTAAACAAATTGTTTCTTTTTTTCATATAGAGTTACATTTTATGTACTGGATATGTTTTTAAGAAAAGTATTTATAGCCTGATACAATAGCATTTATCCTGTATAATTTAAGTTCATTTTTAATAAATTTTGTTCCTACAGTCCAGAAAAGGCTTTGAAAGACTCACTACAACCATATGAGGCTGCTTATCTATCAAAATCCTTATCTCGACTCTTTGATCCTATCAATTTGGTTTTTCCTCCTGGTGGTCGGAATCCTCCTTCTGCAGATGAACTTGAAGGTATCATTAAAACTATAGCAAGGTAGGTATTTTTTATATACTAATGGCATACCATAAAATGCCTACCACATTTGTTAGTAGTGTATGATAGCAGTACATGTTTAATTTATCTCAAATTACTCAAGTAATTAGTCCTGCAATTAAATCAAGAGTTTTGCAGTGAATGAGTGCACATGTAGTAAGTACATGAGATTCCAATTAATAAAACCATTTAAATAGAGTCTAAAAATAGTCTGTTATAATTATTCTGTATCTTGTCAAGGATGCAAAGTAAACCTAATTCTTTATGCCATAGTAAATTTCTAATATTACACAGAAAAATAAGTATAAAAAGAATTTTACAAATTGAGAAGCTAAAGCATGGAGGTTAATGCTTTTTATCTTAAATCCAGAAAGTACTTCATGGCATACACAGGATTATAATCCTGACTAGCCTACTTGTGTTTGCTATTTTAAGCTTTCTAACTAAGTGAATGTGACAGCTTTTAAAACTCTCAAAAGGGCAAGTATTCTAGCAGAGGTGCTGCCTGAGTGCTTGCAGACAATGTAATTATACTGCTGCCTTTAGACGTTTGCAGTTACTCAGATTAATTTGAAGTTGAGACTATCTCAGTTCCTGTCATAACTAATAAGTTGTCATAACAGTAGGTCTGTATATTTATAGGTGAGCATTTTGAGGAGTGAAAGTAGTAGTTAGGCAATATAGGACCAAGGTATAGAAATGTCTAGATCCTTTTAGACTATAAATGTAAGGATAGTGATTCTGAGGCATGTGAGAGTAAGACTGCAAAGCCACAGGTATAATACACGTAAGCGTATCTCTAGCTGCAGACCTTCCTATACAGTGTCTAAACTGCCCAGCATCATGATCTTAAATCTCTCCACAATTATCTTGACTTTTCAAAGTCCTGACTCTAGATTTTTTTACCCTAATGTCTCCGTTATTTGTGTAGTTTGGTAGTCCAGGATTCCACTTGATCTCTTTGACCTGTTTATGGAAATGTTAAAGAGGTGTCTCTCCCATTCCTCTCTGCAGCTTGACAAATCAAATGTAATGTGGAGCTTGAAGAAGCATACTTAACACCAGTGTTTAAGAGAATTTAAAAGTGAACATTAATAAAATTTTGTCTCACTGTTATATGAAAGTGCATTTTGTCACATAGTATGTACTAGTGTTGTTTCTAAGTTCTTCACTTTCTTTATAAAGAATCTGGTAAGTGCTGAGATTTATTCTGCTACTTCAGAGACAATAATTGCTTTTCTTGCTTGCTACCTGTATATGGGTTTTCGTGCAATTTTTAACTCCTAATATTCTTTCCATGGTCTTAATAAACACTTTTTTTTGGCAGTCAGCTCAAATGTCTCAATTAATCTAATGTTAAAGTTAAAAATAATTATGACAAAGAAATACTTTAAGAATCTAAATTTTTAAAATTTCAAATTAAATCCTTATTATGCTTTTGATGTATTTAAAAAGCTACTCGGTACAAATAGCATGAATTGGCATAATTTCTACAGAAACTGAGTATCTTTCTGTACTATGTGTAATTTATATTTTTAGCCTGTGCCCTTCCAAGGTCATCATTTCCATGCAAGAGCTGTCATTTCCCTGCAGATGTCTGTGAAATGCAGTGTCTCTAATTGCACTTATCAGTATTAACAAGAGAGCTACTTTAAAAATCTGTACACAATTTATTCTCTTAATCACAGTGCGAACCCACACATGATCTGCTTTTATTATTGAGAAACTGGTCATTAACCAAGTCATCTCAAAGCACTTTTTTCTAATGCTGAATTTAGGAGGGAAAGTGAAACAATGCAACCAGTTCTTGGAAGCAGTCAGTGAAATCTATAAAAAGAATCACCACATTGCTTTATTGGGTTTAGGTTTATACGTTGCTCTTTACTTTGGTGATGAATTATGTTGCTAATAATTAAAGTCTGTTTTTGTTTTCTCCAGCGAACTAAATGTAGCTGCTGTTGATGCAAACCTCACATTAGCTGTGTCAAAAAATGTGGCAAAGACCATCCAGTTATATGGTGTAAAATCGGAGCAGCTTGTAAGTGATATCCCTTCTGGAAACTTTCATAATTTTGTTCAATGTTACCAATTATGCAATATTTGACTAACTGTAAATATTGAATTTACTAAATATTAATTTACTGGCATTTTTACTTAAGTGAAATTTTGAATTTTTCTGATGAATTTAAACCAGAAAAAGTGTTACATTAAAAATAGCCCTCTTGGGGTTGGCCCCGTGGCCTAGTGGTTAAGTTTGGTGTCCTCTGCTTCAGTGGCCTGAGTTCAGTTCCCAGGCTCGGACCTATACCACTTGTCAGCGGCCGTGCTCTGGTGGCAACCCACATACAAAATAGAGGAAGATTGGCACGGATATTAGCTCGGGGTGCATATTCCTCAGCAAAAAAATAGCCCTCCTACCATTGTCATACTTTCAGAACACAGGCAGGTTTTATAAGGCTTTTTAAAAAATACATGTGCTACTTTATGGGCTAATTATATATATTTTTAAATATAATTATTTCAGATTGATCAAATTTCCCAACTCATGTGTCTGCTTACTCCAGATATCATTCACACAGTTACCTAGTGTGAAATTGACTTAAAATTGTAGTAGAAAAAATGTTGATTTACTTTCTAAAGGTTCTAACCCTAGAGCATGGAAATTTAACTCTAAAATTATTTTATTTGAAACAGCTGTTTGCATGTATTTAAAATAATAGCTACACAGGCACACCTGATGGCCTAGTAGTTAAAGTTTGGCGTGCTCCACTTTGGCGGCCCGGGTTCAGTTCCTGGGCACAGAACCACACTACATGTCTGTCAGTAGCCATGCTGTGGTGGTGGCTCACATAGAAGAAGCAGAGGACTTACATCTAGAATATACAACTATGTACTGGGGCTTCGGGGAGGAAAAAAAAAAAAGAGGAAGATTGGCCAAAGATGTTAGCTCAGGGTGAGTCTTTTTTTTTTTTGTGAGGAAGATCAGCCCTGAGCTAACATCCATGCCAATCCTCCTCATTTTGCTGAGGAAGACTGGCCCTGGGCTAACATCTGTGCCTACCTTCCTTCACTTTATACGGATCGCTGCCACAACATGACCTGACAAGCCCTGCATCAGTGCGTGCCCAGGATCCGAACCCGGGCTGCCAGCAGCGGAGCACACGCACTTAACCACTACGGCACTGGGCCAGCCCCATGAGTCTTTCCCAGCCAAAAAAAAAAAAAAAGTGAATTGTTAAAAAATAATAATAATAAAATAATAGCTACATAACTTAATCATAATCTTAATCTATATATTAGTGTTTTAAAGTTAAGCACATCTATTTAACTAGTATATTATGTATGCTAACTGAAATCCAAAGAATAAGGCTTTAGTGTATTTTTAACTGTCATTGATGGACTACTTTTAGAGGATATGCCAAAATCTCATATCTCTACTATCTTTATAGGGGTAGCCAACCATGTTTTCAGTTTAGTCTCTCTGACTGCTCCCAGTTGAAACGTTGTAAAATGAAGTATTCTGGTTTTACTTATATCTTAGTAGTCCCAGTTGATTCTGGAATAATTTTTAGGGTAAGTTGGTAAAAAATTGAAGATATTTGCAAAAATGATCCTTGGTGGTAACAGCCCTATCACGAGGCTTCCTACTTTCAGTTCCAATAGATGGCCAGATTTTGTTTGTATATTAATATGGTGCTATTTTTCATTCTGTTGTTCTTGCAGCCTTGACAGATAATTTAGAAGCATCTTTTTTAAACTTTGTTTTTGAAAACTAGCCCTACAGGGACTGTGAAAGCTCTTTGTAGGTAATGAGATGGCTAATTTTTCTCTCAAACTTTTTAAATAGAAGTTTTATTATAATGTTTGTTGCTTTAAAAAACATGGTTTATTGTGATAAATGAAATTCAGTATTATATCCAATAGAGTTTAGTGTAATTACTGAAAATGTCAGGGGAAAAAATCCTTATGAGATGGTCCCACCTGAGAACAACAACATAAGGAAGAGCCAGCATATATATAGAAAGTATTTTGTTTTTCTGCAGCAGGAGGGGCAGTGGTAATGGTAACATGTGACTTCAGTT
Source organism: Ceratotherium simum simum (assembly GCF_057802395.1). Taxonomy (NCBI): domain Eukaryota; kingdom Metazoa; phylum Chordata; class Mammalia; order Perissodactyla; family Rhinocerotidae; genus Ceratotherium; species Ceratotherium simum. Next base: position 18,449,950 of record NC_141900.1, read on the forward strand.
AAGGCGGTAATGGCAAAAGGCTTTGACAAAATTAAAATATATCAACAGAGATTTGATTCAATTGATACTGCTGGTTGAATAGTCTGTGACCCTAAATTACTCAGGCTTACCAAACCTACAATGCTAAAGGTTAACAGAAAGTCATTGACTTCAAAAATTTTTTAAGTGAATTTTTTTTCAAAAGTAATTTTACTTTTCAACTTTCATGTTAGTGTGTAAAGAAAGCCTAAGCATTAAATAAGATTATAAAAAACATATGCTTTATTTTTAAAATATATTATTAATGACAGCATTTTAGTGTTCATTTCTTATTTTTTGGCTGTTAATGCTATTTCTGTTACTCCCCTATATTTTTAAATTTGACATGTTTTGTTCTTTGATCTTCCCATATTCCTATTCTTTTAGAATTATTTCACTGAAAACATTTAGAGGAAAATAGCCAAATATTAAGTCTTTAATGAGAGAGAGACATGAAACAGATTTTTAAGTAGAATATCTATTCTATCTGTACATGGAAATGTTGACTTGAAATTTGGTGTGATAACTAAGTCTATAAATGGAGTATTCTTTTTATAGATGAAAAATTTAAGCCTCAAGTCCACAAGGTTGAAAAGTGACAGAAATCAGATCATTAATGGAATGTTCAAGCAGTGAGATAAAAGAAAGCTAGAATCTTAAAGACAAGCTTGTTTTCAAAAAGGGTGACTTGAAAATACAAAACTTGAAATGTAGAATGAGCAGCTTTCCAGAACCCTAAGTTTATTTCCCTAAAGGTTAGTTGTGGAAGTTTCTTGGCTATCAGAACATTGTAGTATACTTAACTATAGCTTGAATTCACACCATGAGAAAGGCTCATGAAAGGATTTTTCAAGTTGATCCTTTCTGTGGGCCATCTTTCTGGTCATCTAAACTCGCTATGGATATTTGGATATGTTCTTCCACATACCTACGAAAACTATATTTCTTTTCCACCTCATTATTTTAATGTTCTAGTGTATTGAGGAATATAACATATATAAATTATATATGTATAGTACATATATGCTTATAAATAACCTGAAATTATTTTATCATTGTATAGGTATTATTTTATTTAAGGTTTTTCTGTTATTAATGACCAGTTATGTGTCATACAAACCTAAACCTCTATAGGGACAAATCCTTAAATCCTTTTTTGTTACTCTTAAATAGTACCAGGGAATTCATTTTTTAAGGTTAGAGTAGGGCCATAAAACTAACTGCCATTATTAAGCATTTATAGTGGCTTGGATTATGCTAAGCCATTTACATGTGTTATCTCATTTATTTCACAACAATCTTATGAAATGGAAGTATCAATATCTGCCACTACAAAATGTGGAAATAGGGTGAGAAAGGTTAGTAGCATGCCCAATATAGACTGCTAAAAGTAGAATGCCAGCTAGAAAGTGTTGAAACTAGCATTCAAACTCAGATTTGACTCTAGACCAAGCTTTAAAACTCTCTTTTATCTCAGCACAAATACATCTTTCCTTTTTATTTAAGAAAAGTGGGATTATGCTGTACCAATTGATTTGTCATTTACTTATTCACTTTACAGTGACTAGAGATCTATGCCTACTATTTTAATACATACATAATGTATTTTATCTATGTGTCATAGTTTATTTAACTTCTGTGTTCCTAATGGGTAGTGTCTTGGTCCATTCAGGCTGCTATAACAAAATGCCATAAACTAGGGGCTTATAAACACCAGCAATTTATTTATCACAGTTCTGGAGGCTGGGAAGTCCAAGATCAAGGCACCAGCAGATTCGGTGTCTGGTGAGAGCCCCTTTCCTGGTTCATAGATGGCTGTCTTTTCCCTGTAACCTCACAGGTTGGAAAGGGCAAGGGGGCTTTCTCTTTTATAAGGGCACTAATCCCATTCATGAGGGCTCTGCCCTCATGACCTAATCACCTCCCAAAGTCTCCACCTCCTAATGCTATCACCCTGGGCATTAGGTTTCAATATGTGAATTGGAGAGGTTACAAACATTCAGGTGATAGCAGATATTTAGATGGTCTAGTAGTTTTGTTTAGAAATAACAAGTATTTAGCCTTGAGTTCTCACGTTATAAGCAATAGGGTTATAAGCAATAGGTTATAAGCAATAGAGTTATAAGCAATAGGGTTCACTTCCTCTACTAAGTATTTAATTTAGTATGTGTCTTGTGAATATCAGCCTTCTAGGTGCTCTTTTGTGAAAATGAGATCAGTGTTTTTTAGACTCTCTTCATTTAAAAATTCTTATTCATTTGTCTTGGCAGCAATTGTCAAGTTATAGTTAATTTACTAAGTAAAATTTTATGTTCAAAATACACACACACCTATAGATGTATATATCATAATATTTTATGATTGAACTGAATGAATTGATTATTTAATGGTGATATATTGGTAATTTGCTTGTATAGTTCTGAAATGTGACATTTAGAAGAAAATGTTATTAGACCTTGCTATGGCAGGTTTGAATCAATGTTTTTCTTGTCCTCTGTATGTTAAAAGGAAATTAAAATCTTAGTATATAGGGGAATTATTGTGGTACTTTTATAATTTATAGCCCATAAACTTTTGTGATATCAAAATTATAGGCAAATTAATACTAATAAATATTCCTTTTAAAAGGTAAATTGTTAGGACTTTTTCTAACAGTATTATCTGATGGTTTTAGGGAATGACATCTAGAATCTTAGTGGGTAAATGTCAAATGTTATAAAATGTGAGAAAGTAGATTGGCATTTAATTAGGTTGCAGACCATTTGAAACAATAATAGGAATGACATTTAACGGGAGGTTTCAACTTCAATGCAGTTCAGTAGCTGTGTATGAGGTCAGTAGTTCTAGATGGCAGGGTTTTTTTTTAAAGCTTTGTAAATATACACTTTATTCTTTGTATAATTTCATAAGTACTTTGGAGACTTGACATTCCTGTAATAGAAGAAAACCTACATGTGTGATATTTAAATGATGATATAGAAACATATGAGTTCAACTTTTTTAGTTTTAAAAGGATTATTTAATGCAGATTTAAATGTCATCTACTTGGATACTGCTCCATATAATATCATATGGTAATAACTTATGTTATTAACATTCAAATAAAGATAATAAAAATATTAAGTCATTTGGAAGAGTGTCTGTATTTTGTGCAGACAGATGAAACATATCAGTAGATTCTCCTAGACCAATACACTTGAGCTGTAATACAAACACACTGATCCCGTTGGGTTACCTACCCTCTTGATTCTTTACTTCCACTCTTTCTTACCTCTCTTCTTATGTTGGACTATTTTAGGATCACTCTTTCTTTCCTTTAAGATAGCTTTCTGACTTGCTTCTGAGACTTGTAAGAGTTTGATTTTCTAGGGGCTGTGCCAGGTCAGTAGTAGATGGTCATGCATATCCAAGATTTTGTAGGCCATAGTGAAGACAGAGAGAAATGTCAAACAATGGTTATTGTCATTAGGAAACATTTTTAGGAGAAAGTCAAAAATTCAAAGTCATCAAAGTCTGTCAAAGTCTGTATTAGTTATCTGTTGCCACAAGAATGTTGCATAACAGACAACCACAAAACCTGAGTGGTGTACGATAAGCATTTATTGCTCATACTTCTCAAGGCAGATGGGGAACAGGGAGGTGACTGCTGATCTCGGCTGGGTTTTCTCAAAGCAGGCTGGCTGCGGATCTAGGCTGGCATTCCGTGGTTAATGCTCTGCTCTGTTCTGCATCTCTCTAATCCTGCAGCAGGCTATCCTGGGCTTGATCTCAAGGTGAAGGCAGAGGCATAAGAGAGAAAGTATCTCTGTAAGTCTGGCTCGCCAAAACAGCCCATCTACGGTGTAATACTAAATAGCAAAGGAAGTGGATGCAGAGGATGAGGATTGGGACCAGTTATGCCATCTATCACAAAGCCAAATTGGGAGCTTGGCAAATACAGAAAAAGAGAGCTCGTGAATGTTTCTTTTTATTGCCAAAGACCAAATCTCCCTACTTGAATCCTATCAGTGTATATTAAATTTTTAAAAATATTTATTTATGTATTTTTATCTTTTATTGAGATATAATTGACTTTATATTAGTTTCAAGTGCACGACATAATTTTTTTTCTTGTGATGACAGCTTTTAAGATTTACTTTTTTAGTGACTTTGAAATATATAATACAGTATTGTTAACTATAGTCCCCCTGCTATAGATTACATCCCCAGGACTTATTTGTTTTATAAATGGAAGTTTGTACCTTTTGACCATCTTCACCCATTTTCCCACTCCCCACTCCCCTCCTCTGACAGTCATCAATCTGTTCTCTGTATCTATGAGTTTGGTTTTTGTTTTTATTTAGATTCCAGTTGTAAGTGATAGCATGCAGTATATGTCTTTCTCTGACTTATTTTACTTAGCATAATGCCCTAAAGGTCTATCCATGTTGTCACAAATGGCAGGATTTCCTTCCTTTTTATGGCTGAATAATATTCCATTGTATCTATATATTGCATTTTCTTTATCCATTCATCTGTCAGTGGACACTTAGGTTGTTTCCATGTCTTGGCTAGTGTAAATAATGCTGAATTGAACATGGGGGTGCAGATGTCTTTTCAAGATAGTAATTTCATTTTCTTCAGATAAATACCCAGAAGTGAAATTACCAGATCATATGATAGTTCTATTTTTAATTTTTTGAGGAATCTCCATACTGTTTTCCATAGTGGCTGCACCAATTTACGGTCCCACCAACAGTGCACAAGGGTTCCCTTTTCTGCACATCCTCACCAACACTAGTCATTTCTTGTGTTTTTTTGTTTTTTTTTTTTTTGCTAAGGAAGATTTGTTCTGAGCTAACGTCTGCTGCCAGTCTTCCTCTATTTTGTATGTGGGTCATCGCCACAGCACAGCTGACAAGTGGTGTAAGTCCGTCCCTGGGATCCAAACCCGGGAACCTGGGCTGCTGAGGTGGAGTGTGCAGAACTTGAACCACCAGGCCACAGGGCCTGCCCCTCTTGTCTTTTTAATAATAGCCATTCTAACAGATGTGACGTAGTATCTCATTGTGGTTTTGATTTGCATTTCCCTGATGATTAGTGATGTTGAGTGCTTTTTCACGTACCTGTTGGCCTTTTGAATATCTTCTTTGAAAAATGTTCAGATCTTCTGCCCATTTTATAATCAGATTTTTTTTTGATATTGAGTTGTATGAGTTCTTTTTATACCTCTTACCAGATACATTATTTGCAAATACTTTCTCCCAAGTGTATATTAAATTTTTTATGGCATTTGACTATCAGCTTCATAGCCAAAGAAGATGGAAGTTCATTACTATGTTAACTTACTTAATGATTTTAATTAATGTTAATATTACTTTGGGGCCAGCCCGGTGGCTTAGCAGTTAAGCATGCGCGCTCCGCTACTGGCGGCCTGGGTCCGCATCCCGGGCGCGCACCAACACACCGCTTCTCTGGCCATGCTGAGGCCACGTCCCACATACAGCAACTAGAAGGATGTGCAACTATGACATACAACTATCTACTGGGGCTTTGGGGAAGAGAAAAAGGAGGAGGATTGGCAATAGATGTTAGCTCAGAGCCGGTCTTCCTCAGCAAAAAGAGGAGGATTAGCACAGATGTTAGCTCAGGGCTGATCTCCCTCACAAAAAAAAATATATGTATGTATTACTTTGAAAAACTCATGAGCCCTTTTCTGTGTGATGATATATATTTTGACCCCTTATCACATTCTCTAATCTTTGTTCTTCTAAACCTATTTTCATTACCACAAGTGTATAATATTCAAATAATTATTTTCCCTCTTCTAATTTTTCCTTATCTCTTTCATTACAAAATATACTTTTATTTATTTTTTCCTTTATTTCAGAATGTAGATTTCTGCAATTTCTTGACAAATAGAATTTTCCACACCAACTCCAGGAAATACAAGTGGTAATTAGAGACTTGAAAAGAAATTGGCAATTGGATCTTGCCCCATAATTTTTCACTGCCATGTTAACACTTTGATATCATGAAGATTTTTTAATACGTTATTCAGCTTTTCTTGGTGTTCTCATTGACAGGATTAGTCTGAATTAGCCTGGTCCATTTTTATTGGAATTGGAAGTCTTAACGCTATTGAGCTTTTACATCTTTTCAAGCATATTAGTGATCAAGAAGAGCTTTTAATCTTATCCCTATTCCAAGGTAAAGGCATATAATTTAATTCCGTAATGAATGCTTAAAAATTATACGATTTGAAAGTATGTTTCTGGGAGAGAAAGTTATCAACGTTTAGTCAAGGTTAGGCTGTGATTCACTTAGAGCACCCTCTTCCCTAGCACACACAGACATACAAGTACATACAGCAATAAAAATATAGCCATACTCACGAGGAAGATATCAAGAAAACCTACGTTTACCTCCTAGGGTTGCTATTGGTATCAGCGTGGTGCAACATGAGGCAAGATTGCCTTGCATGGAAACAAGGCCAAAACACACTCAGGAACTGGATCTGCAGTATCGCAGTGTGAGGGGACTGAGAGCCACCAGCATTAGGTGTGGTTCTGAATTGGAGCGCTGTCGTGGGAGTGGTGGGGAGGGAGGCATGGTTGAAAGGGCAACTGTAAAACCCTCAGACATCAGGGGCAAACAGAGAGAGGAAGAAAAGACACACATATACTTCCTTTTAAAAATTAGGATGTAGGGGCTGGTCCAGGGGCGTAGCGGTTAAGTGCGAGCGCTCCACTGTGGCGGCCCAGGGTTTGGATCCCGGGTGCTCAGCGATGCACCACTTGTCAAGCCATTGCTGTGGCGGCGTCCCATATAAAATGGAGGAAGATGGGCACAGATGTTAGCCCAGGGCCAGTCTTCCTTAGCAAAAAAAGAGGAGGATTGGCGACAGACGTTAGCTCAGGGCTGATCTTCCTCACCAAAAAAAAAAAAAAAATTAGGATGCAAACTAAAATTCAGAGTTTGACTATAAAAGAATTCATTCACATCTTAGAAGCTGTTGATTGTCTTTAATTATCCTTTGCTATATCAAGCACACAGCACACTTCTGGGCAGCTTTTACTCAACTCACTAGTGTGAAGTTGTGCCTATTTAGAATATTTTCTGAGACATACCTAAAAAAATGGTGCATATGGAAAGTGTTCTTTCTGTGATAGGAATCAAGAAAATCTTCTTTCTCCTTTTTGGACAATGGTTTGAAAATTTTTTTATCGTTTTTGAGTATCTTAGGGTAGAAATTGTTAATCTGGGAGGTCTGTGAATGACGTTCAGGGAATTTGTGAACCCAAGGATATGTATGTTATCATATGTAAATTTTTTCTGGGAAGATATTGTAACAGGTTTCAAAGAGGTCTATGACTCATCCTCCCAAAATAACCGAAAAATATCTGGAAAATCTCCCAAATACTTGAAAATTAAATAACATGCATTTAAATAACTCCTGGGTCAAAAAGAGAAATGTAAAGATATGTTTTGAACTAAATAAAAATGAAAATGCAACATACCAAAATGTGGGATGCAGTTAACTTAGGGAAGTTCATAGCATTAATTGCTTATATTGGGAGGAAAAAAGGTCTCAAATCAGTGTTCCAGTCTTCTACCTCATGAAACTAGGGGGAAAAGAAAGCAAATTTAGCCCGTAGCAAGTAGAAAGAGTGAAATAAAGCTGAGAGCAGAGATCAATCAAGTTGAACACAGAAAACCAATCGAGAAAAATCAGTGAAACCAAAAGCCTGTTCTAGAATTACAAGTGACTTTTGTAAAATCAACATACATGTAGGGGAGGAAGTACTCTCCCTCTACCCTCCTGGGTTCAATAGCTGGGTCTGTGAAATAAACTGACAGTAGGCAGATTAACAGGAGAAAAAGTATACAAATTTATTAATTTTTAATAGTACATACATGAGGACATCACAGGAAAATAAAAGTGAATATCCAAAAAGGATGAAATTTGAGAGCTTATATACTGTCTTAATACGGGAAGGGGAAGGGGGAATATAGGCTACTTAGGGGAGAGTAAATGATTTTTAGGAAAGGTGAATGGACCCTTAGAAGAATAGATGGGAGATAGGATAGTTTGTAACAAAGTTCGTCTGGGTGTGATGTTGGCTTCTAGTCTCCTCTCCTCTGATGAGCGTCAGTCTTCCCTGGTTGATGAAACGCCTTGGGGAGGATTTCTGACGACTGAGGTCCTTTTGGAAGATATGCCTCTAAGCAGATGAGGTGAGTTCAGAGAAAGCCTCTCCTTGTATTTTCTGTTTTTTTAAGTGCCTTCCCCTCAAAATAAAGAGTAATATACCAAAGCAGCATATTTTGGAGTGGCATGTCCTGAACTCCTTCATATACAAGTTATACAAAAATAACTATTTCTATTTACCAATTACAAACAGAAAATAGAATTTATTTTTAAAAAATACTATTTATAGTGATGTCAGAAAATATCAAATTCCTATGAATAATTTGATAAAATATGGGCAACACTACACTGACAAGTATAAGCCTTATTGAGAAAAATTAAAGAAGAATTAAATAAATGATGGCATATACCCTATTTATAGATTGGGTGACTCAGTATTATAAACATGTCAATCAACCCTTCCAAAATTGATCTGTAGGTTCAGTGTAGCAATATACTTTATAACAATGCAGGAAGATTTGCTGTACTGGATATCAAGATGCATTGTAAACCTACAGTAATTAAGATAGTGAAGTATTAATGCGAGAGAGAGAAATAGAACACTGAGAGAGAAACGGCCCCACACATACGTGGTCACTTGCTATGTGACAAAGATGGCACTGGAGAGCAGTGGGGAAAGGATGGTCTTTTCCGTAAGTGAGGATGAGTTAGTTCAGTAGTCTTCTGGGAAAAAATGCAAGTTGATCTTCACCAGAGACAAAAATCAATTCTACATGGACTATAGATCTAAATGTGAAAGGAAAACCTAATAGAAATGCCTGCACATGTACACTAAGAGACATGTATAGCAGCATTATTTATAATAGCCCCAAACTAGAAACAATCCAAATGCCCATCAAGAATAGAATAGATACATAAATTCTGAGATATTCATCAGTGGAATACTATACAGCATTGAAAAACAAACAAATTACAGTTTATGTACATTCCTACATAATGTTGAGCAAAATATAAATATATATATATAATGTTACTGTAAATGAAATAATACTAATATGTCCTGAATGATTCCATTTATATAAAGAAGTCACCTTCCAGGAGGAAGGAAGAGATAGTGATTGAGTTGGGACCATAAGGGAGTATTTTTGGAGTGCTAGTAGTGTTTAAATTTTTTTCCTGTGGTTACAAGAGTTTTTGATTTGTGATAATTTATCTGTACGTTGATGTTTTCTTATATATTTCTATCTGCATTTTATATTTCAATTAAAAATACTTTATAACGTACTAAAGTTCGTGGGGCACAGCAAAAGCAGTTCTAAGAGGGAAGTTCATAGTGATAAATGCCTGCCTCAAGAAACAGAAGTTTCAAATAAACAACCTAACTTTACACCTCGAGGAACTAGTAAAAGAAGAATAAACAAAGCCCAAAGTTAGTTGAAGGAAGGAAATAATAAAGTTCAGAGCAGAAATAAATGAAATAGAGACTAAAAAAATAATAGAAAAGATCAATGAAACCAAGAGCTGATTCTTTGAAAAGATAAGCAAAATTGATGAACTATTAGCCAGACTCATCAAGAAAAAAAGAGAGGGGGCCCAAATAAATAAAATCAGAAATGAAAGAGAAGTTACAACCCCAACCACATAAATATGATGCATCATAAGAGATTACTATGAAAAATTACACCAACTCATTGGACAACCTAGAAGAAATGGATAAATTTCTAAAAACATGCAACCTACCAAATACTGAATCATGATGAAACAGAAAGTCTGAACAGACTGATTACTAGTAAGGAGATTGAATGAGTAATCAAAAACTTCCCAACAAAGAAAAGTCCAGGACCAGATGGCTTCACTGGTGAATTCTACCAAACACTCAAAGAAGAATCAATATTGATTCTTCTCAAACTTTTCCAAAAATTTGAAGAGGAGGCAACACTTTCAAACTTATTTTATGGGGCCAGCATTACCCTGATACCAAAAGCAGACAAGGACACCACAAGGAAAGAAAATTATAGGCTAATATATCTGATGAACGTAGATGCAAAAATCCTCAACAAAATATTAGCAAACCAAATTCAACAATACATTAAAAGGGTCGTACACCACGAGAAAGTGGGGTTTATTCCAGGGATGCAGGGATGGTTCCACATATGCAAACAAATCAATGTGATACACCACATTAACTGAAGGATAAAAATCATGTGATCATCTCAATAGATGCAGAAAAAGCATTTGACAAAATTCAGCATCCATGTATGATAAAAACTCTCAACAAAGTGGGTGTAGAGAGAACGTACCTCTACATAATAGGGCCATATGTGACAAACCCACAGCTAACATACTCAACAGTGAAAAGCTGAAAGCCTTTTCTCTAGATCAGGAACAAAACAAGGATGCCCACTCTTGCCGCTTTTATTCAGTATAGTATCGGAAGTCCTAGCCAGAGCAATTAAGCAAAAATAAATAAATAGAGGCATTCAGATTGGAAAGAAAGAGGTAAAACTGTCACTTTTTGCAGATGACATGATATGTGTAGAAAACCCTAAAGAATCCACCAAAAAACTGTTAGACTAATGAACGTATTTAGTAAAGTTCAAGGATACAAAATCAATACACAAAAATGTGCTGTGTTTCTATACGCTAATAATGAACTATCAGAGAAAGAAGACAATCCCATTTACAAATGCATCAAAAAGAATAAATTACCTAGGAATAAATTAAACCAAGGAGGTGAAATACCTGTATTTTGAAAACTATGAGACATTGACAAAAGAATTAAAGAAATTGAAGAAGACACAAATAAGTGGAAAGATATTCTGTGTTCATGGTTTGGAAAAATCAGTATCATTAAAAGGTCCATACTACCCAAAGCAATCTACAGATTCAGTGCAGTCACTATCAAAATACCAATGGCATTCTTCGCAGAAATGGAACAAACGATCCTAAAATTTGTATGGAACTATAAAAGACCCCGAATAGCCAAAGCAACCTTGAGAAAGAACAAAAAAGCTGGAGGCATCATGCTTCCTGATTTCAAACTATATTACAAAACTATAGTAATCAAAATAGTATGGTACTGGCATAAAGACACACAGAGATCAGTGGAACAGAATAAAGAGCCCAGAAATAAACCCATGCATATATGGTCAATTAATCTACAACAAAGGAGCCAAGAATATACAATGGGGAAAGGAAAGTCTCTTTCATACATGATATTGGGAAAACTGGACAGCCACATGCAAAAGAATAAAAATAGACCGCTATCTTACACCATACACACAAATTAACTCAAAATGGATTAAAGACTTGAATATCAAGACCTGAAACCATAAAACTCCTAGAAGAAAGCACAGATGGTAAGCTCCTTTACATAGGTCTTGGCGATGATTTTTTGAATCTGACACCAAAGGCAAAAGCAACAGAAGCAAAAATAAATAAGTGGGACTGCATCATTAGGGAAATGCAAATCAAAACCACAGTGAGATATCACCTCACACCTATTAGAATGGCTATTATTAAAAAGACAAGAAATAACAGGTGTTGGCGAGGACGTGGAGAAAAGGGAACCCTTGTGCACTGTTGGTGGGAATGTAAATTGGTACAGCCACTATGGAAAACAGTGTGGAGATTCCTCAAAAAATAAAAAATAGAACTACTATATGATCTGACAGTTTCACGTCTGGGATTTTATCTGAAGAAAACATAAAACACTAATTCAAAAAGATATATACACCCCATGTTCATTGCAGCATTATTGACAATAGCCAAGATATAGAAACAATCTGAGTGTCCATTGATGGATGAATGGATAAAGAACAGGTGGTATATGTACACAATGGAATATTATTCAGCTGCAAAAAAGAATGAAATCTTGCCGTTTGCAGCAACATGGATGGACCTTGAGGGCATTAAGCTAAGTGAAATAAGTCAGTTGGAGAAAGACAAATACCATATGATCTCTATTATATGTGGAATCTAAAAAAAAAAAAGACAAGCTCATAGATAACAGAACAGATTTGTGATTACCAGAGGCAGGGGGTGGGGGAATGGGGGAAATGGATAAAGGGGGTCAAAAGGTAAAAAGTAATACCAAAAACAACAACCAAGGCCTTGTCTGAGGAGCAGAACGTCATGGACTGCTGAAAAAGAAAAGAAACAAAGGGATTTCCAGGGCCCTTCTGTGTCCCCTGCTGTCTCCTCTCCCTTGAAGCTGCAAGGGAGGCAGGAATTCTACATTAATTCCGGCCAACTGAATATATTCTAAAACCTTTTAAAGTATTGACTTGAGGTTAACAGTGTGTTAGGGATCATGATCTACAAATAATTATTTAATTTCTGGAGATAAAAATTCAGATTCAGCAAGTTTTCTGAGCATTCCCTAGACACTGGGCATGCATTTGCTTATTTTATCCTCACATCATGTATTACAACCTGCTCATGATATAACTGATAATGCTAAGGCTCAGAGAGGTTTAGCAGCCTGATCAGGGTCACACAGCTAAGAATTAAAAAAAAAAAAAAAAAGTATATTATTTCCAGGCCCTATTTGCAATGTAGTTTATATTACAATATCTTTGGTATGTGTCTCATTCTTCTCTTGGCTGTGAGCTCTGTAGTAGTAGAATGTGCCTAGATACATCCATCTTCATGATCTCATAGCAGCCAGCAGGCTGCAGGTAGTATTGCTGAGAAAAAGTCTTTCTTGAAACTTTCATTCAAGTATTCAGCAAATATTTATGAAACTGCAAAAAAAAAAAAAAGAAACTTAAAAAAACCTTTATAGGGATATGTATAGGTGGCACATAGGTGTATCCTACCTTTATAGGAGAGTAGTCATTCAATCTGGGACTGGAAAGGATATGGAGGCTTTAAAATTTTGGAAGATACTTAGTGGATCTCTAAATATTTAATAAACTAATCTTAGGAAAAAAGTGAAAAAGGAGACAGATCAGGCGAAGTGGAAATGCCTTTTTTCTTCCTTAGTTCACCAACCACGCACCTCTCCCCAGTTTAAAGATCCAAAAACTTCCTAAAATAAACTAACCAAAACTAAATACAGTATGCTATACATTTTGGAAGTTTGGTGAAAATAAAGCTGTGTGTGTATGTAAGGCATCTTTTTTTTGGTGTGTATTTCTTGTTTTCTATTTTGTTAATTCAGAACATATGTAAGCATTGTCTTTGCTGAGAACTGTATTTAGTTGGGAAATCAAATTTCTAACTGTAATCATTCTAATAGCCTTCAAAGATTGACAGTAATGACAAGGAATATTGAGCTATGGGGAATTCAAATCCCTTTCCTTTCTCTCGCAAGCTTCCATAGAAAATGCTTCAAGAAAATATTGATATTTTGGGAGCTTGGTTACACATTAGTGAGGGAAATGCTTCATAGTCTTGTAAAGATTTCTGTGTGCCAATTTGGAAAACTCTCTGAGATATATTATTAGGCTAGAAAAAGACTGTGAAAATAGTACATTTAGTAGTCCCACCTGTACGTAAAATAGATACATACATAAATGCTGTTTTGTGCTTTTCCTTCCTTTTTTTTTTTTCCTAGAAAGTCACAACAAGAAACAGCAGAGCGCGCGCACTTAACCGCTAAGCCACGGGGCTGGCCCTATGCCTGGATTCTTGATACTGAGACTAGAGACTGACTAAATGCTCTCACTTTCCCAGAATTCCTGTGACACTATCTAATATCCTTGAAACTCTACCACCTTGACTCTGGGTCATGCTAGCCCTTGCAAGATAGGGTGAGGGCTTTGGCCTTCACTCTGAGTGAGGGGGAAGCCATTTAATGGTTGAACACGGAAGGAGGAAATCCAGCTCAAAAGCAAGGATTGAAATGCAAGAAGTTATAGTAAGCACAAGTAGTTGGTAAACATGTAGGTAAATCTAAGCCTCAATTGCATAAAATAAGAAATAGTAGTGACTAATTTGGGACATATAAACAAGACAGAACTAAAATACAAGTCCTCATTAAAGTTTAAAATGAGGAAGGGATAATGAATTTTAAAGCATTCTAAACTGCCTGTATGGTTCAGGAGGAATGTAAAGCCATAGAGACTTTGACTTGAGTATGAATTTTAACAATTTAATTATGGTCACTGAAAAAATAGAAATAGAATATCTAACTTCTGAATGAATTGATGGACAAATGGGTAAAAGAGAAAGAGTACCAGTTCAGCAAAAGACTGAAAAGTAAACAGAAGAAAAAAAATCATATAAAAAGTTCATAGCAAGATGGATTCCAAATATATCATTAATCACAATAAATGTAACTAGATTAAACTGGCCACTGTCATTTCTCAATTTGGTTATGATCAATGACTAAATTTAGCTTTGTGTGATATATCTAAAACATAAGGACATATAAAGGATGAAAGTAAAGGAATGGAGAAAAACTACTTCAGGCAATTATTAATTAGACAAAAGCTCATATGACTATATTAACATCAGAAAAAATAGACTAAGGCAAAAAGCATTATTAGAGATTAGGGATGGAGTGTCACAAAATGAGAAAAGGAACACTTTACTAGGAAGGTATAAGGATTATGATACACCTTACAACACAGCCTCAGACTAATAAAACAAAATGGATAGAATTTCAGAGAGAACTTGAAAAATCCACTATCAAAATGGGAGATTGTGAGGGTTAAGGGGATTAATCAGGCCACAGTAGAATGATACTCTTTAGAATTACCTTTTTAAGGCTCCTCAGACAATTATAGTCATTTGCGGCAGACAGAAACATGGAATGACATTATGGCCAGATTTCGCAAAATAAATTTCGAATTTTTTAGATAATCACTGCTCTCAATCAGATAATTAACCTTTTTTTTTTCTTTCTGTTTTTGACATTATGAACACTACTATTAAGATTAATATACAAAGAGAGCCTCATTAGCTTGGAGTTCAATAGTATAAAATTTTTTTATTATTAAGACTAAATTGAAATTTATCTTTGAACTATATATGAAGAACTTCTTTGCTATGAAAATGAATAATGCATGCAAGATTATAGGTTTAATTACATCAGAATTTATATCTCTCAAAAACTGTGAAAGTACTAGTCTATATATAAATATATGAACTACTAATTATTTTTTTAAATTTTATTGGCTAACTTCGGCCTTAACAGTAGGATGCTGGTATTTTAGTTTTTCTATATCCCTGAGGGTAATAAACTTCCATTTCTTTTGGAAATTCTGTGGTTTGAAATTCAGTCAGTACTAAACCCAAATTACCCAAATCAAAGAGGCCTTATTCTCTATACTTTATGGATATGTGAAGAGATTTTCTGTTGATTAATGAATTAGTTATAGTACTCATTATTGGAAAATGGGAAAAGCTCGGTGTAACTGACAGTGAACAGTTCTCTCTTCTTCAAAAAATTAAAAATATGCAGACTTGTGACTCTCAATTTAATTAAGAAGTCCAGTGTTTAGGAGCCAGTGATTGGTCGCAGGTAGGTGGAAATTCCATCTGTTGTTCAAAAGCGTAAGGCTCTTTGAAGAAAAATAAAGTAAAAGCTCTAAATGATCCATTCTTAGCAAATTGTGTATGCCTTCCCCACCCCCTGTAGTTACCAAATCCCATGAGCCAGGTAGAGATTTTGACTTAAAGGACAGAAGCATGGGAGAAGATCTAGAGGAGATTAATGAGAAAGGTAAGTTGATAAAAGGGTTTTGTAACAGGAATACAGGATGTCTGAGCAATACAGCTTTGAATTACAAAGCTGTATTTTATTCCTGTGTGCTGGTCGTGCTCATCTCTCATGTATAATAAACAAGATTTGATTTTGTTTCCAGCTTTTTGGTTATATGTTAACTGTCCAAAAGGGAACCTATCTCAAGCTGTCATCTCCTTGATAACAGATTTGTGGGAAGGTTTAGTCTGATGTCAAGATGTGATAGCACTATTGCATCTGTTCTGTGGTTGAATGTACCTGTCCTTATTTTTAGATAAATAGATAAGTAGTAACACCTCTTTTTTTAAGTAGTCAAGTATTTGACAAAATCAACAGTCTGAAATATAAATTAGAACCAGGAAGGAAATAAAAACGTCCTCTAACTGCTAGAATTGATGTGACCATGTCCATGCACTAAAGTATACAATTAATTCCTAGGAAAGCATCCCAGCTTTCATGTGTTTAGTCCACTAGTTTTCCACTTTAAAGCAAGTTAGACCAAGATGAGGGGAGATAAGACCAAAAAGAGAAAACTTAGGAATAAGACACCTTAGGAATAAGAGAAGGGTTCATAAAATCATCAAAATATAAAGATAAAAGAAACGTAAAATTTCAAAGGTTGTAGTAACCTAAGGCTGTTTAATGAGCGAAGGGGCAAATAGCCATGTATACCCTACTAAGCTCTAACAGAGTCATTTTTAAAACAAAAATGTGTAGTAGCTCAAAAACACCACTCACTATAACACTTGTGGAACATTCACAGTTGTTAATTTAAATAGACTTTGCCTTCTTAAGGTGCACTCTCTGTGTACCTTATTTATGAAACCAGAAAAATATGATATACTGTAGAAAGATTTTCTTGAAAATAGTTTCTGATAGTTTTAGCACCTAAGAAAATTAGTTTCATTTGTCAGGGAAGTTTAGTTAGGTATACAGCTTGGGAAATGAAGAATTGCTGTGTAAACCTATGGGTTTGTCCTTGGCTGTCCATTTGCAGAAACATACCCTACATCTGGATTCCAAATACAACACAGTTTTTTTCTTTTTTCCTTTTTTTTTTGGTGAGGAAGATTAGCCCTGAGCTAACAACTGTTGCCAATCCTTCTCTTTTTGCTGAGGAAGATTGGCCCTGGGCTAACATCCATACCCATCTTCCTCTACTTTATACATGGGACGCCTGCCACGGCATGGCTTGACAAGCAGTGTGTAGGTCTGCACCTGGATCCGAACCTGCGAACCTCAGGCCGCTGAAGCGGGGTGCACAAACCCAACCACTGCACCACTGGGCCAGCCCCAGGATTCCAAATACAATATAATTGCTAATGTATTACATGCTATATTTAGTATTAGGGATGTTTGATAATTTAATTGTGGGATCGTATATATATTTATATAATTTTATATTTTTATAGGATAATTGGAATATTATAATGTGATATTTAATCACAATTCTATTTTTGTGTTCCTTAACCTGAACCAGGTAATCTACAAGTATTTGATAAGAAAGTGTAAATAAAAATCAGTTACTATATTCATCTGTGTCACAGATTAGTAGATCAAAAGAGATGATCTTTCCCGAAAACCTTCTTTTGGGCAAGTAAACAGTAACCAAAGCAGTTTATTTTCTCATAGTATTTTTCTTGGGTGGAAATCATGCATCTTTCATTTTTATAATAGATGAAATTATTTTGTATAACTATTTCTAAGTGTTTTCTACAGTGAACCTTTTAGATAACTTCATGTAATTCCACAGTGCCCTTTACTAGTATTTTGGTAACTTCCCTGATTTTGTAATGCTTCATATCTTACCTCTTAACATTTTTGCTGTATTTCTTTCCAGTCTTTTTGTAAGAGCAAACTGCTGCATAGACAAATCTGCTTTTTTTCTTACAGTTGACACTACAACGTAAGTGTCTTCCATTGTTATTTGTTCCATCATGTGAATTGCCTAGTATACCCAACCATTCTCTTATTCTTAGACATATAGGGTTTTTCCAATTTTTCTGTTTTATAAATAACACTATGCTTGTATGGGTGACTTTATTACTTTCTTAGGATACATTTCTAATAGTGGAATATGTAAGGATAAAGCAATTTTGAGGCTCTTGAAATATATTGCTCATTAGCATCTCTTGACCTAGAAAACATTTAGATAGGCCATAGAATACACTTAGAGGCATTGGACCATATGTCTAGAAAAACTGATAAGATGTAGATCAGTGATCACTAATAGAGTTCATACCCCGTGTCAGGTCTAAGAGATTTGTAGTCATGGCCTAGAGCACTGTGTTGTGAGACCATAACAGGGACGCAGTGGATTCCTGATGTTTTCTGTATATGTGAGCGGGGGGAGTGACAATCGGAGAGCCAGATATTTGCCCTTTATAGTTTTCATTAAAATAATACTTTACCTTTTATGTGTACTTTTTTTTTTTTTTGCTGTGAACTCCAAATTGGATAGAAAGCATGTATTAGATCAAAAGATTTTGTCTTAATATAAATTTCACATTAAAAATTAATTTGGTAAGTGTAATGCAAACATGCTCACCACTTTCAGAAAAATAACTAAGTATAGATATAAGTATAACTAAAGGTTCATCAAAACTTATTTCAAAATTTTTGTTAGAGGCTGGCCCAGTGGCACAACCGGTTAAGTGCACGCGCTCCACTAAGGAGGCCCGGGGTTCGCTGGTTCGGATCCCGGGCGCGCACCAACGCACCACTTGTCAAGCCATGCTGTGGCGGCGTCCCATATAAAGTAGAGGAAGATGGGCATGAATGTTAGCCCAGGGCTAGTCTTCCTCAGCAAAAAAAAAGGAGGATGGCAGATGTTAGCTCAGGGCTGATCTTCCTCACACACACACAAAAATTTTTTTGTTGAAAATATCTGATTTTAGGTATAAAAATGTTTTGACTTGTTTTCATTCAGGGAAGCATTGTAGATTAGTATACATTTCACATTGTTCTGCTCTAAACCTATGAAATTCTAATACATACTTTTTTCTCATTTGTGGTATGTATGCTTGCAAAGAAATATTTAGATTATGAACAAATCAACGTAAAAAGGAGTTATCCTGTAGTCTTAACATTTCTTTAGCAGTAATGGAAATTATAGGCAAATGGAGCACTAATGGTGTTTCTATAATATCTGGAAAGTAACTTAACCTTCTGTAATTCATAACTAATCATAATGTATTTTCTTATTCTCTTTAGACATTCTTCTAAGTCACCAACTTTATAATTCCCCAAAAGTAATTTTCAGTAGATTTTCTGAGTAGAAATTTAAAGCTGTCATCAAACTTGCCTCTTGAGTTGTCAGTGTTAATTCTTTTACTTCTAGCCCTCAGCTGTGATGTTAGGGAGATCTTGGTCATTTCACCTGCAAATTAACAATTATGTAAAAACATTCTTCATGTTAACTCTATAGCTTATCGTTGTTTCAGGGATTCAGTCTCAGTTGTTTCTCACACATTGAGTTCACATGATGTTCCTAGTGAGCAGATATACAGACTTAGAATTTCTGAAAAATAGTTTCTTCAGTTAGTTAAACTTAAAAAGAAATAATATGTCTTATCATTTGCACATCGGAACCATTTTAATTATTATTAAAGATTAATTTAGCCTATGGATTTCTTCTCTTTCCATGTGTGTGTGAGATAGTTTTAAAACTCAAATGCAGCTCTTTTGGTTTCTGACGTCTTCCCAGACTGTGTTAAATAGTATAACATGATTCACCAGTGTGTACATTTCTCGTAGTTTAGAGGGTTGAATCTCTTATTGCTCCCAGCTTTCTAGTCCCTTAGTTCCTAATGCTTTACAGCCAAAGCTGTGTTTTTGCACATCCATACAGTTTTATTCATCTCAAATAAGGTGGACTTTGAAAAAGCAACAATGAGAAACCATTACTCGGGCCCTTCATTCAACAGATACCTAGTGAGCATCTTCTATTTTAAGATGCCTTGCTGAACATGTACATGAATTAGTGAAAAGTCAGTTTTAAGGAGTTCAAATGAAGGAAAGAACTTGAAACAATAAAAGTTAAAATGGCTCAAGATGGGTGAAAGATTCTGAAGTAGTTAGGGAGTGCCTACTCTGTACAAGATCCTTTGTTACCACAACCCAGAAGGAGCCAGAATTCAGTCTGTACCTCGAGGCAGCTTCATTGGCTTTTGGTTCTGATTCCTCAGTCCTAATGAGTGTGTTGTTCCCTAGCCAGTACTGAGCTAGGCTAGAGCTTGGAGGAGTGGGTTGTAGGGAAGAAGACCAAGCAAAAGGATAAGTGAGAAGAAAATAAGAATAAGACATAGAGTTGTCTGGAGATGCAAATGATAATGCCTTACATTGCTAAGGCATTTTACAGTTTACAAAGGCTGCTTGACTATCAACTGTATTAGTAGTTCCATGTTACAGATGAAGAAATTGAAGCCACAAATTACTCAACTGGCAAGTGGTAGAGACAAGTCTAGTGTTCATTTTATTGCAGATGTTCTGTGAACAATAAGAGAATGGATAAAACAAACTCTGATAAATTCATGCAATGGAATACCACCTAGCAATAAAAAGGAACAAGCATAGGTGAAAACCAAAAGAATTATGCTGAGTGAAAGAAATTTTACATGCACATACACAAAAAACTTAATAGAAAGATATAAAATAGACAAAACTAATCAGTGGGGTAAAGTCAGTGGTAACAAGTATACTGATGTCTACAAGTTATTTTGAGATACATCAAAAATATAAAATGGATCGAGGGATAGATAGCATAAGCAACTATTATAAAATCTAGGTGGTCAGTATAGGGGTGTTCACTGTACAATTCTTTCAAGTGTTCATAGTAAAATGTTAGAAAAAAGTAAATTATGCATTATTTTTGGTGTTTTTGAAAACAGTATGTGTGAGCAAAAATAAAAAATTTTTCCCGAGAAGAACAGGACAGTGGTAGCAAGGGCTGATAAAAGAATGATCTGTGAAACACTGTCTTTGGAACTCTAAAAATATCTTTCCATGTTGTCTCTGAATGTGGCCCTGCTTAAAGCCAAGGCTGAGCAAATCAGAACAGTGGGGATTGACTGGGAAGTGGAATGAGGGAAGCTTCTGGAGTGATGCGGTTAGCATTATACAAGTAAAACCATTTACCAAATCTCATTGAATTGTACACTTAATGTATGCATTTCATTATACCTAAATTTTACCTTACAAGGAAAACTAAGTAAATATTGAATTCTAGTTGATTATGTGCGTGCTTAAGTGTTTAGGGATAAAGTATACTGATGTCTGCAAATTATTTTGAAATGAGTCAAAAATATAAAGTGAGTTGAAGGATGGATAGATACATCATATAAAGCAAATTGTAGAATGTTAATTATGAAATCTAGGTTATCAGTGTATGGGTGTTTACTGTATAGTTCTTTTAACCTGAAGGAGAAGAGGACAAGGAACTAAGAGTCCAGGGTATTGGAAGGATTATCTGCAAATATATTGAGTTAATCAAGAGTTATTACAGGAATAAGTAGCAATGAGTACACCTAGTGTCTGGATCTTGGTCTATAATACCACTTGCCGCTAAAAGGACCCGGAACTCCTTGGAGACATGGCAGATTCCAGATAAAAGTATTCTATCAGTGCAAATTTATGAAGTTGATAACTGAACTGAGGTTTTGTAAGAGAATATCCCTATTCTTAGGAAATACACACTGAAATATTTAGGGGTAGTGGGCTCTCCTGAGAGTTTAACTATTAATTTTTAACATAGTTTCTATTGGGAAAATAGGCTGTTGTCAGACCACCAACTTACAAATGACCATTTTAGAACACAGTTTGATTGCAAGTTGGTGACTGTCTATGTCCATGAGGAAAGGCAAAATAAATTGGAGTTATTTAACCTAATAAAAAGCCTTGTGTTGACTTAATAGCCATCATCGTGGGTTGTAATTTTAACAAAGGATTATTCCGTTTATTTTAATGGCAATTTTTACTATTTTTAAATTGCATTTTATTACCACAAGTAGGAATTGATAAAGTGGGACTTGAGTTTAATTTTGAAAATGTGTGTATGTGTGTGTGTGTGTGTATCAAAGGAAAGTAGAAAGAAAAATAGTATTTCTTTCTCTCATATTTTATTTGGCTCACTGTAACAAAGAGAAGATGCCCTTAGTTTCAACTTTCCTAATGGGCCAATTTTTCATATGTTTCAGATCTACATCCA
Organism: Ceratotherium simum simum; assembly: GCF_057802395.1. NCBI lineage: Eukaryota > Metazoa > Chordata > Mammalia > Perissodactyla > Rhinocerotidae > Ceratotherium > Ceratotherium simum. Next base: position 18,471,997 of record NC_141900.1, read on the forward strand.
CATTCGTAGAGTTACTTGGATCGTATTTTCTTTGTCCTGATTAAGTTTAATTTCCCTTTAAATAATAATTGTTATAGAGGACTGGATTAAAATCTGATCAATATGAGAATGGTTTATATGTGGATTTTTTTCCTTAAATCGAACTATGATAGTTTTGGACTAACTCAGTAAAGCATTCCATATCCTTTTTCCTAAGACTCGTGCTTTTCTTAAAAGCATTGTAATCTTAGACAATGTCCTTTAAAAATTTTTTTTTATCTATAAAAAATAAGAGTAATACCCTCTTTTCACCACTTATTTCATTGGACTATTATAATGGCTATCAAGTGTACATAGGATATAGGTTTATTTTTATTCCTTCCTTCCTCCCTCCCTTCTCCCCTTCTTCCCTCCCTCCCTTCCTTCTTTCTTTTTTTTTTGATGGCTTATTCTGAGTTTGTGAATAGAAAAAAGATTATTGGCAGTTGCCAGAAGGTATTCCCTAGGAGTACTATGTCAATGTTTCAAAATAACAGCATGCACTGGGCTTTTGGGTCACACCTGCTTTGGTGGTCCATCAGCTATGAAGTATTGGTGCAGGATATTCTACCTGTGCAAGACTACTTGGGCTTCCACTTCCATGGTGTTCTCTCTGCAGAGGTTCCTGGCTGTGCCTGAAGTCCAAAGTTTGACCTGAGTATTTCCAATTAACCTTCTCTTTGTCAGGGGACCATTAACTTCCCCTAGTTAAAATGAACTGTCATTCTGGTAATTTCTTTTTGTGTTGAATTCTTACAGCTCTCCACACAAGGAGATGCAAGTCAGGTGATTGGGCCTCTTACCGAAGGGCAGAGAAGAAATGTGGCAGTAGTGAATTCACTATATAAGTTGCACCAGTCGGTAACAAAGGTAACCTTTATCATTATTGTAATTCAGTTCTTTTGACTTAATTTCAAGTTCTTGTTTCTTTTTGCTTCAAATTAAGACAACTTACGAATTATTATTTAATTTTTTGCAAAAGTATACAGTGAAAATACGATGACTAAAATAAGCCGAGGAATTAAACTCTTTTTAAACAGTTTTTGACTGTGGCTGTTATTATTTGTGTGATGTTTTGTCTGTACATTTGGTTTAAAACATATGAACTGTAGATCCTCAAGTTTGGTTGGTATAATCAAATTTATTGAACAAATGATTTAAGGGTAAGTCATATGTGTTTCATACCTATTAAAAAGCATAATTTGATATCTGTGGGTAGTTGTAAATTGTAGCAAAGCTAATGACAGAATAAGAACTCTTACCCCATCCAACATGTCAGAAAGATTCCGTCCTTTTTGCTTTAGCACAAAAAAAGAGGGAGAGGTGCTGCATTAAAAACAGTGAATTTTTATGATACAATTACTGATGACTGTGTGCAAGTAGAAAATATATATTCTTTTTGCTTTATTCTACTAATGCATTTTTAATAAATGACTGAGCTTTAACTTGTTTGCCTTCATATATTATGTCTAAGATGAACTATTCATAGTTACTAGGAAAGCAATACTTTCAACCCCGTCTTTAACTTTTGAGTAGCTTGTGTTTACTCTCTGTAAATCATTTTCTAAATATTTAGAAGATCTGAAGGAAGCTAAAGGGTTAGATATGTTCTTGAAAACATGAGCTTTAATATGCTAGATTGTATTTCAGAATAACTATAGGTGACTATTATTCATTTACTTAAAATTTTTAATAAGTCCTTTTTATCAGTTAGAGGTTTCCAAAAATGTGTATTTCACAGACTAAACAAAATGTATTTTAATGCGTTAACAGGTAAATCTCAGAGAAGTAAATAACAAACAAAAGTAAATAAAAATAATAAACGATGTATTTTCCATTTCCTTTAATTATTACTCTAAAGCACCACAAGCAATGAAATATTATATATATTTAGCCTATTTAAATGTCTTTATTGATACTTTCAGAATTTTCATGTTTGTATTGATCTGTAAAAAGAGAAATGTTTGACATTTGTATTTTAAAGACATTGAAAGTTACAGTCAGCCTAGAGAAAGTGAATTTTCTTAGAGAAATAAGTAAATATGGCTTTAGGCTGACCTTTTCAAGTTAAAACTTTATAACTAAAACCTATCCAAACTGAATAAAGAAAAGCTAGCTCTGAGAATTCTTAATGTTTCCATTATTTGAAGTATATATTTGCTTTATATAGGAAAGTATTTTTCAATCTATCTTCACTAATAAATACTAATGAGTTTTTAAGACATGTCTGAGATATTACTCTAAAGTAATAATAACTTTTATATGTGACTTGTGAAAACAGCTTTATCATGTTATGGTCAAAATTAGTATTTATAAAAATAAATGACTTAAGCAAAACTATAACTGTATCAAAACCTTGTTCTAGGTGGTTTCCAGTCAGAGTGCATTCCCTCCAGCAGCTGAGCAAACTGTAACTTCAGCCCTAAAGGTAAAAGAATTTAATTTACTCTTTGACTCTTTAGATCAAAGTGGGTTTTAGAATTGTTTGAATGAATAGGAGAAGTCACAATTTAAAAATAATTCAAAATCCTATACATGTACCAAAAGTAGCAATTGTTTTTAGCTCAGTTTATTTTTTATTTTTTTTAGGAAGATTGGCCCTGAGCTAACATCTGTTGCCAATCTTCCCCTTCTTCTTTTTTCTCCCCAAAGCCCCAGTACATAGTTGTGTATCATAGGTGTAGAGTTGTAGCTCTTCTCTGTGGGACACCACCTCAGCATGGCTTGACGAGCAGTGGTCCACGCCCAGGATCCGAACCAGCGAACCCCGGGCCGCCGAAGCGAAACGTGCGAACTTAACTGCTATGCCACCGGGCCAGCCCCAAAAGTAGCATTTTGATGATTATCCTAAAGAGAGAGGATACATGTGTGTTTATATTTTCTAGAATTTAAAAATAGACCCTGTTGGTGTCTATAGATTGTGTTCTACTTATGATAATTGTATCATAAGCAAAAGAAGCAAGAGTCTTACAAGTATTCATTATATCTTAGGGCACTACGGCCCAGTATTATCCCAGTAAAGCAGTGGTTCTCCACCAGAGTGATTTTGTCCCATAGAGGATATTTAACAACATGTAAAGACATTTTTGATTATCCTGACTGGGGGTGGGGTGTTATTGGCATCTAGTGCCAGGAATGCTTTTTTTCTTTTTTTTTTGGTGAGGAAGATTAGCCCTGAGCTAACATCTATTGCCAGTCCTCCTCTTTTGCTGAGGAAGATTGGCCCTGGGCTAGCATCCGTGCCCATCTTCCTCTACTTTATATGTGGGACGCCTGCCACAGCATGGCTTGATAAGTGGTGCACAGGTCCGCGCCTGGGATCCAAACCCACCATCTGCAGGCCACTGAAACAGGGCATGCGCACCCAACCACTGGGCCAGCCCCCAAGAATACTTTTAAACAAACATCCTGCAATGCATAGGTCAGCTTCCCACAACAAAGCATTATTGGGCCCAAAATATCAAGAATGCCTAGGTTGAGAAACTCTACTGTAATATGTATCTGTAAGCTGTGAAACCAGGGAAAATTCCCATTTTTTAATATACTAACATAAATATACCCCCTTTCTAATATTCAGGAAGTTTAATAAAAAATAATGTGGTATGAGATTCAAAGCCATATGTAGTTGACAGTAGGTAACTCTTTTGAAAAATAAGGAAGTCATTTATTCTTATAATAGTAATAGATACCCTTTATTTAGCATCTGCTAATTGCCAGTCACATGTAATACAGTCATGCGTTGCTTAACAACGGGTATACGTTCTGAAAAATGTGTTGTTTGACAATTTCGTTGTGTGAACGTCATGGAGTATATTTACACAAACCTAGATGGTATAGCCTACTACATATCTAGGCTATAAGGGACCACTATCGTGTATGTGGCCTGTAGTTGACCAAAATGTCATTATGTGGCATATGACTGTGTATTGAAATATTACAGCACTGTTCAAGTTATGTCTCATTAACTCCATTTTATACAACTTAGAAATAATAACTTGCTCAAAGTCATATAGCTGGTAAACCCAGACTCACTGACTCAAAAGAGTCCTGTATACCATACGTTGCCACCATCTTCATTCATTCATTTACTAAATATTTATTTAGTACTTATTAAATAAGTAACTAAGGCCATATAGAAAGACTGGAGCCAAACTACTTGTATATGAATCCCATCTCAGCTATTTAACTAGCTGTGTGACCTCAGACAAGTTAATAAATTTTTCTTGCCTTAGTTTTTGCATCTATAAAATGGTACAATAAGCCTACACAAAAATAATAAATGTCAACTGTTAGATTGGATTTAGACCACTTGGGTAGAGTTAGAAAGAGAGAGATGATCAACCAGTAAACTCCAAGGAGAAACACTTCTATTCAAAGAATAAAGAGGAGACAAAGAAAGAACAATCAGAGAGTGAGAAAGAAAATTGGAAGAGAATAATGTCACAAACCCTAAAGGAGAAGGGAACTTCTGAGGTCAAATGCTGTCCATAAGTGACATGGATAGGGTTTAACAGGCCCCAAACTCAAGAACACTAAATTCGTATAAGAGGGTAGGAGGAGACAGTCTGTTTTCCTCCAGCATAGTTGAAGTGCACTAGGATGTTTTCTCTGTATCCCTTTTTTTCCCCAATGTGCTCATCTCATTATGATGAAATATTATTAAAGCTGCCGTAATACAATAATTGTTTTTAGTAAGAGTTGTCCAATTTGTTGATGATCATAAAAATACCACAAAATCGAGCCAATATGGCAAACCAAAAGTCTTAACATTCTTGCTTCCAGGTGGGTGATATATATTGTCTTCTTTTCTGTAGTTCCACATTTTTTCCTTCTCTTCCAGCTGTAGCTGCAAAGATTTTTTGATCACTACCCAAGATAAGAAATATATTTTGCTTTGTGACCCCATACACAAAAACGTTTATAAATATATGCACATATATATAATTGTATATATATAGAGTATACATCTATACAGATTTCTATAATTGAGACAAAGATTTCACAAAACAATACTTTTCCTTATTTTTTTAATGCACTCTGATATTTTCTATACTCATCTATTACTTTTTAAAACCATCTCATAGTGATCCATTAAACTGATTTTTGTGTGTGTGAGGAAGACCAGCCCTGTGCTAATGTCTGCCAATCCTCCTCATTTTTTGCTGAGGAAGACTGGCCCTGGGCTAACATCCGTGCCCATCCTCCTCCACTTTATATGGGACGCCGCCACAGCATGGCTTGCCAAGCGATGTGTCGGTGCACACCCGGGATCCGAACCAGCGAACCCCGGGCCGCTGCAGTGGAACACACACACCTAACCGCTTGCACCACCGGGCTGGCCCCAGATTTTTTTGACCCCTATTGATCACAACTCATAGTTTGAGAAAATCCATTCTATAGGTTTCAGACAGAGTGCCTATACTTTGCCTCATGATAAAAATCTGGACAAATTTGGGCCGGCCCCGTGGCTTGGTGGTTAAGGGCGCGCGCTCCGATGCTGGTGGCCCGGGTTCGGATCCCGGGCGCGCACCGAGGCACCACTTCTCCGTCCATCCTGAGGCCGAGTCCCACATACAGCAACTTGAAGGATGTGCAGCTATGACATACAACTATCTACTGGGGCTTTGGGGGGAAAAAATAAATAAATAAAATCTTTAAAAAAAAAAAAAAAATCTGGACAAGTTAAAAATAGAAATTCCTTAGAGACTATAATTCAGTATAGGGTGGACTCTCTGAATCTGTGTTTATAACATACAACAAAGGTTAGTCCTGATATTAGTCAGTTTGGGCTGGGCGTTGAGGCCATTGCAGGGAAAATTGCCCTGATTGTGGGCTGCAGCCTTCTCTCTGAGGTTTGCTCACGAGCACGTGTCTCGTGTAGCTGGGTGCTGCAGTTTGCTGAGGCTTCGCTAGTTTTGCTTTTGAGAACTGGATAAGAGAAGTCTAGTTCAAGGCCCTCCTGCAGTGGCCTTGCCACTTAGAGACTGAATTGTTTATGTTAACAGAACTCAATGAAACAGTTTTGACCTTGCTTTTTAGTTAAATCTTATAAAAACTATTATGACATATTAAATTAAAAAAAACAAAACCCTCTGACTTAAAGAAAAAAAGAGAACCTTGAATTTCGTAAAATTTTACGAAACTTATTACATCACTTTGAATTAAGGATAGAATGTTATGATGCATAAATGACTGCAGTCCAAGAACCAAAAATTTATGAGCTGTTATTATTTGATAGAGAAGATATTAAACATGTGTTTTTACTTACTAAAAATTATAGATAAAGACACATAATAGTCTTCTCTACTTTTTTGAGATTTTTATCCAAAATTAAATATTATTTTAGGCTTGAGGTTCATCATCTCATATTATAAGCATTATCTAGTATGTCATGGATGGCATGGTTAATATTAATTAGTATACATTTAGAGTCATTTCATTATAACTACTTTGGCTATGTAGCATTTAAACACCTTGGCCCAGTAGTTCTCATCCATTTATTACTGAGATTTTCTTGTGTAGGTAGTGATTGTATTGCTAAGTTTATATATGATAATTATTCATTTCTTTCATATTGTGTGGGTTTGATGTTCTATATAAGGGAATATTCCAGATTGCTGAGGCTTCAGTATTTTTGTAATCTTAGTTATTTTAGGTAAATCTTTTAAAATTGTACAATATACTTTCCTGCTTTGTAAAGAGCTTATGAAATATAATCTCGCCTCCTCTCTCTGTTTCCTCTGGTAGTTGTTAATCCTCTACCCGTCCTTTAAACGTAGGCACCACGACAAGTCTAGTAGCCATCTGGGGCATCCTGTTCCCCAAGATGCTCTCTTCTCTTCCTGTTTCTTATTTTCCGTAAGTGGGAAACCTCACCCAGCTATAAAGTTTTCTATGTAAACCATCCTATCAAATGCAAATAGAGACAATTTTATTTCTTCCTTTCACATCTTTATGCCCATATTTTCATGCCTTGTTCCACTGGTTAGGACCTCTCGTCTAGTGTTGAATAGAACTGGTGAGTGTACCTTGTTGACTTGTTCCTGATCTGGGGGACAGCACTCAGTATTTTACTATTTTAAGTATAATATGAGCTATAGGTTTTTGTTAGATAGCCTTTATTAGATTAAATAAGTTTCCTTCTATTCCTTGGTACTGAAACTATGTTATTATAAATGGTGTTGTTTCATCAAATAGCTTCTTCTGCATCTATTGAAATGATTATATGGTTTTACTCCTTTATTCTGTTAATAAAATACAGTAATTTCTTTTTTTTTAAATTTTAGTTGACATACAATATTATATTAGTTTCGAGTATACGACATAGTGATTCAACATTTCTATACATTACAAAATGATCACCACAACAAGTCTAGTAACCATCTGTCACTATACAAAGTTATTACAATATTATTGACTAAATTCCCTATGCTGTACATTACATCCCCATGACTTATTTATTTTATAACTGGAAGTTTGTACCCCTTAATTCACTTCACCTATTTCACCCAACCCCCATCCCCCTCTCCTCTGGTGACCATCAGTTAGTTCGTTGTATCTATGAGTTTCTTTCTGTTTTGTTTTGTTTGTTTTGTTTTTAGATTCCACATATAAGTGAAATCATACAGTATTTGTCTTTCTCTGGCTTATTTCACTTAGCATAATACCCTCAAGGTCCATTCACGTCGCATATGGCAAGATTTCATTCTATTTTAGGGCCGAGTAATATTCCATTATATGTATATACCACATCTCCTTTATCCATTCATCCATCTGTGGACATTTAGGTTGCTTCCATGTCTTGACTATTCTAAATAATGCTGCAGTGAACATAGGGGTGCATATATCCTTTCAAATTAGTGTTTTCTTCTTTGGATAAATACCCAGAAGTAGAATTGCTGGATCATATGGTAGTTCTGTTTTTAGTTTTTTTGAGGAAGCTCCATACTGTTTTCCGTAGTGGCTACCCCAATTTACATTCCCACCAACAGTGTACAAGGGTTCCTTTTTCTCCACATCCTTGCCAACACTTGTTATTTCTTGTCTTTTTGATAATAGCCATTCTACCAGATGTGGGATAATATCTCACTGTGGTTTTGATTTGCATTTCCCTGATGATTAATGATGTTGAGCATCTTTTCACGTCTCTGTTGGCCATTTGTATGTCTTCTTTGGAAAAATATCTCTTCAGGTCCCCTGCCCATTTTTTTTTTCTTTTTTTAATTTTTTTTTGCTGAGGAAGATTCGCCCTGAGCTACCATCTATGCCAGTCTTCCTCTATTTTGTATGTGGGTTGCTGTCACAGCGTGGCCACTGATAAGTGGTATAGGTCCACGCCTGAGAACTGAACCCGGGCTGCCAAAGCAGAGCACGCCGAACTTAACCACTAGGCCATGGGGCCAGCCTCTCCCCTGCCCTTTTTTTTTTTTTTTTTGTGAGGAAGATCAGCCCTGAGCTAACATCTGCCAATCCTCCTCTTTTTTGCTGAGGAAGACTGGCCCTGGGCTAACATCCGTGCCCAAAATCTTCCTCCACTTTATATGGGATGCCGCCACAGCATGGCCTGACAAGCTGTACGTCGGTGCGTGCCCAGGATCTGAACCGGCGAACCCCGGGCCGCCGCAGCGGAGCACGCTCACTTAACTGCTTGCGCCACTTGGCCAGCGCCCCCTGCCCATTTTTTTTTTTTTTTTTTTGTGAGGAGGATCAGCCCTGAGCTAACATCCAATGCCAATCCTCCTCTTTTTTGCTGAGGAAGACTGGCCCTGGGCTAACATCCATGCCCATCTTCCTCTACTTTATATGGAACGCCGCCACAGCATGGTCTGACAAGCGGTGAGTCGGTGCGCACCCGGGATCCGAACTGGCGAACCCCGGGCCACCGCAGCGGAACGTGCGCACTTAACCGCTTGCGCCACCAGGCTGGCCCCCATGCCCATTTTTTAATCAGGTTGTTTATTTTTGTTGTTGTTGAGTTGTATGAGTTCTTTATCTATTTTAGATATTAACCCCTTTTCAGATATATCATTTGCAAATATTTTCTTCCATTCAGTAGGTTGCCTTTTAGTTTAGTTTCAGTGTGCAAAAGCTTTTTAGTTTGGTGTAGTCCCATTTGTTTATTTTTGCTTTTGTTGCCTTTGCCTGAGCAGAGAGATCTGAAAAAATATTTCTAAGACCTATTTCAAAGAGTTTACTGCCTATATTTTCTCCTACGAGTTTTATGGTTTCAGATCTTAAACATTTAAGTCTTTAATCCATTTTGAATTTATTTTTGTATATGGTATAAGATAGTGGTCCAGTTTCATTCTTTTGCATGTAGCTGTCCAGTTTTCCTAACACCATTTATTAAAGAGACTGTCTTTTCCCTATTATATATTCTTGACTCCTTTGTCATAGATTAATTGATCATATAAATATGAGTTTATTTCTGGCCTCTCTGTTTTGTTCCACTGATCTATGTGTCTTTTTTTGTGCCAGTACAATACTGTTTTGATTACTATAGCTTTGTAGTATAGTTTGAAATCAGGGAGTGTGATTCCTCCAGCTTTGTTCTTCTTTCTCAAGGTTGCTTTGGCTATTCGGGGTCTTTTGTATTTCCATACAAATTTTAGGATTATTTGTCCTATTTCTGTGAAGAATGCCATTGGTATTTGATAGTGATTTCACTGAATCTGTAGGTTACTTTGGATAGTGTGGACACTAACAATATTAATTTTCCAGTCCATGAGCACGGTGTATCTTTCTGTTTATTTGTGTCGTCTTCAATTTCTTTCCTCAATGTCTTATAGTTTTCAGAGTATAGGTCTTTCACTTCCTTGGTTTAATTTATTCCTAGGTATTTTATTCTTTTCGATGCAATTGTAAATGGAATTGTTTCTTAATTTCTCTCTTTTTTTTTTATTGATGTTTTAATGGTTTCTAACATTGTGAAATTTTGGGTTGTACATTTTTGTTTGTCCATCACCATATATATGACTCCCTTCACCCCTTGTGCCGACCCCCCACCCCCCTCCCCCCACCCCGACTGCCCCTGGTAACCACAGTCCAGTTTTCTCTGTCCATGTGTTCTCATGTCCATATGAGTGAGATCATACAGTGTTTGTCTTTCTCTTTCTGGCTTATTTCACTTAACATAATACGCTCCAGGCCCATCCATGTTGTTGCAAATGGGACAATTTTGTCTTTTTTTATGGCTGAGTAGTATTCCATTGTATATATATACCACATTTTCTTAATCCAGTCGTCAGTCGAGGGACACTTAGGTTGCTTCCACTTCTTGGCTATGGTGAATAATGCTGCAATGAACATAGGGGTGCATAAGCCTCTTTGGATTATTGATTTCAGGTGCGTTGGATAGATTCCCAGTAGTGGGATGGCTGGATCATAGGCCATCTCTATTTTTAATTCTTTGAGGAATCTCCATACTGTTTTCCATAGAGGCTGCACCAATTTGCATTCCCACCAGCTGTGTATGAGGGTTCCTGTTTCTCCACATCCTCTCCAACATTTGTTGTTTTTTGTCTTGGTGATTATAGCCATTCTAACGGGCGTGAGGTGGTATCTTAGTGTTGTTTTGATTTGCATTTCCCTGATGATTAGTGATGTTGAACATCTTTTCATGTGCCTGTTGGCCATCTGTATATCTTCCTTGGAGAAGTGTCTGTTCGTTTCCTCTGCCCATTTTTTGATCGGGTTGTTTGTTTTTTTGTTGTTCAGTTGTGTGAGTTCTTTATATATTATGGAGATCAACCCCTTGTCAGATGTATGTTTTGCAAATATTCTCTCCCAGCTGGTTGGTTGTCTGTTCATCTTGATTCTGGTTTCATTTGTCTTATAAAAGCTCTGTAATCTGATAAAGTCCCACTTGTTTATTTTTTCTTTAGTTTCCCTAGTCTGGGTAGGCATGTCATCTGAAAAGATTCCTTTAAAACCAATGTCAAATAGTGTGTTGCCTATATTTTCTTCTATGAGTTTTATAGTTTCAGGTCTCACCTTCAGGTCTTTGATCCATTTTGAGTTAATTTTTGTGAATGGCGATAGCACATGGTCCACTTTCATTCTTTTGCATGTGGCTGTCCAGTTTTCCCAACACCATTTATTGAAGAGACTTTCCTTTCTCCATTGCATGTTCTTAGCACCTTTGTCAAAAATTAGCTGTCTGTATATGTGTGGTTTTATTTCTGGGCTTTCAATTCTGTTCCATTGATCTGTGTGTCTGTTTTTGTACCAGTACCATGCTGTTTTGATTACTATTGCTTTGTAGTATGTTTTGAAGTCAGGGATTGTGATGCCTCCTGCTTTGTTCTTTTTTTTTTGGATTTCTTTAGCTATTCAGGGTCTTTTGTTGCCCCATATAAATTTTAGTATTCTTTTTTCTATTTCTGTGAAGAATGTCATTGGGATTCTGATTGGGATTGCATTGAATCTGTAGATTGCTATAGGTAATATAGACATTTTAACTATGTTTATTCTTCCAATCCACGTGCATGGGATATCTTTCCATTTCTTTATGTCATCATGGATTTCTTTCAATAATGTCTTGTAGTTCTCATTGTATAGGTCCTTCACCTCCTTGGTAAGATTTATTCCTAGGTATTTTATTCTTTTTGATGCAATTGTAAATGGTATTATCTTTTTGAGCTCTCTTTCTGTTAGTTCATTATTAGCATATAGAAATGCAACTGATTTTTGTAGATTGATTTTGTACCCTGCAACTTTGCTGTAGTTGTTGATTGTTTCTAATAGTTTTTCAACAGATTCTTTAAGGTTTTCTATATATACAATCATGTCATCTGCAAATAGTGAGAGTTTCACTTCTTCGTTACCTATTTGGATTCCTTTTATTCCTTTTTCTTGCCTAATTGCTCTGGCCAAAACCTCCAGTACTATGTTGAACAGGAGTGGTGAGAGTGGGCAGCCCTGCCTCATTCCTGTTCTCAGAGGAATGGCTTTCAGTCTTTCCCCGTTGAGTATGATGTTGGCTGTGGGTTTGTCATATATGGCCTTTATTATGTTGAGGTACTTTCCTTCTATTCCCATTTTATTGAGAGTTTTTATCATAAATGGATGTTGTATCTTGTCAAATGCCTTCGCTGCGTCTATTGAGATGATCATGTGGTTTTTATTCTTTGTTTTGTTGATGTGATGTATCACGTTGATTGATTTGCGGATGTTGAACCATCCCTGCGTCCCTGGTATAAATCCCACTTGATCATGGTGTATGATCTTTTTAATGTATTGTTGTATTCGGTTTGCCAATATTTTGTTGAGGATTAATGCTGAGGAAGAGTCGCCCTGAGCTAACATCTGTGCCAGTCTTCCTCTATTTTGTATGTGGGTTGCCACCATGCCCAGGATCCAAACCTGCGAACCCAGGCCGTCGAAGTGGAGCATACCAAACTTAACCCACTACGCCACAGGGTCGGCCTCTTAATTTCTCTTTCTGATTGTTTATTATTGGTATATAGAAACAGAACAGATTTCTGTATATTAATTTTGTATCCTGCAACTTTACTGAATTCATTTATTATTTCTAATAGTTTTTTTTGTGGAGTCTTGAGGGTTTTCTATATATATTATTGTGTCATCTGCAAATAATGACAGTTTTACTTTTTCTTTTCCAATTTGGATGCTTTCTATTTCTTGTCTACTGTGGCTATGACTTCTAACACTATGTTGAATAAAAATGGCGAGAATGGGCATCCTTGTCTTGTTCCTGATCTTAGAGGAAATGCTTTCAGCTTCCCACCATTGAGTATGATGTCAGCTGTGGGGTTGTCATAGATGTCCTTTATTATGTTGAGATATGTTCCCTTTATACCCACTTTGTTGAGGGTTTTTATCATAAATGGATGTGGAATTTTGTCAAATGCTTTTTCTGCATCTATTGAGATGATCATATGATTTTTATCCTTCATTTTGTTAATATAGTGTATCACGTTGATTGATTTGCAGGTATTGAACCATCTTAGCATCCCTGGGACAAATCCCACTTGATCCTGGTGTCTGATCCTTTTAACATATTGTTGAATTCAGTTTGTTTATATTTTGTTGAGGATTTTTGCATCTATGTTCATCAGGGATATTGGCCTGGTTTTTTTGTTTGTTTGTTTGTTTGTTTTGTAGTGTCTTTGTCTGGTTTTGGTGTGAGGATAATGCTGGCTTCGTAGAATGAGTTTGGAGGCATTGCTTCCTCTTCAATTTTTTAGAATAGTTTGAGAAGGGTAGATATTAACCCTTCTTTAAATGTTTGGTAGAATTCACCTGCGCAGCAATCTGGTCCTGGACTTTTGTTTATTGGGAGTTTTTTAAATTACTTATTCAATTTCATTACTAGTAATTGGTCTCTTCAGATTTTCTATTTTTTTCCTGATTCAATCTTAGAAGCTTGTATGTTTCTAGGGCTTTATTTCTTCTAGGTTGTCCAATTTGTTGGCATGTAATCATTTGTAGTAATTTCTTCTGATCCTTTGTATTTCTGTCACTTGTAACATCTCCTCTTTCATTTCTGATTTTATGTATTCGGGCCCTCTTTTTTTCTTGATGAGTCTGACTACAGGTTTATCAATTTTGTTTATCTTTTCAAAGAACCAGCTCCTAGTTTCATTAATATTTTCTATTGTTTTTTCAGTCTCTATTTTGTTTATTCCTGCTCTGATCTTTATTATTTCCTTCCTTCTACTAATGTGGGGCTTTGTTTGTCCTTCTCTTTCTAGTTCCTTTAGGTGTAAGGCTGGATTGTTTTTTGGGATTTTTCTTGTTTCTTGAAGTAGGCCTGTATTGTTATGAACTTCCCTCTTAGAACTGCTTTTGCTGCATCCCATAGATTTTGGAATATTGTGTTTCTATTTTCATTTATTTCAAGGTATTTTTGATTTCCTCATTGACCCATTGGTTGTTTACTGGCATGTTGTTTAGCCTTCACATGTTTGTGATTTTTCCGGTTTTCTTCTTGCCTTTTTGTCTTGTATGATAATCTCTGCCTTTTAATTGGAGTATTTAGTCCATTAACATAATATAATTATTAATAAGGTTTTATTTATGTGTATAGTTTTATCATTTGTTTTTTGTTTGTCCTCTCTGTTTTTTGTTTGTTTTGCTTTCCTCCCTTTTCTGCCTTTTTTTGTATTATTTGAAATTTTTTTGAATTGCATTTTAATTTATTTATTAAATTTTCATCTGTACTTCTTTGCATGATTTTTTTTTTTTTTTTTAATGCTTCCTCTGTGGATTACCATACACATCCTTAACTTTCCACAGTTGTCTTCTTAGGGTTAATATTGTACCATGTACCATAGAAACCTTGCATTTTTGGAAGTACATTTAGATCTACATGCACGTAGTACAATTTTTTACACTTGATCTTAGCCAAAAGGCCGAGAAGCGATAGTAGTACAATTTTTTTAGTTTAATATTTCCATTTCGTTCTTTTTCACATTTTCAGTCACTCTGCTGAGATTTCCTGTTATATTATTATTGTGAGCGTTTTTTTTTCTTTACCTTACTGTGGTTCCTTTCTGATAATTGTAGAGTTTAGGTCACCTCAGGGTTGGCAGCTGTTGATTATCTTTTCCCTTGAGAATTGATAACATTTCCTAGCTTTTTGTATATGTAGTAATTTTTAATATATCCTGGACATTGTGAATGTTATGTTGTATAGACTCAGTACTTTTTTATGTTGCTCCTAAAAGGATTGATGATTTTTCTTTAGAAGACAGCTTGGTTAGGCTCAAATTGTACACTGTCATACCTGCAGTTGGCTGTAACTCAGATCTCAGTTCAGTTCTTTACACCTTAGCTGCAAGCCACCTTTAGTTTGCTCTCCACGTGCGTGGTTGATGAGTCAGCTGAAGACTGTTGCTGAGTTTAAATTTAGAATTAGATGTTCTTCAGTGGCTCTCTCTTTTCTGAGGTTCCCTTCTCACTCTCCCACAGCCCTGGTTGAACCAGGGCTCCTTTTCTTGCTCCTTTGGCCTGAAAAGCTGCAGGTGTTGTTTTGTTTTGTTTTTCTCTCAGAGTTTTAGCCACCCAGCCTTGCCACTACCGTGACTGTATTCACTCTTACAGTAAAGTCACAAAAAATGGAAGACTCTCTTCTGGTTGCTTGCTTCAGATTTCCATACCCCTCTAAAACTACAAGCTTTTTTTCATCTCAGGAACCTCCCAGTACATTCTTTGTTTGTTTTAGTTTTAGTATTTTTTTCCATGATTATTTGTGGGAGGATCTGTAGTTAGACACTCACTCCTTCATACCAGAGTAGAAAACCTTCCCTTTCTTCTTGAAATCTTCTTATCTATTTCCACCATACTCTAGCCTCTTCCTACTTCTCTGCCCAATGGCAAAGTATAACCAAAAGCTCCTTGAAGTCAAATACACCTAGAAAATCCCAGCTCTTTCACTTGCTCACTTATGGCTTTGGACAGTCTCCTTAACTTGACTTTAGTTTCCCCATCTGCAAATTACTTTAGGTTCCCCAGCAATAAGTTAGAGATTTTAAAAATTCTTAGAGAAAGGAATAATTGAGTTTTAAGTGGAATTATTATATGTGAAGCATGTAACACAGTACCCAGCACATAATGTATACTAAATAAATACTCTTAATCCTTCAAGGGCTTTTCTTCTTCACTACCTTAAAATGGCATTTGGTCTTACTCTGCAAACCATCCTCTGGGATCTCATTGACTCTTTTGGCTTCATCTCCCCTCTTGAAAGCCAAAGACTACCAAATCTAGTCAAAATATGTCAGGAACTACAAATGTAAAGATCTCAGTACCTACTAGATAGCACATCTGGATTTCCCATAGACCCTTCAAACTCATGTCCAAAACTGAACTCATCATTTTCTCCCTCCATCCCCAAGTCAACCTGCTTATTCTGCATTTACACATTCAGTTAATAATACCACCAAATCATTAAAGAAAAAAATCTAAGTGTACCCTTAAATCTTCCCACTCCATATTTCTCAAATCAAATGACCAAGTCCTGCTGTTCTCCTTTCAGAGTGTCTCCAGTCTGTCTTCTTGTCTCTGTTCCTGCTGCCTCTGATTTGGTTCAGGCGCTCACCATTTTGCATCTGTGCTGCTACTGTATCCTTCTGCCTTTAGTCTAATTTATCCAGTCTACTATCCTACGTGATTTTTCCCCAATTCACGTCTTTTAACCACATTTTTTTCATTGCTTAAAACCCATCATTGGTTTCCTTTATCCCTTCAGCATAAAGTCCCAACTCCTTAGCAGCATGCACAGAGTGCATCTGCTGACTCTCTCTTCTGCATCTGTATCTGTATTGAGTGTGCATCAGCTTTCCCAGGCTCCTATGCCTTTAACATATGCCCTACCAGCCCCACCCTTCTTCACTTGGTTCTCACCTATTTCTCCTTGGAAATTCAGTTCAAGCAACACCTTTTGTTTTTCAGATCCCCTCAGTGTAAATTGGAGGTCTTTGCCATAATCCCATAGCACTCTGTCTACTTGTCTCGCTAGAACTTGTTGTCTGTTGTCACTAGATTGTGAGCTCCCCAAGGGCAAACTGTATGTACACACACACACACTCTCTCTCAGTCTTGTAGACAGTATGTTTATTTTTACCAGAGGTGAAGGGCTAGAGATGACATTTAGGAATTTAATGAATAATGTTACCGAGCCAAGGGCTCTGTCTGCCTGATGTGCACAGAAGCCGACACTGTGGTACACCGGTCTTTGAGGGAAAAAAGTGTATTACGCAGTTGACTGGTAAGGAGACAGAAGGAAGGCTCTCAACTCTGTCCCCCTGATCCAGGGTGTGGGGTAAGGTTTAAGGGATCAGGGAGGGCAGGCTGGTTTGCAGAAGCGCTGGCATGATGAGTTTCAATTGGCAGATCAGAATTTTCTCTTCTGTGCATGGTCTGGCTGGCTCACTGCTGCTGAAAAGTAGCTTTAACGTTCTGCTGTTAAGATGAGGTCAGCACAGCAAACAAGGGTAAAGTTGTTATGTAGATTTAAGTCATTGCCTTCTGTATTGATATGAGTTTCTAGAGATTTAGTCATCCTCTCCTTCCTGGCACAGAGAGGAAAGCATCCTTACAAATCCAAATTTCTCTTATAAATGTAAATTTCCCTTACAAATAGGTAACTTCTACTAGGTTTTCAGAGCTTTTCCCTGTGTCTGCCATTTCTAAAAAATAATCAGCCTAAAATAATTCTTATGGCACAGAGGCATATTTTAGGGTGGCAAATTCTGATCCTGGTCCTGTGGTTACAATAAGAGTTCTACCTAACCTTTTCTCTTTGATTTCAATCATTTGTATGAGCCAAAGCCATCCGTCTTCGTTATATATAGTCATCATTGAAGCATATATAATATACTTAAATTTTAGATTTTGAGTGTTCACTGAGGCCCAGTCAATATTTTCACACTAAAATCCCATAACTAAGGCCTAGGGTCTTACATAACCCAACCAATGATCATACCTCACTGTAGAACAGTGTTTCAACCTTAGTGTTACCGGCGCATTGGGTACTTGTTGTCCCCCAGGATAGAAATCAAGAGAGACAACAAATGGGAGTAGAAGAGTAAAAGTTTATTGGCTTGTGCACAAGGGAGCTGGTGTGGAAAGGAAAGGGGCAAGTGACTGGCTCGTTAGGGAGCATGATTGTGGGGCTTTTTATTAGGCAAAGGCTGGGGAGGAGTGCCTTGTCATGGCATGTAGAGGTGGGTTTGTGCTTGCACTTGCGCTGTCGTGTAGCATGCTCCTACATGCAATGCGTGTATCATTAGCATGCTAGCTCTCTACCCCTGGGTATGATTTTTACTGTGATGACGGGGCTAGGGTTACCTTCAGACAACTCCTGGGTGCTAGGGCTCGTGCGTAAGCCCAGGAAAGTACCGAGGCTGCGGAATGTGGGTTTTGGTGGTCTCTATCTGATTCTCCTAGCTTGCTGATTGGTTAG
The DNA here is from genome assembly GCF_057802395.1 of Ceratotherium simum simum. Taxonomy (NCBI): domain Eukaryota; kingdom Metazoa; phylum Chordata; class Mammalia; order Perissodactyla; family Rhinocerotidae; genus Ceratotherium; species Ceratotherium simum. Next base: position 18,489,944 of record NC_141900.1, read on the forward strand.
GGGCCTTCTCTTGTTAGACCAGGGGCCTTGCAGACAACCCTGTCTCGTTAGGCTGGTTCCTGTCACATTAGCACTGTTGACATCTTAGGCTGGGGAGTTCTTTGTTGTGGGGGACTGTGCTGTGCATTGCAGGATGTTTAGCAGCATCTCTGTCCTCTATTCGCTAGATGCCAGTAGGAAACCCCTTGCCTACCCCAGTTGTGACAATCAAAAATGTCTCCAAACATTGTCAAATGCCTTCTGGGGAGCAAAATTGCCCCCAGTTGAGACTCGCTGCTCTAGAACTCAAAATAGAAACCTAGTTCGTGAAATGCCTGACTGTTCTGCTCTATAAGAATCACCAGTATATTTATTATATTCACTCTGGTTAAAAGCATATGATGTGGTTCCAATTTTGAAAAATTTCTTTTGGTCTTGCCTCACTCCTTTCAGAAACTTTAAATAATGTGTTCAGGGGCTGGCCCCGTGGCATAGTGGTTAAGTTCAGCACACTCTGCTTTGGCGGCCTGGGTTCTTGGGTTCACATCCCAGGTGCGGACCTACACCACTTGGCAGCCATGCTGTGGCGGTGACACACATACAAAATAGAGGAAGACTGGCACAGATGTTAGCTCAGGGCCACTGTTCCTCAAGCAAAAAGAGGAAGATTGGCAACAGGTGTTGGCTGAGGGCAAATCTTGCTCAATAACAACAACAAAAATGTGTTCATTTTATTTTTACTTCATAAGTGGTACTACTTTCTTCTCCTTTCTCCAGAAGCTCCTTTGACCATTAAACTTTTTGAAAATATGAGAGGAGTGGGGGAGTTGAAATTTTTCAGTGCCATGTTCCACATGTTTTAAGCTTTAAAAATCATTACTGACAGCAGTTAGGCAGAGGAGCAGACTTTTGTTGAGTTATTATAGTTAAACTGTATACAGTCTGAATTTGATATCATATGACAGCTTTCAGTCAAATTGCTTCTTACATCTCAGATTTCTTTGCATTGGTTTTCTTTAATTTTGCCTCTCCTTCCTTTTCTCTTCCTTTCAGACGATCCATGTTCTTATGGGAAGTGCTGTGCAGCCCTTGCTGACTTCAGTGGGAGATGCTATAGAGGCCATAATCATCACCATGCATCAAGAAGATTTTTCTGGGTAATAATTTTCAATCAAAATTTTCACTCAACTTTATTGCATTTGTTTTTCATTCCCACCTCCACCCCTACTCCCTATGTCTTGTTGTTCCTCTTGTGACCGGGTCAGCCTCCACCCTTACCCGAATTTATTCATTATGAGCACCATTAGCAGATTAAAATTTTTCAGTTCTTGGTTTTCAGTTTTTGTTTTCAATTTCTCTCCTGTAATTGAAACATTGAATCATCAATGTCTGCGCCACTCAGCTTGGCACTGCAGGACTTCTGATAGTTTGTACCACCTTCCTCTCCAAACTTATCTTTTTCCTTACTTCTCACAAATACCCCACATTTGAGCCTCTGGCATAGGCATGGTATTCCTTGTATAAAATGCCCTGCCTCTGCCACTTTGCTAGTCCAAATCCTGCTCTGGCTTTGAGGGCAAGCTCCTGCTCAACTCCCTCCAAGAATGATTTTCCTTCCTCAGAGTTCAGTGGCAGTCTAATCTGGTCATATCACACCTAGCCATAAACACTTACTTTAGTATTATTCCATAGCTGTTTCATATGCACGCGTACTGCTTATCTATATCATATGTATCTTGAGAAGAAGAATCATAATTCCTAACCCAGTGTTTACTGAAATCTTTTTGAATAGAGTAAAGTGGTTTTGACTCAGTATATTAGAAAACTATCTCTGAAGAATTTTGGCCACTGTAAATGTTTAAAGCAGATGTACAATGCATGCTCAACAGGCCACATCAGGCCCTTTTGGAAAAACAAGGTCAGGCCAAATTAGTTTTATTTATTTTTATTTTTTTATTTTTTTTATTGTGAAATTTTTGTTCTACATTATTATCAGTCACCATATAAGTGCATCCCTCCACCCCTTGTGCCCACCCCCCAGCCCCCTAGACCCTGGTAACCACCAAACAGTTCTATCTGTCGGTGTGTTGGTTTATCTTCCACATATGAGTGAAATCATGCACTGTTTGTCTTTCTCTTTCTGGCGTATTTCACTTAACATAATACCCTCCAGGTGCATCCATGTTGTTGCAAATGGGATGATTTTGTCTTTTTTTTATGGCTGAGTAGTATTCCATGGTATATATATACCACATCTTCTTTATTCAATCATCAGTCGAGGAACACTTGGGTTGCTTCCATGTCTTGGCTATAGTGAATAATGCTGTGATGAACATAGCGGTGCATAAGCCTCTTTGGATTGTTGATTTCAGGTTTGTTGGGTAGATACCCAGTAGTGGGATAGCTGGATCATAAGGTATTTCTATTTTTAATCTTTTGAGGAATCTCCATACTGTGTTCCATAGAGGCTGCACCAGTTTGCATTCCCACCAGCAGTGGATTAGGGTTCCCATTTTTCCACAGCCTCTGCAGCATTTGTTGTTTTTTGTCTTGGTGATTATAGCCATTCCAACGGGTGTTAGATGATATCTTAGTGTGATTTTGATTTGTATTTCCCTGATGATTAGTGATGTTGAGCATCTTTTCATGTGCCTATTGGCCATCTGTATATCTTCTTTGGAGAAGTGTCTATTCATTTCCTCTGCCCATTTTTTGATTGGGTTGTTTGTTTTTTTATTATTCAGTTGTGTGAGTTCTTTATATATTATGGAGATTAATCCCTCATCAGATATATGGTTTGCAAATATTTTTTCCCAGCTGGTGGGTTCCCTGTTTATTTTGATCCTGGTTTCATTTGCCTTGTAGAAGCTCTTTAATCTGATGAAGTCCCACTTGTTTATTTTTTCTTTTGTTTCCCTTGTCTGAGTAGACCTAGAATTCGAAAAGATCCCTTTATGGCTGATGACGAGTAGTGTCCTACCTATATTTTCCTCCAGGAGTTTTATAGTTTCAGGTCTCACCTTCAGGTCTTTGATCCATTTTGAGTTAATTTTTGTGTATGGTGAAAGAAGCTGGTCTACTTTCATTCTTTTGCATGTGGCTGTCCAGTTTTCCCAGCACCATTTATTGAAGAGACTTTCCTTTCTCTGCTGTATGTCCTTAGCTCCTTTGTCAAAGATTAGCTGCCCATAGATATGAGGATTTATTTCTGGACTTTCAGTTCATTGATCTGAATGTCTGTTTTTGTACCAGTACCATGCTGTTTTAATTACTATCGCTTTGTAGTATGTTTTGAAGTCAGGGATTGCGATTCCTCCAGCCTTGTTCTTCTTTTTCAGGACTGCTTTAGCTATACGGGATCTTTTGTTGCCCCATGTGAATGCTAGTATTCTTTGTTCTATTTCTGTGAATAATGTCCTTGGGATTCTGATTGGGATTGCATTGAATCCTTAGATTGCTTTAGGTAGTATGGACATTTTAACAGTGTTTATTCTTCCAATCCAAGTGCATGGAATCTTTTTCCATTTCTTTATGTCATCATTGATTTCACTCAGTAACGTCTTATTGTTTTCATTGTATAGGTCTTTCACTTCCTTGGTTAAATTTTTTTTTTTTTTTTTTTTTTTTGGTGAGAAAGATCCACCCTGAGCTAACATCCATGCTAATCCTCCTCTTTTTGCTGAGGAAGACCGGCTCTGAGCTAACATCTATTGCCAATCCTCCTTTTTTCCCCCAAAGCCCCAGTAGATAGTTGTATGTCATAGTTGCACATCCTTCTAGTTGCTGTATGTGGGACGTGGCCTCAGCATGGCCAGAGAAGCGGTGTGTGGGTGTGCGCCCAGGATCTGAACCCGGGCCACCAGTAGCGGAGCGCGCGCGCACTTAACCGCTAAGCCGCGGGGCCGGCCCTCCTTGGTTAAATTTGCTCCTAGATATTTTATTCTTTTTGTTGCAATTGTAAATGGGATTGTCTTCTTGAGTTCTGTTTCTGTTAGTTCGTTGTTGGTATATAGAAATGCAACTGATTTCTGTAAGTTGAGTTTGTACCCTGCCACTTGGCTGTAGTTGTTGATTGTTTCTAATAGTTTTCCAATGGATTCTATAGGGTTTTCTATATATAAGATCATGTCATCTGCAGACAGTGCGAGTTTCACTTCTTCGTTGCCTGTTTGGATTCCTTTTTCTTGCCTAATTGCTCTGGCCAGAACCTCCAATACTGTGTTGAATAAGAGTGGTGAGAGTGGGCACCCTTGTCCTGTCCCTGTTTTCAGAGGGATGGCTTTCAGTTTTTCCCCATTGAGTATGATGTTGTCTGTGGGTTTGTCATGTATGGCCTTTATTATATTAAGGTACTTTCCTTCTATACCCATTTTGTTGAGAGTTTTTATCATAAATGGATGTTGGATCTTGTCAAAAGCCTTCTCTGCATCTGTTGAGATGATCATATGGTTTTTATTCCTCGTTTTGTTAATGTGGTGTATCACATTGATTTGCGGATGTTGGAACATCCTTGTGTCCCTGGTACAAATCCCACTTGATCACGGTGTATGATCTTTTTAATGTATTGCTGTATTCGGTTTGCCAATATTTTGTTGAGGATTTTTGCATCTATGTTCATCAGGGATATTGGTCTGTAGTTTTCCTTCTGAGTATTGTCTTTGCCTGGCTTTGGTATCAGGGTGATATTGGCTTTGTAGAATGTGTTGGGAAGTGTTCCATCTTCCTCTATTTTTTGGAATAGTTTGAGAAGGATAGGTACTAAGTCTTCTTTGAATGTTTAGTAAAATTCTCCAGAGAAGCCATCTGGTCCTGGACTTTTATTTTTTGGGAGGTTTTTGATTACTGTTTCAATCTCTTTACTTGTGATTGGTCTATTCAGTTTCTCTATTTCTTCTTGATTCACTTTTGGGAGGTTGTATGAATCTAGGAATTTATCCATTTCTTCTAGATTGTCCAATTTGTTGGCATATAGTTTTTCATAGTATTCTTTTATAATCTTTTGTATTTCTGTGGTATCTGTTGTAATTTCTCCTTTTTCATTTCTAATTTTATTTATTTGAGCCTTCTCTCTTTTTTTCTTGGTGAGTCTGGCTAAGGGTTTGTCAGTTTTGTTTATCTTCTCAAAGAACCAGCTCTTTGTTTCATTGATCCTTTCTACTGTTTTCTTAATTTCAATTTCATTTATTTCAGCTCTGATTTTTATTATTTCCCTCCTTCTGCTAACTTTAGGCTTTGTTTGTTCTTCTTTTTCTAATTCTGTTAGGTGTAGTTTGAGGTTGCTTATTTGGGCTTTGTCTTGTTTGTTAAGGTGGGCCTGTATTGCTATGAGTTTCCCTCTCAGGACTGCTTTTGCTGCATCCCATAGGAGTTGGTACGGTATATTTTCATTTTCATTTGTCTCCCGATATGCTTTGATTTCTCCTTTAATTTCATGAATGATCCATTGGTTGTTTAGCAGCATGTTGTTGAGTCTCCACAGCTTTGTCACTTTCCTGGTTTTTTCCTTGTAATTGATTTCTAACTTCATGGCATTATGGTCTGAAAAGATGCTTATTATGATTTCAATCTTCTTAAATTTATATAAGCATGCCTTGTTTCCCAACATATGGTCTATTCTTGAGAATGTTCCATGTGTGCTTGAGAAGAATGTGTAATCTGCTGTGTTTGGATGGAGTGCTCTGTATATGTCTATTAAGTCCATGTCATCTAGTTTTTCGTTTAGGTCCATTATTTCTTTATTTATTTTCTGTCTGGATGATCTGTCCATTGATGAGAGTGGGTGTTAAGATCCCCTACTATTATTGTGTTGTTGTTAGTATCTCCTTTTAGGTTTATTAATAGTTGCTTTATATACCTTGGTGCTCCTGTATTGGGTGCATATATATTTAAAAGTGATATGTCTTCTTGGTGGGGTGTCCCTTTTATCATTATATGTTGTCCCTCTTTGTCTCTAATTACCTGTTTTATCTTGAAGTCAACTTTGTCTGATAAAAGTATGGCAACACCTGCTTTCTTTTGTTTGCCATTATCTTGGAGTATTGTCTTCCATCCTTTCACTCTGAGCCTGTGTTTGTCTTTAGAGCTGAGAAGTGTTTCCTGGAGGCACCATATTGTTGGGTCTTGTTTTTTAATCCATCCCACCACTCTGTGCCTTTTGATTGGAGAGTTCAGTCCATTTACATTTAGGGTAATTATTGATATATGGGGGCTTGTTGTTATTATTTTATCACTCTTTTTCTGGTTCTTTTGTTTCTCATCCCGTGTCTTTTGGACTACCAGTTTAGTTTGGTAGTTCTGTACGGGGGTTCTCTTAGTTTTGTCTTTCTTTGTCATGTGTGATTCTGTTCTGATTATTTGGTTAATGGTTACCATGATGTTTGTATAAAAAAATCTTGTGGATGTGATAGTCCATTTTTTGATGGCCTCTTATTCCCTTAGACTAGGTCGATTCAATCCCTTTCCTCTTCCCCTTCTAAGTTATTGTTGTCACATCTTATTCCTTCTTGTGTTGTGAGTTCATGTTTAACATGATGAGGTTATATTTATGCTTGGTGGTTACCTTCCCTTGATCTTTGGTTTTATATTTAAGTGTTTGCTAATCTATTTTGGTAGAGGACTGCAATTTTTCTGGTTTTCTCGAACTATTTTCCTCCTTGTTCAAAACTTTGAATCCCCTTTCTCTTTTTTTCCTCAGGCATGAGGACCTTCTTGAGCACTTCTTGTAGTGGGGATCTTGTGGCAATGAACTCCCTTAGCTTTTGTTTATCTGGGATAGTTATTATTTCTCCATCATATCTGAAGGATGTGTTTGCTGGATAGAGTATTTTTGGCTGAAAGTTTTTATCCTTCAGAATTTTGAATATATCGTTCACTCTCTCCTAGCCTGTAAAGTTTCTGTTGAGAAATCATCTGAGCACCTGATAGGAAATCCTTTGTATGTTAATTTTTTTTTGTCTAGCTGCCCTTAGTATTTTTTGTTTGTCATTGACTTGTGCTAGCTTTACTGCTATATGCCTTGGAGAGGGTCTTTTTGTGTTGATATATTTAGGAGATCTATTTATTTCATTCACTGGTATTTCCAACTCCTTCCTCAAGTTTAGGAAGTTCTCAGCTATTATTTCTTTGAACAAGTTCTCTGCTCCTTTTTCCCTCTCTTCTTCCTCTGGAATACCTATAATCCTTATGTTGGATTTCCTAATTGAGTTGGATATTTCTCGGAGAGTTTCTTCATTTCTTTTTAGTCTTAGAGTTCTCTTTCCTCCTCCATCTGCAGCATTTCTGCATTGCTGCCCTCAATATTACTAATTCTTTCCTCCATATTGTCAGCTCTGATGCTTAAGGCTTCCAGATTTATCTTTATCTCCTCTGTTGTGTTTTTCATCTCTAAGATTTCTGATTGTTTTGTTTTTTTTTTCACAGTTTCAATCTCTTTTGTGAAGAAACTCCTGATTTCATTGAATTGTCTGTCTGTGTTTTCTTGTATTTCATTAAGCTTTTTTATGATGGCTATTTTGAATTCTCTGTCGTTAAGATTATACATTTCTGTGCTTTCCAGGTTGACTTCTGGGTGCTTGTCATTTTACTTTTGGTCTGGAGATTTAATAAATTTTTGCATGGTGCCTGTCGGTGTTGGCTTACTTTTCCTCATAGTGCAAATATATGGTCGCAGTTTCCTCTTGCTGGCGCTGGGTGGGGGTCAAGCTGTGTTTTCTGGCCCACCTCAATCCACGGGCACCCTCCTCAGCCCTTGGCTGATCTGAGGCATGGCTGAGTGGAGGCTGCTGGGGAGGAAGCATGGGAGCAGCTGGAGCTGGAGTGTGGGAACAGTGAGACTGGAGCGCAGCTGGGCCGAAGCAGCTGGGGCTCAGGTGGAGGTGAGTTGAAGCAGGTGCAGCTGAAGTGCCACTGGGCCAAAGAAGCAGGGGTTGGAGCACCGGTGGGCAGAAGAAGCTGGAACTGGTGTGTGCTGGGCCAAGGAAGCTGAACAGGAGTGCTCTGGTTCAAAGAAGCTGGAACTGGAGTGTGCTGAGCCAAAGAAGGAAGAGCTGGAGCACTGCTGGGCCAAAGCAGCTGGAACTGGAGTGCGCTGGGCCGAAGAAGGAGGAGCTGGGGCGCCGCTGGGCCAAAGAAGCTGGAACTGGAGTGTGGTGGGCCGAAGTTGCTGGCGCCAAGTCAGCTGGAGCCTGATCACAGGCCAAGCCGAAGCCGCTGGAGCCGGGGGCAGGGGGCGGTCAAGCCAAAGGAGCTGGGAGTGGTGCACAGTCCAGCCGAAGGAGCTGGGGCCGTGTCATGGGGAAGCTGCCAAAGCTGGGGCCATGGCTTGGTCCAGCCAGAGCAGCTGGGGCTGTGCGGTGGTGGGGCCTGAGCTGCCACTGTCTCTGGTGCGGGGGCACAGGCTCGCCTTGGTGCCGGTCGGACCCAGGCATCTGGGGGCTGCTGCCTGTGGGGGTGGGGCGGTCACGCTGCCCCTGCTGGTGGGGCCTGGGTGCCTGGGGGCCGCTGCCTCGGGACGGGGCTGAGCTGAAGCGCCTCTGTGCTGAAGCGCCAGTCAGGCAGGCCGAGTGGGGGAGGGGTGCTTACCTTCGCCTCCCTGATCTCAGAGGTTTCTCGCCTTGCTATTGCTCTCTGCTCTCCTGAGGGGCTAGCTTGTTGAGACTACCCTGGCAACAGTTCCACTCCCTCCGCAGAGGGATCCCCTTGGGCTGTGAGGGGTCTTGGAGAGCGCAGGTTTTCACGCAGCGAGCCGCCCCTCCCCCTCCTCTGAGAGCTGCATGATCTCAGTCTCTGGGTCGCAGTCCTTGGGGAAAGAAGGGAGCTCCTCTTACCTGCTTCCACTTCCTCTTAGGATTCTAGCACCTCTGTCCTCGGGTGTATGGCTACCTGGGTGCCTCAGATGTCCCCTGTGTTGTGTGAATGGCTTCTGTTGGAATGTGAATGTCCTTTTTGTTGTGTCTTAGAGAGGGAGAGTTCAATGGGGGAAGCTCACTCCACCATGATGCTGACGTCACTCTCCAAATTAGTTTTAAAGCAGATGGCTTCCTCATATATCTTATTGCTTTTCATTTATTTATCACTTCATAGTTATTTGCACATAGGAATTTGCACATATGAATAGTTATTTGCACGTTTAGCATGATTTTTTTTAAACTTAACCACACAATATTAATATGTAGATTTGTGTTTTATATTCCTAGTTTATAGTTAGTTACTATTTTTGAACTGTACTGTTTCTCTTTATATTCACGTTGTTTAAGAGAATATCTACTTTAAATTTTCAGCCATTTGTAGAAAAATTGTGTCATTATTACACTGTTTTTTAATTTTTCAAATCATTTATCATTTCATTTATAAGGTATCTTTTGAAGGGTAAAAAGGTCAGTCTCTTTTTTAATAATGTTATGAAGCACAGAAGGGTAGTGTGGATTCTACACAAAAAATGCTATTATATTTGGAGACAGGAATATTTAACTGTTGATTAAATTGATTACCAGTATTTGGGAGGAAGTGAATTTTGTTCAAAAACGTGAAATGTCCCAGTTAGACCAATCATCAATGCCTCTGAAAAGGAAACAAAAATGAGGTAGTTTTTGGAGGCTTATTCTGTAAGAATGGTCAGATACTTACTTCAGTAATTGCATTGGTGAGCCCTGACTAGTGCCTACAGATAGCACATTAGACATTAAAAGTTGTTTTCCCAAATAGGTATGTTGTTACTAGTCTGCTTAAATAGTAGTGAACCATATATGTTCTTTAATACTCTTTGCCATGAGTATGAAGCATTTTTTAAGGTATATAACATTGTCCTTAATTTTTTTCCCCAAAAGGGCTTTGATGGCTCCATTTGAGTTCTCTCTCTATACAGCAGACATTTGAGATTCCACTGAAAGTCATTTTTTATACATGGCGGTATAGGCATGTAGAGCACTGTTGCTTTATAGTGTATTTAAAATATTGCTCCCATGTCAGTAATCTTCCCACCTTCTAGAACTTGTTATTAGTAATTCTCTCATGCTATTTCATGTACATATGGCTTATATGAAATATAAGGTGAAGTTGGATTAAACTATTCAAGAACTGGGAATCACTTTTATAGTAGGGCCAGTCCCCAGGGGTCACAAGTGGACAAATAATAGTGAACACCTGCCCTTCCAAGCCCTACCTATTCTAGGTAAAAGGAGTAAATCAGGTTTACCTTCTAGGCCAAGCTTATATGAGATGTGGTTACAGAATCCCTTGCTATTTAAAAAGTATTCCTCAACATGGTTTCCTGGCATTTGAAATGTATTTAATAGGACTGGTGTGTTTTTTCCCAAATTAGATAAAGCTTAAAATGTAAATGTTTGACTGGTGTAGTACATTGATGACGTTCTTTTATTTAATGTAAAATGACTCATGTCTGATTACAGCTTTGAATGGGGGAGAGGAGGCAGTGAAAGTGGGAGGACCCTAGATCCTCGAAGTGGTGGCTGAGCACCTCTGAGGAGGGGAGGTACACACACAACACTAAAAAATTAATGACAGGACGATGAACATCTCCCACTTCTCAAGTGTGCATTTGTTGAGTCCTTCTGTCTTCAACTTGTGTATTCAGGCTCTTATTACAAAGATCCTTAAATTTCTGCGCAATTTACCACTGCACTGTATCAATTGAGAACTTCTTACTAAAAGCTTTAGCATAATTGGGAAAACTGAGCTTTAACAATTGCCTAGTGAGTTTTGTATTCTAGTAAATTTAAATCAAGCTTCTAATCCACACAGAATTGATAATACATATTTCAAAATTTTGTGTAGTCATTTTAGTTTAATTGTATCAACACATGCTTGTGGAACTTGTTTTACTGTTATTTTCTAATCCTCAAGGAAATCATTTCAGCTGACCAGATTAAAATTCCTGAAACAATCCTCCAGAGTAGTTCCAAGATGACAGCAGTGCTTTTGATAAAGCATGAGATGATATGAAAGGGATTGGTACCTTTTTTTTTTTTTTCTTTTTTTGAAACCTAGCCTTTTGGACTGACAAAACCTAAATAAAGATAGGCCATGCAATGTCTGAAATTGGCCAAAGCAAACCCCACATGGAGATTGCTGTCATTTACTGAGGCTGTGCCTGTACTCTGTACCAAGCAGCACACCACCCTGTGATCCTGCAGACTGCAGCTTTGCACCATGCCCCCTCAATGGCCTTGCAGAGCTAGGACAGCCTTTCTTACACCAGAACAAAATCTCTCCCTCCTGGAACATAAGCCTACTTTCTCTATTTCTATCTGCTTCTGAAAGTGGAAGACCTTTGGTTAGCATCCTACTTATAATAACTATGGCTGTATTTGAAAATAATTAAGTTCACCCCATTCTCTGGCTCTGGGTATTTGAATCATATCTCTTGTTCTTCTCTAGACCATCGCCAGTTTCTCTACGTCATTCTCAGAACATGGAAACATTTAACTTATTTTTTGAAATTATGTAGCCAATGATCTCATTGGCTAGCTAATTAATATCAGGTGATTTCTAATTTTGGTATAACTCTTCTTTCCCATAAATATTTCACATTCTTTTAATATATTCCTTAAAGAGCAATTATAAACATTTATAAATTATAAATAGTATTTCATGGAGCATCAGCTGGCATCATCTGTTGATCCAAATTAAAGCCTTTCCAAACCTCATCATCTGGGAGGAAAAAATTGCATACCATGCGTCTTGTTACATAACCAATTCCACAGTCAGAATTCTGCTCTTGGACTGATCAGATTAAATAGCACAAGAGCAGAGATGTCTTTGCCAAGAATTTGTTTGGAGAAGGCAGCATTTTCTGCCATTACTATGTGTAAAATCCTATTTCAAGATCCATTATTGATTTATTCACTAACCAGGCAAAACATATGAAAGGATGGAGAGTTGTAAAGCTGGGAGAGACCATGAGAGGTCAGAGAGTGCATAAGGCACTTGTATGACTCCTCCCAGACAGACCCTTGTCTATTTCATTCTTAATAATCTTTAGGTATATGAATTCTAAAATTCCTTCAGTAATCTTCCTAGTATCTTAAAACAGTCTTTAGAATATAATTTAAACCTTGTTTTTTATGCTCTGTAACTCTTAGCAAAAATAAACAATGCCTTTTCTACGATTAAGGGAAAAAATTGCTCAGGATTGAAATAGCAGGCAGAGGGCAGAGAAATAGTGCCTTTTAGTGCATTGGCTGTTTTTTTCTTTTGCAGGTCACTATCCAGCTCAGGAAAGCCTGATGTTCCTTGTTCTCTGTACATGAAGGAGCTTCAAGGTTTCATTGCCAGAGTTATGAGTGACTACTTTAAACACTTTGAATGCTTGGACTTTGTTTTCGACAATACTGAAGCTATTGCCCAAAGAGCAATTGAACTTTTTATCCGCAATGCCAGTCTCATAAGACCTCTTGGTGAAAGTGGGAAAATGCGACTTGCTGCTGATTTTGCACAGGTAAATTGATGCATAGCTGCAAAGAGGAAGATGTTTCAGCCTCAATGTTATCTATTAAAAGACTAAATATGTATTCTTCAGTGTCTTTAAAGAGTTGAAACATGAAGAATAATAAATCCATTTAAACCTAATTGGTAAAAAAGGAAAAGAATTTAAAGATACTTGCATAGCAGATGTTTTTTTCTTTGTATCTAACAAAAGAATCATCACTCATCTTTGCTATTTCAAGATTAAGCTGAAGTAGCTCATTCCACAGTAGAGCAACATTATCCACTTTTACCTAATATGGGGCTTTCTCACTATTTTACTATCCTACCAGGTCAGTATTGATAAGAATAATTGATTAACCTTGCTGGAAAATAATGTAGGCAATGAAATTTATCCTTCAAACAGTGTAAAGGGACTTTCTGTTGTTATATGAAGAGAAAGAACTCTTAACACATCCGTAATCATCTAGTGGCCAGCTCAGCATTCCAAGACGGTGTTCTAATCATTTAGATGCACAGTGGACCAGGTAGATATAGAGTCTGATTCTTTGGTCTCCCTCTATGAAATAGAGTACTTTTCTTGTGTATGGCGGGCCTTGAAATCCTTCCAAGCTATCTGATGTGAATGAGGTAGAATGACATTAAAATAGCAGAACTATAATCAGCTCTGAGAGAAAGGTTTTTTTCTTTGTCCTTTAGACAGATTTTTAAAAAGCCTTTCAACAGTATCAGAGGCAAAGAAGAAACACTTCAAACATACACTTTCATTGCAAGATTCAGAAACAGACAATTCATATTTACCTAGTATGTCAAAGGTGAACTCACTTTTTAAGCCTTTCAAATCTGTTAGCTTTACTAGTCTAAATAGTCATTCAAATGAATTATTCATAGTGGTTTGCCAGATCCTCCCTGCTTATAAAGACAAATTTTAATGTCCTATTTATCCTTATGGGGGTCTGGGAGCAAGTCTTGGTCCACTATTCCCAACCCAAGGGAAGGCTGTGGCAGACTGCTTGTAGCAGGGGGCTGGTTGTCAGATACTCCCTCACACCTGACAGAATTATAAGAAAGAACAGGTACATAACCTGATGTTTCAAGAGCCAGGCTTTTTGCATATCGATTGGTCTAGAGTTAGTCATTTTCATCCCCAAATTATATGCTTGAGACCAATAAACTATATTAAAAAGCCTTTAGTAGCCTCAGCATGAAAATAGAAATTAAATGTTACCATTAATATGCTCCTTTTACCATTCCCATTTTTGTCAACTTCGTTCTCAGATACCTGTACATGTTGCTTTGATGTTACAGGTAAACTTCAGGGTAAAGAGATTTATATATAAATAGTGCCTTACTTGTCCCTTTCTGGGGTTACAGGCTGTTTATTGAAATGAAACAGTGATGTACCAAGACCGCTCTTATTTGTTATACACATTGTGAGCTATACTCAAACAGGTGTCTGTTCTTCTTTGCCCCTTTCCTCCTCCATTTTGTTTTTCTTTTCCCATCCTCTTCTCTCCCTGGGCTCCCTCCCCCACTGGTTGATTTGCATTCTGCTCCAGCTGGTTCTTGAGTCACTTTCCTGGAGGCAGCACTTCAAGTCCAATTAGAGTGGCAGCCGAGCAGGAGATGGCCAAAATGAGAGTGCTGCGGGAAAAGGCTTTTTGTTTTTGTTTTCTGTTTTAATGATATGTTCCCTGATGCGTCTTGAAAGATGGAAAGCATTGTCCTTTAGCCCTCACTGCCGCAGCTAGCACCTGCTCAAGATTCGGACCATCCAGGGGCAAGGTTGAGCTCCCACCTTCCTAGAACTGCATTATTCAGAATTTATTTGGCATGCCTTCTTTCTTAAGTCATGTTGCCCAGTAAACCAAACCTTTTCCCAGATCCCTTCCCTTAAGATAAATGAAACTCATCAGTCATTATTACTACTTATGCTCCAAGGCATCCTCTTTTCCATTTCTTGAATATAGAAACTGCATTTATACACACAGCATTTACTCAGTGTTAAGAGTGTGTTTTCCAGCCCTGCACCGACATTGGTTACTGTAGTCTGTGTGGTGCCGAGTCCTTTGTCTACTCCTAGACCTTGTGTCCCAGTTTCAGAATATCCTGCCACTCACCTTGCAGACAGTTCCCCAGTCCTGTGGGTCTTGTGTGTTGTGGGCACAGGAGACAGGTGGAGGCACTATCATAGTTAATCATATTTGTGAGAGTAGCTTTGACAAATATTATTCAGCTGTTCTATCATTCCCCCATGTTTTAAAAAATTAAAGTGAATTTGGGGTTTTTGTTTCATTTGATGTAGTTTCTTGCCACAACTGCAATTATGTGATGTTGCACCTCAGCTTTCATAATCATGCTTGGTGGAAGTATATTTCTGGGATAAGTCAAAACACTTAGGTAGCATTACCCTGACATTTCTATTCATGACAGGCGTCAACTGGGGACTAGAAAGCTTTCTGACTGCTTTATTATTGAAAGTTCTATCAGTTTGTATTCAGAATTAAATAAAGCCATCGAAGCTGCTGGAATCAAGAACACACAGATCCTCTGTGGGTTTGGAAAGAGTTCTTGTGATGAGTGCTTGCTATTCTAGCATAAATAACAGAAAGAGAAAGAGCTCAAGAAGAGACCAATAAAATAGGTTTGAAAATGCTAGTTGTTTGGCATAAAGTCCACTTGCAAAGACAGATAATGATCTATTTTAAAGATTTCTTCAGGAATCCTAACTTCTCCCCACTGGCACCGTAGCACAGGTGAAAGAAAAAGTAGTTGTAGGGTGCCATCTGGAGGGTCCATGGCGAGGAAAGTACCCAGCATACAGCCCCTTTAGGAATCAGGTCATGGGCATGAGGTGGTTTCTTACCAGTAATTAATTCCCTGCTGTGACCACATGGTCTCTGTGTCTACATTAATCGCACAGCAGTTCTAAAGCACTAAGCTTGTCCAAGGCCACTGGGACTCTGCTGATTCAGAATCTCTCTGGGGACTTGTCCACACTGCCCTCTGAAGCACACACTCCCCTCAGCCCTTCAATATCCCTGAGGGAAAGGATGGCTTTTGAAGTTGGCATTAAATTATTTACTTAGTGGTACTCCTAGCAGTTTCTATTTATAGGTCTTCTGGTGCCCTTTAAATATACATTTATATCTATTTTGCTTTTTGCCCGAAAATCTCGATTTAGGAAAGAAAGCAAAATAATCAAGATTCTAATTCCTATTGCCTTTTCTCCTGCACAGTGTCAGGGCAGGAGTGCCCCAGGAGTATCCAGAGATGCCCTGTGGTTGACCAAATGTCTGTGGTGGGTAAGGAGCAGGCCTGTAATTAGTTCACATGCCTGCAGCTGACTGCTCGTTCCCTCTAACGGGAGAGCTAGAGAGAGGCAGACGCACATGCCATTTCTGTATCCACAGCTAATTACAGTCACCTCCTCTAAAAGCAACACTCCTGCCCTTTAGAAACATGGCCTTTATTGTGTAATGGAATTCTGGCAGAAGAAAAGGGTTTTCAGTACCCCAGAGGTCCTTTTGGATGAAAAATTTATTTTAATCTTTTAACAGGTTTGAAACTGTCCTAACGCATAGACATCTCCTGCATCATCGGAGATTACACAGCCATTCGAGGCCATATTTTCTCATAGTGTACTTTTTTCTTAGCCACTGATTTGTTTTAACGTTCGTCCTGTTCAAGTGCTAAGGCAAAGGTCGTTTGGTTTAATCTTTTAAGATGATGAAGCCCTCTAGGGTATTGAAAAAAAAATTGATAAAAACATTTTATGAAAAATACTTCATATAATTTTAGTGTTTAAAAAACTATCATACATACACACATAGACACACACACAGTTAGTTATATGATTGGAATTACCAAATCAGAGATACATGATAATCACGTCTTTACTTTGTGCTCATTGTAAAATAAATGCCACATTCTGAAGGAAACCAGAAACTCCCATCGAGTGAATAAAGTAAACAGGTTCCAAGGAACAGCCCATCACCCACTGTCTTGAGTTGAGAACACTGACTTGAAGCTGCTCTGTTTTACATTGTTGGCAAGAATTCTGACTTTTCTTCCTTAGATTTTTCTCTTTTTATTTACTTATTCTTCTGTATTCTAGAGGACTTTCCAACCATGTGAGGTTTCTCTTTAGGACTACAGAGTATACTCTGTGTCTTCTATGTGTTAAGAGAGAAATTCATCTGGCCGCTAGTGACCCTCAAGACCACCTCAAGGAAGCTGCCCTCCAGTTCTCCCCTGACACTCAGTTTGTACATTTGATAACGTACTTGCTATTTTGCTTTATAATATTCTTTATATGTATATATGATTTTGCTGAATAATAATTATATTATTTAAATAAATAAACATACATCCCCTTCTTCACTAAATTTGTGAGAACTCCGTGAAGGCAAGACAGTCTAATTCATCTTCTCATCCCCTTTTCTAGCTTGGTGCCTGGCAGTTAATAAGGAGTCAGAAATGTCTCTCAAATGACGGATTGTTTAGATCTCCATGGTCTTCCAATGGCAAGGAGATCTGAACAGTTTTTCAGAAGGATGGCCAGCAGGACAGAAGCCCCACTTTCCTTTCGTATGTTTTTCTTGAAGAAAGATGCTGCGTTACCATGGAGCAGCCTTTTCTTAGCCATTTTCTAAACAGTTCTTTACCAGGGTCCTGGTCATAGCAAGAGTGGAGAAGTGGTTTATCATCTGAGTGCCACATATGCAAAAAGTTTCCATATGCACTTGGTAGATAAAGAACAGGTAGCCTAAAACTCCAATTACTGACAAGTAAAATTTCCAGTCAAAGGAAGAAAATAAAGTGAAGTGAAACCATTAGTTGCTAAATTCTTGAGTCAGGAAGCAAATTAATTTACTAATTATTTAAAAGGGGGGGAGTTTTTAAAATACTGATAATAATTGCTGACATTTAACAAGCACTTACTGTATGCCATGCACGTGGTGCTTCGTGGAATTAACTGTTTTATTTGCATAATTCTATGAAGTAGATATTATCATCTCCATTTGACAGATGAGGAACCTGGAGCCTACAGAGATTAAGTCCAGGACCACACAACTAGTCATTGTAAATTTGGAATTCTAACACAGATGTGCCACCTCCAGAGTCAGTGCTTTTAATCACTTGGGCCAGTGTGGTAAAAATTGTCATCATTTATATTTAATATAAAAAGGCTTGTGATGCCTACTTAAAGATATAGGCACAGAGTCAGTCTTGAAAACCTTCCTTTTTCTGATTTTTCAATGGAGAAAAGATCTACACTTCCTTTTCTTACATAACAAAAAACGTTTTTCTATTTTCTTGAAGGAATTGTCTCATCTTAGGCCCCTTTAGTAAATAAATGCAAAAGTTATCCAAGTTGTTGCCTTTTAATAAATTTAATTGACTTTCAAAACTTGCCTCACAGTCCAGATAAAATTAAGTTTACTGCAAGCTACAACTTTCTATGATTCTGGTGTGTCCTCAGTTTACCTTAGGATTTTGACATAAAACGCTGTGGGGTATCTTTTAATATTTCAGATGGAGTTGGCTGTGGGTCCATTCTGCAGAAGAGTATCTGACTTAGGAAAGTCCTATCGAATGCTGAGGTCATTCAGGTGAGACAAAATTCTATTATCACTGTTAATATATCCATATCCTATTAGCAGATAAATCCTTTCCTCCTGTTTATGTTGAAGTATATGAAACTGCCAATATTCATTCAATATTCATTGGCAGTTTCATATGGTTGACCTTAAAAATTATTATTCAGATCAGAAACCCATATAGAATTATACGCAATGACTCATAAGTGTGTGTGTGTGATTTTTGAGTTACAATTCACAAGATTGAGCTGGTAAACTTTATTATGCTCTTTTTAGGGGTATTTTTGTTGCTCTCCATTCTTACAGAAATATATTGAGTAGTAATACCAGGCAATTCATAATTATATAGATATCTTTATCTGAAATTTTCATTTGTTCATTTATCATTTTCAATCCACTCTACTTCTAAAAAGGTCATATGTTACATTCCATAACAAAACTATCAAATAGATATTAAAAGAACTGAGTTTAGTGATGAAATTCAGGGAATGACTGTAAATGTAGTAGATAGTTTAGGCTAGCGATGGCTAATGCTGTTGAGCACAAAATTTAGGATTGAGCTTCCTAGAAACCAGTTCAAAAAGAAAAACACAGAGTTAATTCAAACTCATGATCTAAGAATGTACCAGTTTAATGGGAACATCCTCTTCAGTGCTGAATGCTTAGGTAGGCCTTTTACCAACTCAGATTTTAAGGAACATTGAATAGCTTAAGGACTAGTGTCTTCAATAACAGGTTTTAGACGATAAGAAGATAGTGTTTATGTGGCTGTTTATTCAATAAAACAGAACTTCCCAAACTTTTTCGCATCATGGCACACAGAAGATGTATACACTCAAAAAGCCCTGAGAGCTGAGGGGATCTACATAATACTTACAACCATTTTGTGACCACAGCATACCCGATGGAAAGCCTTGATATAAGCTATTCATAATATCCAAGAGCATAATGGTCTTTGAATGTTTCTTTATAAAGATAAGGTAAGACAGTCCAGGCCTGTGCCTTTCTAAAAACTGACTCAATACTAGAACCTAGAGTAATCAATAAGTGATATGTCCTTTAAATGATGGCTTTGCTGTCTTATGTCATCCAAGCTTTTGGTAGTAGAAAATTCAGGTGTAATGACGCTTGAAATAGAAGTATCCAAGGTTGTTGATTGAAAAGGGAGCCCTATGCTTTATGTTGTCTATTTGTAATTGGAGCCCTATGCTTTATGTTGTCTATTTGTAATTGGAGCCCTATGCTTTATGTTGTCTATTTGTAATTGGCAAAGATTTTTTAAAATATTAACATGGAGGCTGAATTATTTTTCTCAAATGCCCATCTGTACGGAGTTGGGTTTCAAAAAAACGTAAAGTGGGATCACAAGTGTTTTCAGATACCTGTTTTGGATCAGCTCAAACCTTTGAAAAGTATTGAAATATTTTGTTGAAGTGTTAGGGTTGGCACTACCAAACATGGACAAGTTGAAAGATTCAGAGGTCCTGAGGTCACCAGTCTACCAGTCATCTGTCTGTACCATAAAAATAACCTTAATAAAACTCCTCTAAAGTTACTTTGAGTAAGATGGTAACACAGCAATCTTAGTTAGGTGAGAAAATGCTGCCCTGAGTAACAGAATCAGTTAGCGTACTGGAGGATATTAACCAACTAGTTATTGAAAAAGGTATGGGAAAAGCTGTGATTTGGGATTTGCTATATTAAGCTTAGGCTATTATTTTTGGTGTCCTGGCTCTCATGTTTAGTTGTTTACTGTGTGTCTGTGTATTAAAATAGTGCTTATGTTCCTGTTTGCTAAAGCAAGATGACCATTAGCCAAATGCTTTTAAACTTGTGTCACAGTATGGAGATACAAGTTCTGAGGGTTTCATGTAAGACCAATTCTGTTTAGTCATTTAAGATGGGAATTTTCTGTCAACCCTCACAATTCTCGCATGAGAAAGAAGTCTCTAAAGGATCATTTAAAGTTTGAGTGGTGACACCTTCTAGTACCTATTTATGGAATAAAAAATTAATGATCAATGTATAATTTAAAAAATCCTACATTTTTTATATCTAGCTTCTCTCATGGGGCAATGGACAATCTAGATGGGTTTCAAACTTTTGACCATGACTCACAGTAAGAGATGTTTTATATTATAATCTGGCATACACTTGTGTGCAAATACACTCAAACCCATACACATGCACCTGCACACCCACACGTGGGCCGTGAAACAGTGATTACTCTTATTTCATGTGGTGACACTTCTTTTTCATTTGATTATTTTAACCCTGTAACTTGGTTCCATGACCCACCAGTGGTTTGTATCCAGCAGTTTCTCATCTTTCTCACAGGCCCTTCACTCGTGAACTTCAGCTGCTCTAGTGGTGGGCAGAGTTTGTTCCTTTCTACATCTATAAATATTTATGCACTTTTCTCCTGAGATTCTGGTACCTCTGAGCTTCCTCCTGCAGATGACTCCTTAGCTCCCAAGGCCATGGCACATGTATAATAAGAATAATTGTATCTTGCCCATGGAGCATTGAATTCATTGAAAAATTCTAACAGAGATTTATGGATACCAATATATTGCTACAGTTACATTGCATCTACTGAAATCTATTGAATTGATCCTCGTACTTTCTCATTTGTTTGATAGGACTTGGACAACCATTTGATAAAGATTTCAGGATTAACTGGATCAGGAAATAAAATGAAAGTGTAGTATGGTATATTCTGGGGTCTAAATCTAGCCCTAGTCTACAAAGAATGTTTTAGGTCCCACCTTTTGAGAAGAGAGATGTCTCTGCCTGTAAACAGTGGTGGGAAAGTGCCTGGCCCTGCCAGCTTCCCTGCAATTGTCACATGAAGAGAATTGATTTGGGAGGGCTTACCTCTGTGGAGGATCCTATAGAATCCTTTCTCGGAGAGGAGGAAGTCAGTACAGAGTGAGCTTTGTTTCACTAATGCAATTCTAGGCCCTCTGTTTCTCTACCTGCAAAAACTCATTAGAGATCTGTCCCTTCTCCAAAATTAGTCCTGAGCAGTCCCACTCTTGTTAATCTTCCATCTGTGCTGTGGGCTGGGACAAGGAAGAGGCCTCATCAGTGGCTGTGTATATAATTGACCTCAGCTCTCCTTCATGGGTCTTCTCCCTAAAGGTTCTGAATCATGCCAGAACTAGCTGAATGGTGGTTGGTAGGAGATTGGCTAAGTAAAATATGCCACATTCATAGGATCAAATATGTGTAGCCATTAGCAATTTATGTTGTTAGTTAATATCTAATAATATGAAAAAATACTTCCTAATGTATCACGAAATGAAAAAACCAGCCAACAAACAGTATATGTGATATGATCCCTACTATTTTTTAAATAATATTATGTGAGTGTGTGGAGAGGAAAAGCCGAGAAGGATAAACATGAAAATGTTATCTTTGGATAGTAGGATTGTCACTAGTGATTTTTCCTTTAGAGATTTTCTCTATTTTTCAAATTTTCTGCCTTGGTTTTACATTATAGTTAGAAAAGTCGATAAATATATTTTAAAATCTCTCTTGCAGTGTTTTTACCATTTAAAAATAACAAGGGAGGGCCGGCTCCATGGCTTAGCGGTTGGGTGCGCGCGCTCTGATGCTGGCGGCCCGGGTTCGGATCCTGGGCGCGCCCCGAGGCA
Source organism: Ceratotherium simum simum (assembly GCF_057802395.1). Lineage (NCBI taxonomy): Eukaryota > Metazoa > Chordata > Mammalia > Perissodactyla > Rhinocerotidae > Ceratotherium > Ceratotherium simum. Next base: position 18,511,626 of record NC_141900.1, read on the forward strand.
CCATTTCTCCGTCCAACGCGAGGCCGAGTCCCACGTACAGCAACTAGAAGGATGTGAACCTATGACATACAACTATCTACTGTGGCTTTGGGGGGCAGAAAAATGAATAAATAAAATCTTTAAAAAAAAAAAAAAAAAAAATAACAAGGGAGCTAAAAAATAATATAAAATGTACTAAAACATTACATGGTAAGGGGGAGTGGGGGGTGTGCAAGAAAAACAGTCAGGCACACAATCCAAACCCAGCAGGTTGGGCCCCCATCTGAATTAGAGGCGGTGCCTGCAGGAGAGGGCACTGGGCCCAGTGCAAGGGCCCCTTCACAAGGGAGAGTGACAGTGCCAGTCCGAGAGCCTCCAGTGCATACCCCAGGTGCAGCACCGCCCCCCCATCCCCCACCCCCTACACACACACACACACACACACACACACACACACATACACGCATACACGCATGGGCCTTAGCAGGCGCTCCCTTCCCCCATCACACAGTCGTCTGCTGCTGGGCACTTTCTTCTTGACAGTAATATCAGTGGACTATTTAATTACGCCTGCAAGCTTCTGGCATACATTTACATTTTACTGTCTACATTAGAGTTTCTCGGGCAGCAGGAATCTTTTCTTACGCAGGACAGAATGCAGCAGGACAGAATGCAGCCCGAGAAAGCTACTGACATTAGGGATTTGCCCCTGGGTGATTTGTATTTCTACAGAAGACACACTGTGTCAGAGCTGTGAGGCCCCGTCCTTGTCCATCCCTGTGCAGGGTGGCATTGTCCCGTAAGTGGTATTGGGGGTGGTCACTTTTGCTCCACCTGGCCAGGGGCCTGAAGCTCTGACCCTTGACGGTCTCAATGCAGATCTGTGTGAGGCAAAGGACAGAAAAGGGACCACATGCCCTTCACCGGCTTGGGGACACAGACCCTGCCTTCAGACAGGCCCCAACACCTTTGCTCTGGAGGGAACAGCTTTGTCCCTGAGTTATGTCCACAGCCTGTTCTGCTGGAAGCTTCATCAGGTTTAATGAAAGCTGTCAGGAGATAGGGGCTGTTATGATGGATCTCTGAGCACCGGGGGCAGTGGGAGAAGGAAACCATTGATAACCCGAGGCATGACAACTGTTGTCAGTTGTGGGGGTGGTGAGGGTTTTCCATGTCTGCGGTTTGTACAGGTGCTCACCTGCTGCTTGACATTCCCACCCTCCACGCCTACGTGTTTGCAGAACTGAGAGGCAGCCCTCTCTGCAGCTTCCATTTTTAGCACTTCTAGCACTCGGCCCCCCACATGTGTTGTGTGCTTTCTTTCCACTTGTGAAGCTGGGGCCCTTAATCCATCCCCTGAAGTAACTCCTTGCCTGAGGTTTCTGAATTCTTAATTCCAAGGTTCAGGTTTCAGCGTTGGAGCCAGAAGGTAGCCACACCTCGGGCTTGGTTTGGTTCGCTGTTCACCTGCTCTGGCAGTGCCAGGAGCACCCGGGTGAACATGGAGTGTGAATGTGCAGTTTATTGTTGTTTTCATTCTGGCACTCATCATTTGATCACTCACTTGAGGCTAAGCCGGTGATGAGTGGTTTTACGGATAGTTTCTCATTTTGCCCTCACAACAACACTTACGAGTTGGGCGTGACCCCTGTGCGGCAGGTGATGCTGAGAGAGGTTAAGTCGCCAGGGCTGCCCGTCTGAATACGGCGTGAGGACTGCAGGGCTGATCCCGAAGCCTGTGCTGTAACCACTGCACTCACGTCTTATTTCAGAAGGTCCTGTTTCTTTTCACTCTGGTTGGTCCTAGCACAGCATTTGAATGCGTATATCAATCATCCACGAAAATGTCAGAAAACTTTAAAGCGAGTCTAAATGCTCCACTTTGGTGGCACCCTCCTGCTCTGAAACGCCCCTTTCGCTGTCATCTGCTGCATACGGGCCTCAGGAGGTGCCTCAGGGACACTGAGCCGATGTACACTTTTATCCCTAGAGAACATCTGCCTGAACCCCAGCCTCCTTCCCGACCTGCTCCCCAGGATTGACAGTGTGGACTCTAAGAAAGGGACTGGACGTACTCCGGCCTCTCTGCTGTGAGCCCTGACTCGCCCCGTCCTCACCTCCTGCTTCGTTCTCTCCTGGGACCCACGTGGCCCCTCCTGCCACAGTATCTGGGCCTCCCTGAAGACTCTCCGTCGAAGCCCTCACCCACTGCAGGCCTCTGACACTTCTCTCTTCCCTTCTCTTTGAAGGCCCTCCATGTGTCCTGTGCAGGGGCAGTTGTGCTCCTCCTACCATCTCATTTCTGTGCTGGTTCCAGATCTCAGTGCACATTCTCAGTGGTCTTGCCGCCTTCCCAGGCCCCTCACCAAAAGGAGGTCTGGAATGGGGGTGGTGGTGGCAGATGGCATGGGCCACCCTGATGTTGGGTGTGGACGAAGGAACAGCAGGACTTTAGTCTTAGTTCACTTGGTAATCAGCCTTCACAGAAGCCTGACAGCTACATAGCTGTGAGTCACTTAAATGTGGAGATCCCCTACTAGAAATCCAGTGTTTCTAATGAGACCTAATACTTGATTAATTAAGACTACCTGCTGACTGTAAAGTTTAACCTTGAAAGTGCTGCTATATTTAGAGTATTTTTCTCCAAGAATGATATTGTGGCATTTGGGGTATCTGCGTTTTATAACACCTTAATTAATTTCCTTTTGTTCCTTATTTCACCTCAGATGGTGATTTATTTTTTAACTTGCCGGTATTTCAGATTCCACCTGGAATCAAGGAGAAGGGAGGTTCTCATGCTGTGTTATTTCAGACTCTTAAAACAAGCACCAGAAATAAAATGTCTGCATTTGATGTTACAGGTAATTATGTCAGTTAGGCATAACATGGACTCAAAGCCAGTGTTGCTCTCTATGGCTCTTTTGGCGGTCCTGTTAGTGGCTAGAGTGGAAAATTTGGTCTTGGCAAAAAAAATAAGTGCTGTGACTCATAGCTCCAAAGGGACAGTTGATGGACCAGGAGATCCCATTTTAACATGAGCTGGTTCTCACCAGACCTGGCTGACACAGGCATCTCAGCCAACACCCTCGGTGTGTCGGGTTCCTAGATGTGACACATTACAGACCGCCCTTCTCTCCCTGCCCGGTCCTCCTTCCCTTTCTGCCCTGTATTGTTTGCAGTTTGCATTAAGAAGATATCGAAGGAAAATAAAGAGAAACAGAATCAGCTATGTAATTCGTATTTCCAGAAGGAAGGAAATATATCAATTCCTAAGAGAAAGTTCAGTGTTTCTTAGTTCTTATTCTAAAGTATTTGTACATGGGACTTCCTACAGGTAGCACTGAGAGGTAGGGGACCAAAATTCATGGTCATCTTCCTGTAGCAGAGGCAGAAAGGGTTCCATATAGCTGCTGTTCAGTCAGTAGAGGACTGTCATTACAGGACTGACTCCTCTGGGCCTCCTCGTGTCATCAACTAGGGTTCAAGATGAATCCTACCATGTCACATGGCCTGGGCAAAGAGTGGGCTTTACTGGAAAAGGGGAACACCTCACAGGACCAGGGACAGCAGGAAGAGAAGTGAAGGCATGAGTTCCCATCTCCCCACATCCCTCAGAGTGGCCTTTCAGATATGCCAGGCATGCAGTGTGAGCCTGTGACCCTGTGGAGGGACCCCCTCCCCACTGCCTCTTTTCCCTGTTATAGCTCAAACGTGGGAGCAGCCTTGTCAATGCTTCACAAGCAGACTGCTTGGCCACAGGCTGGATTTGGGGTTCCAGGGAGCCGTCTGGGAATGCTAGCTGCTCAGCACCCAGGGACCTTGGGTTGTGAGATGTTTCAGCTTCCCCTGCTGGGACAAGAGGTCTCCAGTCTATGGGAAGTGGAGCTGGGGTGCAGCCTCATCCCCAGTCCAAGCCAGAGTCAGCTTCCAGAGGCCTTTCAGACGGCACCACTTGCCATCCCCCCAGAACTTAAGGTCATGCAGGTGAAAGTAATTCCAAGAGAGACTATGATGATATGGTTCAAGTATGTAGGTGACTGGAGGTCCACTTTGACTCAAAGAGAGAATTTGGGCTACCTAAAGAGATAATAATTGCATGGCCTTCAAATGGTATCCTGTAAACAATTTTCTCAGATAGGTTTTTCTTTTTTTTTTTAATTTTTTTGTGAGGAAGATCGGCCCTGAACTAACATCTGCCAATCCTCCTCTATTTTTTTGCTGAGGAAGACTGGCCCTGGGCTAACATCCATGCCCGTCTTCCTCTACTTTATATGGGACGCCGCCACAGCATGGCTTGACAAGCAGTGCGTCGGTGCGCGCCCAGGATCCGAACCGGCGAACACCGGGCCACCGCAGCGGAGTGCACGCACTTAACCGCTTGTGCCACTGGGCTGTCCCCTCATATAGGTTTTTCTATAGGAGCTGTTGACTGTTCGAAATCGTACTTTCTCCAGGGCTCTTTGTTTCTCACTGAGAATAAGACTATCTTTTCTTAGAACAGTATGAGTAGTTGCTACAGTTGATATCCTAAAAGAGGCTGCATGGCAAAGTGAAGAGCCAAGCTGCCTGGGTTTGAATTCTTGCTCTGTCCTTTTCTAGCTTTTACTTGATCTCTCTACCCCTCAGTTGACCTATCTGTAAAATTGGGCTGTAATAGTACCTACCTCATAGGGTTGTTTGGAGGAATAAATGAGTTCACATATCAAAGCTTTTAAAACAGTTCCTGACACATAGTAAGTGTTGTATGTGGTAGCTGTTGCTGCTGCTGTTAAAACTAGGAGCTTTCACCTAGAAGGAGACAGTGCCATCCACTCACATGGGAGGACTTACAGGGATGCCTACAGACAAAACCCAAATTCCCTCAGTGACGTTTTCATACCTGATGAGGTGGTTGACTCATTGCCTAGAGCTCTGGGCATGGAACACTGTGAAATGATTTGGGCCTTGAACAGTTTCAGGGCCAGGGTACCACCTTCTCAGTGTGGGCACAGGAAGACCTTCGTCATACTCCCGTGGTGCTCCTGGTACAGAGCTTTATGGACTTCTGGTGGTAGGCAACACAAATGAACTGAAATGTTTCCACAATAACTAAAGAAAATAAATTACAGAGTAATGTTAGTTGATAAAACAGTTGAAATTAGAAAAATCCCTACCAGAAATAGAGTTTGCTTCTAGAATAGTTAATATAAAGACATTCTTTCTAATAATATTCTGGACCCAAAAATGAGAACCAACTGTCTGTTGGGAGCGCTTCTGACTCGACATCGAACCTTACCATCAGTGTGAGGAAGAAGCTGGCCCCTCTGGTTTGTGCAGGCCTTCATCCCTACACGGGAGTAATTAAGATGGGGTAGAGAAAGAGCCCAGGATACAGAGCTGTGTTACACGCTTCAGAATCATCGCTGCTCTGTCAGGAGATGTTGCTGCTTTCTTACCTCTTGAGATTCAGCCTGTATAGCTTGGCCTGTCATCAGCTCTTGTCCGTCAGAGCCCAGAGCCAGGGAGAGGTCAATAAAAGTTTCAAATTGTTCTTGCCAGCCTTTTCACAAGGCGGTAGGTGACTGGTAGTGGAGTAGATTGCCTGTACCCTCCTGTAAAAGAGTGGACAGTGACACCCAGACATGTAGTGTATTGCAAGGGAGCTGGCATAAATCTTTGATGGAATGTTCAGCAATGTCATAATTTTGTATTTGAATACAAGAATATAATTGCCCTTTGAAAAGTTGAGTAGAAGATGTCTCAATTTACCCACATTAGATCATAGCCCAAAGAGGGAGTTTATTTAAAATGAAAGCTGAAAGTGCTGACCAAGATAAGAATGTATTAGTTGTAACTTCTTGAAGGCTTTACTTTGTGCTTTGACTTGAGCCTATTAATCAGATGAGCTATAAGAGGAGATTTTACTGAGTCACCTTAAAGTCAAGTCAGACCCGTAGGCCAGTGAGCTGTGGGTCAAGGAAGGAGCTGAAGGGCAGAGTGTGTGTGTGGGTGGGTGGGTGTGTATGTGGGTATGGGTGTGTGTGTGTGTCTGGGCTGAAACGGGGGAGGGGTAAGAAATGGTTAAGAACTAGCCAGGCTAGGAAGAACGCTATTATTCTTTCTTCTCTATGATGCTGTTATACTGCTGTGCTATTATACTCTACTAACATGCTTTTGTGATTCTTCTTCCACATCACCTCTCTCAGTATTAAACAGTGTGAAGTAACTTCTGCCTGTTCTTTCAGACCACTGCTCTTCCAGACAAGTGAACATGTGGCCAGTAGTCCTGCACTGGGGGACGTGATTCCATTCAGCATCATTATTCAGTTTTTGTTCACGAGAGCGCCCGCTGAGCTGAAATCCCCCTTCCAGGTAATAAAGTAAAGCCAGAACTCTCTTATGAGTCTTCCCTCTTAACTCCATGAATATGAAGCCCCACTCACTGAATGGATTCGTGGCCTTCTCTTCCCTTATTTAGTTGTGGATTTCTGTCTTGGCTGCTAATGATTAACAAAGGAAGGAAAATTCTCACTGCCCAGCCCCGACTTTCTCGGCTGTGTAAAAATTACCTGATGAATCCGGAATTAGCCCTTTAAATAATAATAACATAAAGTGATTTATGTTCGCAAAGTTTTTTGCTGACCCACCTTCAATTGGCAAGTCCAAAAGGCTCCTTGTGCCAGGGGAAGGTGTGCCAGGGGTTGTCTCAGCTTGCCTCCGGCAGGTCTTTGGGGTCATTTCACCTTGGGAATCCTTGAGAGTCCTCTTTGCACCAGCACTTGCTGCCATTCACGGAAGACTGCGTGTATACTCTCTTCTCTAATTGTGTTTCCACCCTACAGAGGGCAGAATGGTCCCATGCACGTTTCTCCCAGTGGCTGGATGACCACCCATCTGAAAAGGACAGGCTCCTCCTCATCAGGTAAAGCCATGTGTTCTGGGGGCACCTGTCTATTCTAGAAGATGAGGGAGGGTGCGGGACACAGGGGAGGAGGAAGGAGCAGTGCCTGGTAGGCGTGTGCACATGATGGCACCTCCTCATGACAGGCCACCTCACTGCATGGGCATGCACATGATGGAGCACCTGACAGTGGGAACCGTTGGCACAACGTTTTTTGCTTTCCATGTCCTTCACTTCCAAATCTTCCCATCCCCTTTTGTGCCCTCTCATGCCTGACCCAGCCCTAGGAAATATGCACTTTTGGTTTTGAAAACCAGCCTCAGCTATGAAAAGACTCCTTGCCATAGCTCCTCATTTTCTGCTTCATTCTCAAGAGTTATAGTTATTGAACTGGTGGAGCCAGATGTGAGTAAACTTTTTAAAATACCCAAACATGATACAGTTATTAGTAGAAAACAAGGACAACCCAGCAGCCATGTAGATATCATGTGTCCTCCATTAGTGCCCCATAAATGTGTTTATGCACATACGTATGTGTGTGCACACACGTACCCATACACCCCAGCCATGCTCAGAGTGGGATGGTCTAACTGTCACATACGGCTTATCACGCATCTCTCTTCCATCAGCATTTTCCTCTGAAATTGCTCTCACCAAAATCTCCAGAGACCTCTTAGCCACCAAACTCAAACGTTTCTGTTCTTACCTTATCACTCTGCAGCTTTAGCTGGAGTTGACCACCACGTCCTTCTTGAAACTCCTTGTCGACTGACTGATTCAACATGTTTTTATTGATGCTCACTGTATGCTGGGCCCTGAGGACACAAAGCAAACCGAGACATGGCCTTGCCTTCTCGGAGCTTCTGTGACACCATGGTCATCTGTTTCTGTTGTACTCTCTCTGGCCATTTTTTTCCTCAGTCTTGTTTGCTGAGTTGTCATCTTCTATCCATTCCTTAAATGCCATCATTTCCCACAGCTTGTTCCGGGCTCTTTTTCCTTACTGTCTGTACTTTGGTCCCCAGGTGAGCTCATCCAGACCCATGACTCTAGAGATCTCTTCTATCCTAATGGTTCCCAGGTCTGTGACTCACCTTGATTGCCCGGGGCCTCAGGCCAGCAAACTTGCTATCATATGTTGCCACTCAAAGTCCCACAGACATCTCAGCCCCAAAATGTTAAAAATAAATCATCTTTCCCCTCAAACCTGCTCATTCTCCTAGACTCCCTGTCTTGGTGGAGGTGTCACCATCCAGCCAAGCTAGAAAACCTTTAATTATCGTTCAACTCCTGTGTCACCCTCATTCTCAAAATCCAGTCAGTTGTATCTCTTAAATAGCTCTTGAAGCCATTCTCAGCTCTCCCAGGGCATCCTCATGCTGTTGGCCTGGGGACCACAGCACCAGACAAGCCTTTGCTTGAGCCTAAGGGCAGTTGGTGAGTTGGGTTCTCCAAAGCCAGAGTGGGGCTAACGTGGTGAGGTGATTCTCAACCGTGTTTGCACATGAGAATCACTACAGAGCTTTGAAAAATCCTCGTGTCCAGGCCACACCCTTGACTACCTCAGAACTTCAGGGGCTGGGACCTGGCACCAGGATTTCTTAAAGCTACCCCAGAAGTTCCACAGCACAGCCAGTGCTGAGACTTACTGCCCTAGTTACCAGGTGAAAGACTCCACCAAGGAAGGAAGCTAGGAAAGGTCATCGAGAAACATCAGCCCAACAGCTCCTGGGAATGGCGCTGAGCTCTCATGTTTGGTGCCCAGAGCCTAGGTGAGCCACAACCTTTCTGGGCGGGCACCTGTGTGGACAAAGAATAGATTAGCCTGGGACCCTGCTCTTTTTCTTATCTGTTAATCTTCTCAGCTATGAGCATCTGACCAAGAAATGGGAAAGGATGCCAGCAGCATGGGAAATGGGCTTTCCAGCAGTCCATGTGACTGGTTAAAACTTCCCTCAGAAAAGACTTTGGGTATGAGTGAGGGACTGTGGGCCTGGTGCTAACTCAGGGATTTGCAAGGTCTTTGGGGATTTTTTCCTGAGTTGCAAAGACTCACTCAGGTGGGGATTCAGAATTCAGTTAATTGAATAGGGTTCATTTTTGTCTTCTGAAGGAGCTAGAATGAGTTCATCCACAATAGTTGTCCTGCTATGGGCACATCACAAATCTGTTTCTTTTGCTTCTCTTTAAAAATGTTTCCTGGGCCGGCCCCGTGGCTTAGTGGTTAAGTGCGCGTGCTCCGCTACTGGCGGCCCGGGTTCGGATCCCGGGTGCGCACCGACGCACTGCTTCTCTGGCCATGCTGAGGCCACGTCCCACATACAGCAACTAAGAAGGATGTGCAACTATGACATACAACTATCTACTAGGGCTTTGGGGGAAAAAAAGAAAGGAGGAGGATTGGCAATAGATGTTAGCTCAGAGCCGGTCTTCCTCAGCAAAAAGAGGAGGATTAGCATGGATGTTAGCTCAGGGCTGATCTTCCTCACCCACAAAAAAATGTCTCCTGAGTGATTTCATCAGCAGTGCTGTTGCTAAGCCTATATTTAGCAACTGAAAATCATGCTCAGAAATACTGTAATGCTTTTTAAATAAGGCCCACCCATCACTCCACACGTCTGGTATCAGAGCCTTCATGCCCTGAGCAGAAAATCGAGCCCTCCTTGGGGGATTCCAAGACCCTGTGCTCCTGCCACAGCCAGGCTGCTGGCAAGGAGAGAGGCTTTGTCCTGGACAGTGTGCTGTCTTATCTATTATTGCAAAACTAATTTTGTCCCTGCATACTGAAGCACCGCTGGATGAATTTCTTTCCCCTGTAGATAAACCCAGGGTGAGGATTGCTCTTTAAATGTCAGTAAATTTGTTTTAGCTTTTGGGGCAAACCTTATTGTATACTCATTTCTTCTCCCGGCAGAGTATGTGAAGTGTCGTAAAGTAGGGCACATCGAGGAGAGTGTATCTCCTGCTGCCGAATAAATGGCAAATAATGAACTCTTCTGCCTTCCTTTCTGTTTCCTTTTGACATCAGATGTTTCTCTAGAGCTTGAATGGATACTAGTCAAGTTAATTTTAAAATCAGAGTAATCACTGACTCATGGGGCCAAGTGGTGTTAGTGAGGGCAGTTGTACCTACTCAGCCCCCACCAGGCAGGTGCTCCAGACGTGAGTGCACCCTCAGGTACGGAGGCGGCAGCCTGGGGAAGACTTTTGGGTCTGTAAGTGGGGAGTATGTTCTTAGTAAAGATGAAGACTGAGTTTTTGATGCAGAGGTTTCTCAAGCTCTGCAGAAGTGGTAGGATTGGCCTCAAACCCATTTACTCTTGATACTTGTAATGGAGCCCCAGCTCTTCTTGTTGTGGCTCTCTTCTGTGCTTCTTCTTCATCTGAGTAGGAGAACACCTTTATGATGTCAAAAATTTTTACAGACTTTATGTGCCTATTGGTATTTTTTATGTATACAATTATCAGACAGTTCTCGATGCCAGATGCATTCTTAGACCCCTTGCCCTCCTGCCATGGTCCAGGGCCCACAGGCTGGGGACCGTTCCCTCACCTCCTCTGTACTTCTGCAGAACTGCAGGATCCCTGTTGATGGAGGGTGATGTTTAGTGTCTCCTCCTGGTGTCTCTGTGGTACTAGATACTTACCAGTTCTGGGAACTGGGTGCCTGAGATGGGACCAAGAGGGAGGATGGAGCCAGGGGCATGCTGGGCTTTACCTGCCTGTGGAGGCACGTGGTGGACCTTTAAGTCATTTATGTATTTCAGTACTAAGCACAGTGACATTTAATGCCTGACTGAAATCAGTTTTGTGTTCCATAAAAACCTCCACTTGGCTGCTTTATATCACATTGAGCAGTGTTGCCATGTTGCTATAAGCCATTCCTCTACTAATTGTTTGCACAATTCCTATTCTAATTTTTTTTTTCAATAAGGGTAACTTTAATAATCTGCTTATTTTGGTTACAAATTAAAGTTGAGACTAACTCTTATATAATGCTTGGCCTGACTTCCAAGAAAGCTGATGTTGTGCTCACACAAATGAAGTAATTTAATAATTGCCTGAAAATTTTGCTCTGATTTTATGTGGGAGGGCAGCTTTAATCCGTTTTTCTCTTCAGAGTTCTGATACTGTTTTTGATGAATACCAAAAAAACTAACCAAACTTATTTCTGAACTTTCTTCTACATATTATGTAGTTTATGCACTGTCTTATCCTTTTGAATGCAAATGAAGCTGCTAAGTTGTTTTTGTCCATTTATTAGATAAAATGAATCTAATCCATTCACTACAGAACAATGACAGTTTCTGTGAATTTCAAGGCACTAATTTCTCAGACTGATATATATACACCATTGTCTCAAAGACAGTTGTGGCCCTTGGGAATTTCTCTCCTGTGTATGAATCTGCAGGGACTACATTTTGGGAGTGGGGTGATTGCCCAGGATGCCATAGCAACTTGAAAAGTTTTACTAAAAGAAGGAAGTCTTTTCGTAGAGAAATAGCTTCATTAAGGCTCAGCTCTGACATAAATAAGGCACCTCACAAAGCATGATTCTCTGAGAGCGTGTAATTCCATTTGGCATGCCTCTGCTGCTTTTGAGGATCCCTACAGTCATGTTTCTCCTTTATTTACTTTCTTCTGCACTTTCGTCTTTATTTTTCATTACAGTTCTATCTTCGTGTATTTCTAATTCATTTTTTTTTATTCATTCACCATGCGTTTGTCAAGCACTACTTGACAAACTTGAAGCCCCAAGTCCTGGGGCTTCATAAATGAACAAAACAGCCCCAACCCTCAGTTAAGTTAGATCTTAAGAGGGCAACTTACCAACCAACAGATCCTTACACTACAATGTGATAATGCTGTGGTAGAGGTGGGAACAACTTGTTCAGTTACGTGGAGAGTCTGAGCACCCTGGAAGTGTGGTGGGGAGAACAGTATCGAGTGCTTTGTAGGTACCTCTCTGTACCTGGAAGAGAGCCAGGTGCTTCACAGCACAATCTGTTAATTCTCATAACTGTATCTAGTAAATATTCTTCCCATTTTGCAGATGAGGCTCAAAATGTGGCCCAGATCACACAGCTAGGTAGTGGGGCAGAGCCTGATATACAGGTATGCCTCTTAAACAAGGGCCGCCCATCCTTCCACACGGGTGATTGAAAGTAATCATGCCCTGAACAGAGCATGGAACCAGCTTTAGGGATCCCCAAATGCTGGGATCCTGCTAAGCCATGGCTATCAATGCAGAAGTCATGGGCCTTTCCACAGATTCGTGTGACTCCAAGGTGGTTTCAGTTCTTTTGTGCTGCCTGGAGTTTACAGGAAAGGCTTTATTAGAAAGAGGGCATTTGAGCTGGGTCATAAGTAAAGAGCTCTGCAAGGAAGATAGCAAGGAAGGGCATTCCAAGGATAATGAAGATAATGAGAAAGGCCTAAGAATGGGTCTTGATAATGATGAGGTATTCAGTGTGGTTGAGGAGCAACAGGCCCTTTTGCAGCCATACCTTGTGAGGCAGAGACATCTTTGCTGCAGAGTACTATTCTCGCAAACACCCCTCATCTCTCTCTGGGTGGGCTTTGGAGTTGGACTAAGAGTCACAAATGGGGTGAAGCTGCACTGCACACGTGTTGTAACGCAAACATCGGAAACTAATGATTTGAGGGTCTTTTTAGGCCACAGCAGACTTGTCTGGAACCCAGCAGTAGCACAGGGTTGGGGGAGGTTGATGATGAAGCTGGTGTTCAGTGGGTTGAGTTTAGACACTGCCCTAGTGGGAATAGGGCGTGGCAAGTGATGAACTTCAGGCAGCTGTCTCTTGCTATATAGTGTGGCAGATCCAGTAGCACAGGGCTGAAACAGCCCCAAGGATGACCACCACCTCTGAGGATACAGTAGTAATTAGGGCACAAAATGGCACGATTCAAACTGAAGCAAAGGGGAGAGGAGGGACTGGATTTGGAAATTTGTAAGGTAAATTAATAGAACTTGATAACTGATTCGGTGTAGGATTGGAAGAGAACTTTAGATAGAGACTTTTGGGAGATGATGGTGCCCTTTGTTGAAATTGGGGAAAGTGGGAGAAACTACCCTATGGGTGTTTTTTTCCCCTAGGTTTCATTTCTTTTCCTTTGTTTTTTTGATAGACTATATTTTTAGAGCAGATTTAGGTTCACAGCAAATTTGAGAAGGTACAGAGATATCCCATACACCCTCTCTGCCCCCATATATGCACAGCCTTCCCCATTATCAACATCTCCCCAAGTGGTACACTGGTTACAGTCGATGAACCCACACGGACACATCATAACCCCCCAGTCCGTAGTTTACGTTAGGGCTCACTCTTGGTGCTGGACCTTCTGTGGGCTGGGACTGCCCTAAGTTGCTGACAGCTGAGTTCGAGGGATACCTAGAAGTAGTCAGATGAATATGTCCAGGAGACAGGTGGGAACAGATCAGGAGGGGGTCAGGCTGGGAGTAAGATTGGAGGCTCCGTCCTTATAGTAGCTGAAACTATCAAAGTAGATAGTTGGTGGAGGGCACTCGAGTGAGCCACGAGCTGGACAGACTCCGGGCAAGCACGTCCTCACAGTGAAATGATAATAATGAACAAACCTGACCAAGAATTAATATTTTCAGTGTTTGGGAGCAAAAAAACCAGTTAAGAGTTGCATATTAGATGAAACTGAATATGTGAGCTGAGTCATAGTATTAAGTTACATCTTTACAGAAATGCTCTGACTTCAGAGTGTGAAACTTGAAAAAATATGATTATGAGAAAAATCTGATTGTTATACTTAGGGCCTAAATAGACCAAGAATGAAAAATTAATCTTTAAACCATTCTTTTTAACTCCACTTAAAACATGATCTGACATTTAAACAGATCATCTGGTTGAGGGATTAGAAAACCTTTTCCATAAAGGGTCAGATAGTAAATATTTTAGGCCTCTTTGCAGGCCATACGGCCTCTGCCTTGACTATTCAGCTGTGCCACTGCAGTGTGAAAGCCACCAGACAGAACAGAAAGGAACCAGCAAAGTCTAGATTTGGCCTGTGGGGGTAGTTTGCTGACCTCCTGATCTGTTTCATGAGAACATGATCATCAATAACTGGCTGGTACCCTGTACCCTTGACTAAATTCAGACTGCCTCCTTAGCACATAATTTCCCAAAAAACTAGAGGCAAGAGCAACGTATTCTACTTGTGGTTCATATTCCGTCAAGCAACAGAAATAGAATGCACCTACCAGTGTTACAGTGTGTGCCAAAGGGCCCCCGCCCTCACTCCCAAGCATGCCTTCCCACAGTGCAGAGCGCCCCCTTGTGAGCTCTGCCAAGAGGCACAGGCTGCACGCAGCTTTTCAGAGGTCTCTTGAATAGGGAAGTAGAGGAAAGGGAAACAGAACAACCTCAGCAGGCAGAGAGCCCTCGATTGTACGGTTACACCTCTAAGTACAATGCAGACTGAGAAATGTTTATAGTTTCACACATTAACCACAGTAACACTATACACAGTAAACGTTGGAAGGCTGTTAAATCACTTAGCTTGAGGAACCGCGCATAACAGTTCCAGAAATGGGCTTAGTTCTTTTATATATTGGCACCCTCTAAGCTGTTTTATTTCATTTATGTAATTTTTGGACATTGTTTTCATTTTGCTTTTCAGGGGTGCCCTGGAAGCTTATGTTCAATCAGTAAGAAGTAGAGAAGGCAAAGAATTTGCACCAGTTTATCCCATAATGGTTCAACTGCTTCAAAAAGCTATGTCTGCTCTTCAGTAATAATGTGAAGTATTTCTTAATTTCCATTTTGTGCTAAGCCATTCAAGGTTGGCAGTTAACCTACATAACATGTACTTTAAGACAGCTACTATCTGCTATGTTAAGAATGTAAATGACTTTTCTCTATTTCCTGTTGCTCTTTTTCTGTTTCCCTCGTTAGCCCTTCTGCCTTAAGTAACATAAAATGGCAAATCAGATTCCTCACCACCACCTTCAAACTCCAGGGACCTGATTTTTCCAGAAAGACATCCAACTCCGCTCTCTCCTTTCAGGCTTTTCTACGAGGCTAGCTGAAATTTCTTTCCCATCACATAACAGAGTGCCCCTCTAGGTACACACATACTAAGTCCCCACTGCTTCTTAAGGGATATGATCAAGTTACCTAAGAAGTACCCTGCTTCCCGCAACCAACGTTCCTCTTCACTAGATAAGTAGGTAGCCCAGTGGTTTCCAAATCTGACTGCACATTAGAACCAGTGGTGGAAGCTTTAAAAAATCTTGATGCGCAAGTTGCACCCCATAGCAACCCATCTGGGGGAAGGAGCCAGGTATTCCTATTTTTTAAAAACAAAAACATCCCCAAGTGTTTCCAATATACAGCAAAGTTTGGGAACTACTGGACTATCCCAAAGCTAAGATGTAGAGTTAAATGTTTGTTTAAATATGTCATACTGTATCTTTAATAAAGATAGAGCAAGGCTGTCTTGACGCTTTGTGTGTCATTTTATTAAAAGCAGACTTTTGGGGCCATTTAATTTTATCACAAGAGATGCTAAGTTAAAAAATAAAAATTTTTATTTTACAAATATTCTTATAATCTAGCTCCTTGTTTTTTATTGCCTTTGCCATTATTAACATTTTGTTTTTAATGTTTAAAATCCCATCAGCAACTTCCTAATGTATCATGTCTTCCGTCCCCTGACCCTGTTGTTCTGATGACTCACACATCATTCAGTCAAGATCAATCAGCAGAAGTCCGAGATAAACAATTCTTTCCATTTTATTTGAAATAATAATATACAAGAATATAGTGTGCAAAATTTAGGGGCAACATCATGAAGTATAATGAACTGAAATCAATTGTACAGCTGTGATTCCTAACCAGAAACACCACTTGGTAAGTAACATGAAAAGCCATGATTGTAGCTCAGAGCAAAAGCAGCTGTATTGCCAATGTATTTGCTCTAATTTTAGACAGTTGGAAGGAAAGTAAAGTGCAAGTGTTGCACTGTCATAAGTGCAAAGTCTGCCCCCACCATAAAGATATGATGACACAATAAGATATTTAAGATATGTGGCTGAGGAGATACAGAACACAAAGTTAAAAAATACAATGGTGTCAACCGTTAATAGCACCATTACAGTGACTATATCCCAATGCTATTAACTAACTTTACCTTGGCCTGGGCTAGATCTCCACTGGAAATCACGGATGGGTGCTGCCACCTGGTGCATAAACGCAGCATAATGGTGGTAATGGCAGCAGGTGGCTCTTACGCTGGGACACCGACACCATCCACCTGCCACATGTTCTGGTAGCCTCTTGGCACTGGCCAGACTAGGAGCTCCCGTGTTTGGCACAGATGCTGAGCCATGTGGTGGTTGCTCAAGGAAAGGCCAACTCCCAGCTTCTGTTGCATTCCATTATGTGTACAATACCGATTAATAAGCAGTAAGGAGCCAATGTATAAACAGCAGTTACATATTTTTAAATTCCCCTTTTGTACAATTTAAAATAAAACATGTATACACTTCTCCTCTCTTTCTACTATACTTTAGCACCACAGGATATCAATTTTCAAGCCTATATTACCTGATAGACATATGAAGTTTGGAAGAAAAATAAGGCAATTTGGTTTACAATGTTGATAGTTTTAGCTTACTTAATGCTCTAATGGAGAAAGCAAATCCTCACTCATATTATTAAATCATTTCAAGACTCAATGCTATCAGTATCTTATGGTGACACGAATTCAGGACAAATAACGGGACCTTGATCTTCTTAAGTCTTTCCATCAACGGTCAATGTTTATGCAAATACAGACTTAAGAGCATAAGCATCCTGGTTTAATGTTGTTGTGAGCCCTGTGGAGATAAAATTCAGTGAATGTTAACAAATCAATACATAGTAATTCTAACATATGAAAGCTAAGATAGATAAGGTAATATTTATAAACTTACTATTAAAAAAAGATCGCTTACTCAAAGGTGATGATTTAAAAAAAGTCTGCTAGTATCTGATGGCTCAAGCATCCAGAAAATTTATGATAATGAGAAGAGATGGACTAGGATAAGCAGAGAAGAAAGGGCATCGAGGTAAAAGGAATTCTAAGGCAACAGAACTACTCCTTTAAAAGAAATTCTTGAAAAATTGAAACAGATGTAAACTGCATGTTACTACAAAGAAAAAGGCATAAATACATGGAATGAATTTAAGACATCCTTGGCCAGCCCTCCTGCTGCAAAATACTAATGTCTTCCTTTTCTTTTTAAATTATATTTAAAATTGAGTTCATTCTATCATGTGAAGTTTTCTTGTAATTTATCTAAAAATGCTTAATTTAAAAAGATGCTAATCTAGTAATGGAAAAGTTCTAAGGATCAGGTCTGTCCAAGATAGCATTATTATGATGCAAACTTATTTACCCGTCTTCCTGGGCCTTTCTATTCTCCTTCCTGAGGTTTTTAATCTAGAAATTCTGCACAAATGTCACAAGTCCCCATGAAGGTTGGTTAATGTACCCTCAGACCTCCATCCTCCTTAGCCCTTCACTGATTAAGAAATGAAAGGCTGCTGAGGCATACCACCCAAAAATTAGAAAAAATTTCTACTGTGATATTAATCTTTCAACCCAACTAGAAATACTATGTTCCAAAATTATTTACCTCAACATTTCTGGACAAACATTCTCATTAAGCATGCCTGAGATTTCTACTTTCTGTGCTAGGAGAGTAAATAGCACTTAATGATGAAAAGAAAAGCAGCCTGCCTTATATGATGGTTTAAAAACATTAGATTTTGAAGTATAAAAAGGCTGAGAAACAGCATCAACACAACCTTTTAAAGGTTATAATGATCATTCCAACATGCCAGTACAATTTTGAGGATAAATCAAGATAATTTTAAGCAACTATTTGTTGAAACATACTGAATTGGTTCTTTTCCTTTTCCAACAGTCAGGATTTAAACGTTTTTGTTCTTCAGCCAAAGCCTTTGCTTCTAATGTATACATCCTTCTCTCTTCATTCTTCATTTTCTTCCACCTGTCACCAAGGATCACACTTATGGCTCTGTAAAATAAATATTTACACAATACTAATGGCAAGAATTTTTCATTAAATTCATGTGCTGCTACTTCAAGAAGAAATAAAAGTTAAAAGAAAAAAAGACAAAAATCTTGTCCAACATAGAGAAGGGAAAAGGTCAAGGCTATAGTCATTTCCAGTAAAATCCCAAGTCATACGGTCCATTCATCATAAGGTTGGCAGTTAAAGCCTCCCGGAATAGTGCCAATGTCTCCAGTTGTCAAAGGACATCTAAAATGGCTAAAAATTAGATGTTCTACAAAGCTTAGATTTAAAGGAAAAAGTTAAATATTTCAAAGAAATTGTTTAGATTACCACTGGATCTATCCTGGTACATCAGTTTTTCAAGGATGTTTAAGATATTACGGCAGACAATGTTCAGCATCAGCCGCATAAAGTATTCAGCCTTGGATTAAAAGCTATTCTTACTTTCTGTTTGTGCCCATAACCCGTCAAATTGTTATAATAAAAGTCTTTTTTCTTCATTCATGCAACCAAAGTGAAAATGTGATGGCATTAACTAGGCACATTACTGTTTACCTCCTAAGATGACACAAAATAAACCTTGGGCAATATTTGTACTTATCACTTGGGCAAATTGCGTGAACTCAAAGGGAAAGAAGTCAAAGCGATAAGACATCATGATAGAAATTTGAAGCTATTTCCTATTTGTTATATTGGGAGTCTGCTCCCAAACCTACTAAATAGTCTCATCCAGGACACACAGACACAGACCATTTTCATTCTATGAAGAGCTTTTAACTATTAATTTCATGACACTCATACAAAACAGAAAGTCCTGGAATGATGGCATGAAGTACATGCAAATAATTCTACAACTGATACGGAAGCTAGAGACAGGCATCTGAGCTTTAGAAGAACAGTAACCACAGAAGCTCCCCTACTGAAAAAGAAATTAAATATGTAGTAAATATATATATTTTTTATCCAATAAGTTGATGCAATTAAACATTGTACTGCATCTTCCTTTATTAAAAAAGAAAACCAGTTTTTATAGTCTCTGGGTTAAAGGTACCATATAATGGTTGACACATTTACCAGTTAAATCAATAAAAAATATTCACATATGTATCAATTCCCAAATCAGAGATGCATTTGGTATAAGACACTTCTCTTTTTAAAATGTAAATACTTAAAAATTAAGCTCATGAGAACAGACTGCTGGTTACTGATGGTGGGGCGTGAGCGAAATGGGTGAAGATGGTCAAGAGATACAAACTTCCAGTTATAAAATAAATAAGTCATGGGGATGTAACGTACAGCAGGGTGACTATATTTAATAATATTGGACTGTATATTTGAAAGTTGCTAAGAGAGTAAATGTTAAAAGTTCTTATCACAACAACAAAATTTATAACTATGTATGGTGACATGTTAACTAGACTTATTGTGGTGATCATTTTGCAATATATATAAATATCAAATTATGTTGTGCACCTGAAACTAATACGTTATATGTCAATTATATCTCAAAAAATGTATATACACAATATATATTAAAAAATTAAGCTCATGAGACATTCAAACCTGAGTTTAAAACCTAATTATTTTATGTGGATAATCATTTGACTGTTCTCGTGAGTTCGAGGGGAAAGGAAACAGTAGTTCTGATTATTAGGGAACTAGGAATACTGGAAGGAGATAATTTTAATACGTGGAGGACTTGGTTGGTTTGCAAGGGAGTGAGTCGTAGAGAATTATAAGAGATGAGGTAAGGGTACAAGCTAACAGTAGGAAGGACGAGAGTTCATTTTTATTCCTGGGCTCTCCTGAGGACACCTCTAAGTTTAGTCATTCAACAAATCTGGCAGTTATCACACATTGCTAACGCCCGCACATTCCAGAGTATGACACAGTTGTAAAATAAGTACATCCTTGAGATCTGAACAAGAAAGTGCTAGTCTTTTCTATAAAGATGGAATGGTCAGTTGTTAGAACTGGGTCCTCTAATAGGCAAATGACATTTAATGTTATTTTAGAAGGCAGATCCTTACCACTGGCAACCTAATTACCTGTCTAGGTATTATAAAACAATTACACACGCCCCCAAAAATTCCACTTAAACTTTTTACTTTAAAGTCAACCTAAGAAAACAGAAAGAAAGCAATAATAAAAGCTACTAAAGAATAAGTTGACTTAGCTATCTCAGTTCCTGTGAACTGCACGAAGTGTTACTCTATTATTATAATCAGAAACATCACTATTTTTACCTGTTATCTTTCCCTGGATACATCTGAGTATATTCAACTCTGTATTTTTTGGCAAAAAGCATGAAGGCATTCATTGGTCTTTTGCACTTGTTAGGAGAAGTGGCACTCACAGTCCCTGAGCTGTGGTTTTTGACAGCTTTAGCATACAAAGAATTGGGAGAGAGCTGTGATGATCCAGGTGAGCCACAGTTTTTACTGAGTCCAGATCTTGCAAAGTCTTGACCTCCAGGTCCTCCACAAGTCAAAGATGCACGACGCTGACGAGCCATACTACTTAGCACATAGACTGCAGAAGAATCCATAGGCGTGAAGTCATAGCTAAAAATAAATAAATTTATTAACGTGGTTTTAATTCAATTTAATTATCTGATTTGTAAAAACAATTTTTTTAAAACTCCTTACATCTGATTGGAAATTTCAATGTAATTTTTTTTGTTTTTGTGAGGAAGATCAAGCCCTGAGCTAACATCCACGCCAGCCAATCCTCCTCTTTTTGGTGAGGAAGACTGGCCCTGGGCTAACATCCATGCCCATCTTCCTCCACCTTATATGGGACACCGCCACAGCATGGCCTGATAAGCAGTGCGTCGGTGCACACCCGGGATCCCAACCCGGGCCGCAAGCAGCGGAGTGCGTGCACTTAACTGCTACGCCACGGGGCCGGCTCTGAAAATTTCAATGTATTTTCCCCCGTATAACGTTACTAACACTACTTTAACAACTTTACCACTGATAGTTGCTTATAAGATGAAAGCTTATGTATGCAGTGACTAAAATTATTTTTTTAAAAACATCTGCAGAGAATACAAAAGTTAACAAGAAAAAAAGTCTTCAAGCCTCCCCCAAAGGAATTTGTTATAATACATGTACTTTATTCATAGCAAGTACCTCCTCCAGACCCCACACAACCCACTTACTCCTACTTTAAACTCACTTTTTGACAAATTTGATAATCTAATTTCTTGGCCTACAGAAACCTAAAACTAGAAAATTAAAATGGATTGGCAGGCATATACCAGGCCTAAAGACTAACTACTACAGAAGACAAAATGTTGGGTTAGGGCAGTCAAAAGTGGTTAAACACAGCTAAACAAACTTAAAATGCACAGTAATCTGGGAAATTTGTTCAAGAACAAAGAGACATATATACATCAGCCTCCCCTAAAGGCCATCCATATATTGTAACATAGCCTAATAAGTAAAAACCCACATTGATCAGGAAAGGCCTTAATTTATTTGGTATATTCAGTTTACACAGGCATGGAAATTAGCTATCCACATTATCTCTTATTTTCTCAACAAGCTTACTTGGAGAGTATCATTATCCTCTCTGTATATGAAGAAACAGGCTAAGAAAGATAAAGTATTATTCACCCAAGGCCACAAGCTGCTAGATCCAGACCTAGATCTCTCTGTCCACCTCCAAAGTCTCATGGTACTTCACACTGCCATTGGCTAAACTCAAGGTGAACAAATAATAATCAGATTAATTGAAAATATTAGCTGCAAATTAGTGCTAGTATAGACAACAGCCTAAAGATACACCTGTCAAAAAATTCTCTTTAGGTCCAACTGTCTTAACTCCTACTGCTTATACTTTTTATCTTAGCAGAAAACTTTTATCCTAAACCCAGTTTCTAATTCTCTCTGAAACAGAAATTCTAGTAATACATCAAAACAGACTGATATCAGCTATAGGCATAGTACTTGCCTAAAGGAAAAGCAATATGAGATTATGGATTACTCTAAAGACAGATGGAGAGAGCTACATGAATGAGGTCCACGCCACTCATGCGCACAATAAAAATGACTTTTACCAGTTATCAACCACACAACATCTATTTTTTTAAAGGTTTTACACGAAATAAAGGTACTTAAAGTATGATTCCAAAATCAACTGATGAATGCTCAGCAATCAGTATTATGTCAGAGAAACAATTTTTGCTATCTTAAGCCCCTCCCATATATAATTTAGAAGAACAGCAAACTTAAGCATTATAAATGAACCTGACAAAATTATTAATCTCTACTGAAGGAAAATAACTACAATCTGAAATACCAAAAGATGGTAAAATAGGGTAAGCTAATTACTGAAATTTGAAAACTCCACCATCTAGTGGTACAAATATAACTGTCATCTATTTCCATTATGGATACAACTTAAAATATTTTGAAGTATTCAGTCACAGAATTCAGGATTCTGACATAACAACAGCACTAAAATATTAGATAGAATATCTAAAAAAAAAAGCTTACTCTCTTGCTACCCTCAGCATTCCTTCTCTTCACCGTCTGTAGTTCCTGAAAGGGGCCTTATTTCACACCTTGACTTTTTCTTTTCTACATGCCATTCCTTCAGCTTAGAATGCCCCTTCCCACTTTCACTAATTATTAAAAAGAAAAACCCCTCAACAGTAGTTTCTATTAACCATGTCACAAATATTAATTCACTTAAACCTCCCTTCGATATTATCTTCATTTTACAGATTTTTTTTTAAGTGCCATAGAAAAGTTAATTAACTTACCCCACCCTCCACAGCCAATCTATTGCAGAGCCAGGATTTGAATCTAGACAGTCCAGAGTTCATGTTCCTACCAGGCTACACTGCCTCTCAATCAGCACGTATACACTGTCCACACTGACTAATCCACTCCCTTCTCTAGACTGGAAGCACAGAAGCAGGCCTACGTCTTAACTGATTTTAAATCCCCAATGCCCAGCACATACCAGGCTCTCAAATGTTTGATGACTGACTGAGAACGTAAAATAAGTAATTCTGAAGAACATCATAATGTAAAATTTTAATTGGGTTCAAATCCCACCTCTGCCACTTACTAGTAACATGACCTTGGCCAGGTGAAATGAACCACGTAGCCTCAGTTGACTCATCTCTAACATGAAGACACCACGTGCTATGCAACGTTGCACAGCTGAAAGAACGATATATACAACACTCAGGGCAGAGGCTGGCCCAGGGTAGGTGCTCAATTAGGGTATCTAGTATTATTGTAGAAGTGACCTAGATTGGTAAATAAGAGTACTAAATTTAGAATCTTTACACCATATAGCCTTGAATCCTAGTTCTGACACTAACTCAGAACTAATTCAGCTTTAGTTCTCTCTCTCTCTGTTAAATGAGGATATAATCTAAGAGGGTAGTTAAGATCAAATAGGTTAACATGTACAGTGCCTGATACATAATAGGCACTCAGTAAGTTTGTTAGATTATATTACTTGAACAGAAACGTCAACTTCACACAGTGAGAAGTGACTGTCTTAACGCTGCCTGAGGCCTAGAAACTTGGCCTCAATTCTCTGTGTCTTGAATGGCCTTCTCCAAATCATGCTCTCACTTGGAAGCTTCCTTTCTATAACAGAGCCACAAATTATGTTTAAGAGCTCATCAATTTATTGCTGACTTCCGATCCTAACCAAGCTAAAATCTACCCAAACATGCTTCCCTGTACAGCACGGCCCAAGAGCTCACCCCAAATCCCCAAGTGGTACCTGGGAATTTATTCTGGGGTTCCCTCTTGGACTAAGTGTTTCTTCTTCCTGCCTTTCCCTTCTTGCCCTTCCCTATGCCAAGGCATAGTCCAATCCACAATGAAAATTTAGTCAACCTCACGCTTCTCAACTTTTTCATGGTTTCTCCTGGATGAAACTGCCCATTTTCACTCCTTTATGAGGAGGGGAATGGAGGAGTGTTGCTGTCACTCCACACTGAAATGAGACCAATGCCCAAGGTCATCCTAAAAGTGATTGCTATTCAGTGGGACCAAGTGATGAGAACCTCCCACCTTGGCAAAACAGGAATTAGGTAACCAAATGTTTCTTTTTGCTTAAAAAAGCAAAGTTTTACACTATGCAAAACTTGATATATAAAAAATCTATATAACATATATGTACTTACTCTATAAAGCATTCAAATAAATACGAATGAACCTACAACCTAAATTAAGAAGTAGAATATTTCTAATGTCACTCAAGTTCCACATCTGCTACCCCAGAGATAACATTCTCCTGAATGGTTTATCATTCCCTCACTTTCTCAATTTTAATATAAAAATAATACATTATTCATAAATACAACATATAAATACTACAGCAGCAGTCATTATGTTAACATGTGATATATAATGTTTCATCGTGCAGGAGAGTTCACCTAGCAGGCCTGACTGCTCTCCTTTCGAGGGTTCCCTTACAAGGCTGGCCCTTGACTAGCATCTGGAACTTGGATTTCAGGAGGGTTCCCATCCTTCTCACAACTGATAAGAGTGGCCCACTGTGCCTACACTGTGTGTACAAACCACACGGTGCACATCTGCTTTCCTTTCCCAAGTTTGAAATTTTGGTACGTGCCAGGCGGAAGCAGCCTGTGTGACCAGCTCCCAATAAAAGCCTTGGTGCTGAGTGTCTAACAAGCTTCCCTCCTAGAGAATGACTCAGACTCACTGCTGAAGGAAATAAGCAGTGGGGGAGAGGACTCCTGGAAGCCTGGCTTCCCCTAGACTTCACCCCACGCCTTTCCTGTTCCTGATTTTGTTTCATATCCTTTCGCTATAAGAAGTCACAGCCGTGAGTATGACTATATGCTGAAAATCCTGTGAGTCTTCGTAGTAAATCATCGAACCTGGGGGTGGTCTGGGGGACTCCTGGCATAACTGTATAACATGTATTATACATACTATATAAATAATAAAATTTATAATTTTATTAGATATATTTCCAAAGAACATCTGATTCCATAAAAGATGGAATCATACTGTATATTTCTGATTATTTTTTACTTAACATTATTTGTAAAATTGATCCATGTTTTAAAATGTGTGGCTAAGGTTCATTCATTTTCCATGATAAAAAGAATTCCATTCTATGATTATATCACAATTTATGTATTCACTTTCCAGTTAATGAGTATTGATATTGTTTTCACGTTTTGCTGTCATGAGCAACACAGCTATGAACTTTCACACATCTCCTAGTCCATCTCTAAGAATTTACTTCTCTAGGGTAGACATACAGAGAAATGGAATTGCTGATATTCAGCGCCGTAAGATTTTACACTCTCATCAAAACCTAAGAGGTATCACTGATCTACAGCCCAAGAATACTGAGTATCAGGCCTTAAAATTGTCCATCTTTCTATAATTTTTCAAAAACAAGTGTATATGAGGGATGTAATCACCACTACTGAGATTCCAATCCCATAGATGTTTACAGCCCATGCCAGGCCCAGGGCTAGGTGCTTTTTTAAGTAATAGTCTCACATCCTTTTGAAATAAAAATATATTAATCTTATATTTTATTATATTAAATTGAATGAAATAAACTCTACAGGCCAGCAGAAACTCTTGAGAATTCTCTTCTTAATGCCTATGGATTTGATAATTATCTGAAAGAAAGAATGTCTTAAAATCCCAGATATCTACATACAGACTTTCTCTGGGCACCTTCTGGGAGTACAGTGACCAAGTGTCCCAGTTTGCCCAGGACTGAGGGGTTTCCAGGGATGCGGGACTTGCAGTGCTAAAACCAGAAAAGTTCCATACAATCTGAGGCAGTTGGTCAACCTTCTTGAGTGTCAGGACACATGTGGGTTCTTGTCCTGTTCTACTACTTACTAGCAAGGTGACCTCAGGAAAACTCACTTCCCTCTTTAAAATCTTTCCAAATGTCAAGTTTTTGCTATTTTTACTATTTGTTAATCCATGCAACTAATGCACTTGCTCAAAATGATTATTAAACAAAGATACAGTTAACCAAAGGAAAAAAACATACAAATCTTGAAAGGTTTAACCTCCTAAATATCTGACTTAGCAATAATTAGGGAGGCTAAGGGTAAACTTTAAGAGAAAAAAAAGAAAAAAGAATTAATTAATCCAATATTACCTTTTAAATGTATCAAAAACACCTGAATCATCAAAATTAATGGCATCGGGGTGTCCAGGAGGTAGACATACATCACCAATATGAATTTCACAACATGGAATGCCATGCTGTACCACAGTCAAGCTTGGATAAAACGATGACCAACCTAAAGTTAAATCAAACAATAGTTACATAAAGGATGGGGACTGAGTCTAAAAAATAAAAAGTTGTTGCTTAAAATAAGTCCCAAGAGATTTTTAACACAAGTCATGTATCTTTGCCACAAAGCAAGTCCAAGTATTTTCTTTAAGGAATGCAAAAGCCCTCCAAAACTAGCTGAATTCAGCATTTTATTAACATACAGATTCTATCAAGCAGCGCTTCCATCAATCCATAGTAAGCGATAAATGATGATGACTGAGACTATGAAATAGTCTCTGAATTATGTTTAACATGGTATTATTGTCATAAGCCTCTGAAAAGTGATTCAGGTATGTAGCCCATTTGGTAACCCTAAACCAAAATGTAACTACCCTAATACTCCATTCTCCAAACTATATCAAGATAACAGAGAGCTTATTATAGTATGCTACATGAATCTAAAAGTTCATACCCACAGGAAGTAGAGCTCCACCTGACTCCTGCTAAGACACTAAAGCATCACTAGGTCTTATTATAAGGCTTTTCCTATGGTAGTTTTATTTAGTTTGAAAGAAGTTTTCCCTTCATTTTTTCTTAATCATCAAAGAATTATGCCATGAGACATAATTACAGATTTAAGAAGCTTTCTTTAAAAAGTTACTACAAATTCAAATTGAAGCCCTACCTTTATTTTTAACATAGAAAGGGTGGTCCAGCTTACACTCTACAGTAAGTAAACCATCTTCTACTGTACCAGGATCAAAAGTCAACTTCAGTACAGACTCGCCAAATGATACACTTTCTTCATGTGATAACAACTTTAGACCATCAGAACCATAGCCCTGAAAATACATGCATAGAGTGAATAAATTGGCAATGTTCAATTCAACACATTGTGAAGTTTCTATTATGTGTAAGACTTTGTGGAGAAAGTAAAAATAAACAAGACAGGAACCCTGTCTTTAAGAGCTTTCAATCTGATAGTGAAGAAAGGCACACATATAAATCACTACAATATGAAGCAGATTGGAATAAGCACTTTAACTCAAGTATAAATAATGCCAATGGAGTTTAATAAAAGGAGGTATTAACTCCAAAAGAGAGAGATTAGAGAGGGCTTTCAATTCCCATTTGAACTCGGATTTAAAAGAATGAAATTTAGAAAGGTAGAAAAACATGCCTTCCACCAGGAACAGTCGTCATTAACTTCTTTGGAGAGTGCTGAGTATTTGCTAAAAATACAGTGAGCTCAGAGTGGGGGCAAATAAGACTGAAAAGGAGGGGCCAGTTAGTAAATAAAAAGATCTTAAAGACAGGCAAAGTGCTTGAACTTTCCTTTGAGAGGGTATTGGGAAGTAATGAAAGTATTTTTATTATTATGATTGTCAATTTTAAGATGATGATAAAGACTACAGAATAAAAGGTAACCTCTACTATTCAATTTATTTGAAGATGTAACGAGAGAAACCCATTACAGGCTTCAATTGACCAGTGCAGGTAGTGGTAGAACCAGGCTAAATTTAAATTCAACCAGTATTTTCTTTGAGCACTTAGTACATGCCAGGTGCTAGGCTCTGAAAACACGGGCATTAACACATGATCCCTACTCTAAACTGACAGGAAAACAGAGGAGACAGACGTGCCCACAGTTAGCTATAGTATCCAATCATTATTGGTGCATGAACTAGTGCATGAACATAGTAATGAATGAGAAAGAAGGACGACTGTAAACAGTCTTGAAGGAAACAGAGCTGACTGACTAAATATGAAGGGAGAAAAGGGAACAGTCAACTTCACGGTTTTGAATCTGGCAATCAAGAAGGATAATACCTTTAAAAGAATAGGCAAAGAGTAGGCCAGGAAGGAGAAGAAAAAGGTGAGTCCAGTTTTGGTTATACTAATAAGCTGAGTTTGAAGAACTGATTGGTACTCAAGTACAGATGTCTAACATGCACTTGGAAACATGCAAGTGAAGGCTATAGCCACATATTTGTAAATAACTGAATTACAGAATTTTCTAACTCTTAGAGCTGTAAGACCTAAGAACTAATCCAATCCCATTTTACAGATCAGGAAGCCAGTGCTTGTGGGGTTAACAATCTGCCCAAGGTCAGTCACACAGAGTTGCTGGAATAGCTAGAAAGAGAGCCCAGGCTTCCCGACTCCAAGACCAGAGTGCTTTCCACAGGCCCCCAAGGAGCAGCTGCTGACATTATCAGCAGAGAGGAAGTGGTGAAGAGTGAGGAGGGGCAGAAGCTTATCGTAATTACATGCCACATCATGGGCAGACAAGCCACCAGGCAAAAACACAGAGACGTTAGAAAGAGAAATCAAGACCGTGCTACACAAATCAAGAGAAGACAATGCACCGTGTCAAATGTTGCAGAGATGTCTAACAGAACAAGCAGAAGTCTTGCTAGAAATGCGAATCAAGCTAGTCAACCTCTGAGACAATTTTAGCAGAGTGGTAGAGGCCAAAGTCAGACTATGACCAACTTCACTAGAATGAAGAGTAACAGCAGGATGGGGAAACTGAAGGCAGCCAAGTCAGGACTGTTTTTCTCAAGAGACTCAATAGTAGGGGACAGCAGGATCCGAACAAGAATTTTAAACAAGCACACTTCACATGCCCAACTTCTCTGCCTATAGTGGAAATGGAGAAATTAAAGATTTCAAAGATAAAGGTGTCAACCGATATTTATCTTACTGCTGCCCACTACTGCTTTGCTTATCAACTTAGAAAATGCCAGTGCTTTGAAATGGGGTCATTTAAAAAGTAACTTAATACAATCAACTCTCAATTATCCATAGGGGAATTAAGCACTTTGCAGAATAAGATAAGGCTTTGGTTTGTTTATTTATTCATTTTATTTTTAATGCCAGTTTAGTTTTCCCCAACATAAAAATGTATAAAAAGTGCTGGGAAATACACTCTTTTTCCCATCTAAGAAAGCATAATTATGAAGGTAAACCTAAAATCACTGCTCCTCTCCATCAGGCTAAGCAACGATGAGTAGTCGCTAAACCTTTACCTAAAATGTCAGATGTCCTTTAAATACGAAAGTAAATGTAGGACACTCCTGTAGACTAACAATAAACCTTAGGTGTTTCCTTTTGAAAGATTCTGAAAAGTTTTAAAAATTTTAAATCAACCTTGTGAGTGCCCATTTGGAGATCTTCCTCATTATCACAGCCTTCAGTTCTAGCAAAATCTTCAACATCCTGCCATTCCTTATTGCTTCCCTTATGAAAGCACAGTCGTGTGCCTAAAGTTTAAGTAAAAAACAAATATTAGATATATGACTAGTGTGCTACACAAGTAAGCTGTAAAAAATTCAAGTATTTTTTTACCTTTCAAAAAACAGTGCCAAGCAGTTGAAGGCCAGGAATTGCACCATCCCAAGTCATCATCATCTGAGAGGGAGGACATGCAGAAAATGCCAGATTCTGACTCACTATTTGCCTATGGAGAAAAATATTAAATTATTTTAACATATTTTGTTAATATCTATCTTTATCTCAAGGCTTCAGACTCTCTTCTTATTAGTGGATAACTTAATCATTCTAAACTTACTGAAAAATACACCTTCGAAAACTGAAGTTCTGGGTAGTTTTAGTTAAATGCATGTTCCCGCTAGTAACACTCTTTCCTATTTCCAAACAGTTAATAGAGCTGTACATAAAATCTAAACCAGATCACTAGCTGAACAATGAGACATCC
Source organism: Ceratotherium simum simum (assembly GCF_057802395.1). NCBI lineage: Eukaryota > Metazoa > Chordata > Mammalia > Perissodactyla > Rhinocerotidae > Ceratotherium > Ceratotherium simum. The sequence goes on from NC_141900.1 coordinate 18,541,539, forward strand.
TATTTCCCATCTGTATGTGCTTCAAAAGAATTTCTTATGGAAAGTTAATATATTTCAACTGTTGTGCAAACTTAGTAAAAGTTTCATCTCATGAATAAACTCACCCTTTCATGTCTGACTGGTGTTTCCTCCTTCCAGTGGTGATGAGGGAAGGCTGGCTCGCTCTTAGAAGAGGACACTGGTGGAGGGCGTGCATAGGAATGTAAACTTTTGCTAGTAGCTATGATGTGTACAGGAGATGATCTAAAATAAAGAAGTAGTTTTAACCATAAAGCACAAATCCTTAAGGTATATCTTTCCTTTTGAGGAAAAGGACTTCCTATTCATAATGTCAATGTTATTACATATAGGACACCTATGGAAAATTCAAGACATCAAGATTTCACTTATAGTATGCTATTTTGTAACAACTTCTTACCCAAGCCCTCTTCACACATTTTAAACACCATTTTATTCAGTTTTGACAATGTGTTTTAAATTCCATATTACTGTTTAATTTATTCATTCATTTTTATATCAATAAGTACATATAAATGTGCCTATTTTCATTCATGGCACATAATACCCCCTGTGCAGGGCTCCTTGTGCATCTCCCTCTTCTACTCTGATGTAGTCAATAAGTCTCAATATGAATAGGGCATCTAAGCTTAATATGACCAACACTGAACTCTTTATCTACCAACCATCTGTCACTGGGCAGATACAACCAACTACATTAAGCCAAAATGCTTAAACTTATTATAGCAGAAAGCAGCCTATCTGCAACTTCCTGTAACTGGACGCTATTTCTTGTTTTCTAATACAAACTTGTTGAAAAGCATCTACACATAAGGCTAGTTATTTTCCCCCAGGATCACCTTAAAAAAAGTTACCCCTTCTCCCCTTGTCCTCTCCAAAGTCTCTTCACCAGGCAGTGCTCCCTTTAGAGTACATGATGCTCCCACGAACACACTAAGATCCTTCCTCATAAACAGATCAGCTCTTCATTGGAAGGGTAACAGGAGGCAGCAAGCCCATAAAGGATGACCAGTAACGTGTACTGCCTCAGGAGTTTGGAGAGCAGCCGAGAGGAAGACTGCAGGGGCCAGGAGGCAAACCCATCTGAAGGTCCCAAATCAGGGCAATTCTCTGAGATGCCAAAGAGGGATCTGGTCCTTAACAGAAAAAAGTTGATGCACGCCTGTACCAACCCTCTTCTCAAGAAGGGGAGGGGCATCGTACTTTCCAATTCTTCCCTTATTCCCTGGGAAATTTTATTAGCCCCTCAATGTTTACTTTATCCTCATTAACATTTTTTCATTATACCTTTGCAGAAATTACTTTTAAATGAGGATCTATGAAACTATACTTTGCTTTTATGTTCACAGCACTTCTTAAATAAAAACCTCTCGATTTTCCATGCCTTTTGCATACTCTCCAATCAATTTTGGATTTCAAAATTACAAATACTGAATGTTTCATCTTTGCCCGATTTCTTCCTTTTACTATACATTTAGATCTTTATGAAATATTACAAAATGGCCAAACTGCTAAAAATTCCTTAAGTTCATCCCTGCCTTCGTGACTAATAAAAGAAAATGAGTTTATCAGTTCTTCTGTTTAACCATTTAAGAGAGAAGTAACAAAGCGATGTTCTAAAAGGTATATGGCCTAAATGTTCTGTAAAAATTAACATGCTCAACATGTCTAAAACACTATTACCACTGGTCTCTCCATCCCGCTATCTATGCAGGGATAATATAAATGTTACCTGTCCTCAACCCCTTGGTACGGTACAGTTACAACTCAGACACCCACAGCTCTACAACCAACCGAGTTTAATACTACAAGAAGTGGCGTGAACAGCCACTGAAAAGGGGAGAAGGCAGCCAAGACTGCAGAGCATGACTCGTGGTCTGGCTCCCTAGGAAGAAGGAAGCACAGAAAAGGCCGCAGAGAATAAATTTACATCTCTAGGGAGATACTTCTTTACTCATGTTTTTAAAGTCCTATAGTAAAATCAGGGTTTGTTTTTTTAAATCGTAAAAGAATTTTTAGCTTTTTGACTATTAAGATTACAATGAAAACTGGGACTGTAATGGAATTAGTAGTCTTGACAGGCAAGTTTTCTTTCCTGTGGAAATTTTCATGGAATTAAACCAAAGTTAACTAAATTGAATTTGCTCAAATAAAGGCCAATATCCTGCTGAAGAGAAGAAAACAGCCTAACTTAATGCATTGTAAGAAAACCAGGGCTTCACACCTAAAAAGATTATTCTTTAGCAAAGAATTATCCTCTTAGGAGCATAATCAAAATTCAGTTATTCCTACATCACCTGGTATGGACTATGGTTTATCCACCCACATGAGTGCAAACCTGGGCATCTCTCTCCCCTACAAACTCTCATTTATCTATGTCTTTTTACACAGATAATTTTATAATTTTAGGGATAATTAATAAAATATTATCCACTTAGATCTCTCTAGGAATATTAGTTGGAAGCTTCCACAATTTCATAGCACAACTCATTTTCTTAAACTCTGGTCTGGGTATATAAAACAGTGGTTTTTACCAATGGGAGTCCACCTTTATAAGTTCAAGATTTTAACATCAGCAAATTTTAGTATTAGCAAACAGACAAATAAGGCCACATCCATTGTGGAAGAAAATAAACCTAGACCAAAAGGAACCAAATTCAAGATTGATAAAAGTTTAAAGTATAATGTTTATTATAATTATGGTTCTTTAGACAAATATAATTTTCATTTCCATAAGTAGAAATATATAATAGAAGTATTTTCTGGTCTCATTTATTTTTTGATGACTTTAAAATATTTACAAATATCTTCTGACTCTGTTCTTCTCATATCACTTTTATCTAATTCTCAAAGTATGAAATCATGTTCTCATAAAATATCTCTTTGATCATTATAAAACAAGAAGCTTAATTCTAATTACTTAAATTCTTATTTAAGTAAACCATTCATTAGATGGCTAATAGCATTATTTCTTTTAAAACCAGAAAAAAAATAATTAATAGCTTTTTGTGATGACAGAAGTTTTCAATAAAAATATAAGCAATGTTCCTACCTGTTGTAAAATGAGCACTGCATAAGTGGACTTTGTGGACTGGTGGCGATATTTGCTAATTCTGTTAGCCAATCCACCTCATTTTCACTGTAAGTATTTTCTGATATGTCTGAGGTATTTTGGTTCCAAGATGGTCTTGGATATTCTTGATGTGAAACATCTGAACTTAGCTGGTATATGGCAGATTGGGTAGGATCACTCTGAACAGCCTGAAGTTCAGGAAGGTCATCTGCAAATAAGCACACTCAAAATTATAAAAAGGAAATTACTAATACAAGGAACAACATTATAATTACAGTTGGAAGAGAAGCCCTCAAATTTAGCTAATTAATTTTGTGAGAGGAAAAGTATAAACTCAAAATGTTTTCTTGAATAAAACAAGCTTCAATTTAAAAAAATGACACCTTATACATTTAAGGGTCAACAGAGTCTGATGGAAAAGTAAACCTAATTAATGTAAATGTATTGATGACTTCACTACCTAAACCACAAAATTACCACAACTGTTCACAGACTGGAAAAACCAGGTCTGTGTTTTCTGATTTTTTTCCCCAGTTTTTTATAGCTCACCTGGGAATAATCCATACACCACTGTGACATTTTTACAATAACATGTTAATGAGGAAAATGGCATTTTATGTGTGCCTATATGTATTTACTGTTTACACATTTTATTAACCTGTTATACAAGATTACTGCAATAATGAAAACAACAATTTTCAAAGATGAGACTCAACTTAACGATGCTAAATTATTTCTTTTCACTGAGTAATATTTACTGGTTATTTTTTCCTAAAAGTATGTTCCCAAAAGGTAGTTCCTGATAGAGTCTCAGCTCCCCAAGAGAGAAAACTAGAAACAGTACCCAGGTACCACTCTACACACCAAGGCTATGAACACTATAAGGAAGATTACATTCTAAAAAATTGAATTAAAAGAAAAAGAAAGAAGGGGAGAAAAAGCACCTTGCAGGCCTTAAGGAAAAAACTCTCTATGACACACCTACAAACTCTACAGATCCACTGGGTCCCCCTTCACTATGTAGGTCAAGAAACTCTTCTAGGGGCCGGCCGGGTGGCAGAAGCGGTTAAGTGCGCATGCTCCGCTGCGACGGCCCGGGGTTGGCAGATTGAGATCCCAGGTGCGCACCGATGCACCGCCTGTTAAGCCATGCTGTGGCAGTGTCCCATATAAAGTAGAGGAAGATGGCCACGGATGTTAGCTCAGGGCCAATCTTCCTCAAGAAAAAAGGGAGGGTTGGCATCAGATGTTAGCTCAGGGCTAGTCCTCCTCACAAAAAAAAAAAACTCTTCTAGTCTTGGGAGTTCTCCTAAAATGTCACTATAAAAGTACATACACATAATTCCCATTCAGGCAAATATCCCAGAATAGCCTGCTAAAACTGAAATGTCTTACTTACAAGTACTGATTCAGGATATCCATTCATAAAACTGACTAGAAGGTATCCCCTTTTCACAGAGCAGCCAAAATACCATACAACTGAAGATAACCACCCCGTCATTCTCATGCTGCTGTAGCTATATCCCTTCCCTCACTGCCAACATCCTTCTTTGACCATCACTTATTTATTTACTGCAAAGGGTTCATTTCTGTCTTGCAAGTTCAGGAAATTAACCACTTTTAAACTGAAGTCATGAGGGGTGGTGCAAGTTTTTGACCCCCCTGGGCTCTAAGTTCCTGATCTGCTCCTGAAAACGTGATGGTGGAGAATCAACTACCTGATTAAAATGGTGCTCCTTGCTCAACAGTAACCACTACTCAATGAATATTAGGGCCCTGCAACTCCTTGGCATTCAAACAGATCCCCATTCCTTCAGGATCTCGAAATTCCCAGCATATAATCTCCTCTATTTCACCATTTGTAAAATGAGGATAGTGATATCTTCTCAGGGTTTTTGTGAACATTAAGGAAAACTGCATATTAAATGTGGACAAAGCCAAGCTGAAAAGCTGGGCAGGAAACCAAGGTCACTCATTAGGTGTTTATTCTTCAACACCGGCCTCAATGCAATACAATTCAAAATCATATCTCAACAAACCTACACGTTTCTCCAGGTCACACATCTTGGAGTATCAGCAGTAGTGATAACCACAAATGTCAGCTCCTCAAGTTTCAAGGGTTCACTGTAACTTCCCCACCATACCACAAACCAGCCATGAAGAATGGCCATGCATAATTCACTGAGCTCACTGGGATGTTTCAAAAGTAACATCTTTTGAAAAGCCAAACAGCAGGGTTTTCCTAGTGTGTTTAACAGCCCAATCTTTACTCACAAGGCATTTTAGTCTGATAATCTGTAAATGAGTCTCTATGATAACCATAAATAGCTCAAAACTATTACTTAAAACCAATAGGTTGGTTTTAAGTAATACTTTACAAGCAGTAACAAGAGAACACTGAAACTCTTAATGTACAAAAACTTCACATACTTTTTAGCATTTCAAGGTAGGTAGAGAAGCTGACTAAATATGACAATCAATCTGAATCTCTGTGAGATTCCTAAAAAACTTTTAATTTACCAAGCTCCATGTGCTCATCACAGGAGTTGTATCCAGGTGAGGATGGCAAATTTTCATTACACTGCAGCAACTCCAATGAGTCATTCATTCCTGAAGTTCTCTTGTCCATCACCAGCAGGAGTTTCTGTACTGCATTAGGCATCTGATTTGTCTTCACTTCCCACACCATGTTATGGTGCTCCGACTGAAAATAAAAATAATATGAGAAAAAATGTCAAGTCATGTGATCTAGAGATTATATAAGTATAAAGTCAATCAGATCACAATGCTGTAGCTTTAACTTAATCGTACACTGCTGTTCGTATCCCCCTCGAATCCTTTAGACCTGGATGACTCCGATTGCTTGGCCTACAGCCATGTAGTCAGCACTAAATTACACTCAAATCCCAAAGGATTATTATCTTGAAGTTATAAGTCTTTTCTTCAAAAAGAATAATAGCACAGTTATATATACACTTTTACTTCTTTACTCTAGTAACTCTCCTTTCAGACGCAAATATTGAGGCCAATAAAACATTTTTTTAAATTTGTATCTTCAAATTTAAAAGTGAATTAACAAATTTTAATTAAATTTAAAAAGACTGAAGAAATATTCTGTTTTTTTCATTTTTTGAAGATTCTAATTTATCTGTTTACAAACTGTGTTCATTACAGTCATGCGTTGCTTAACAACAGGGATATGTTCTGAGAAATGCGTCGTTAGGCGATTTCATTATTGTGCAAACATCACAGCGCACTTACACAAACCTAGACCTAGGCTATATGGTACCACTCTTATGGGACCAGTATCACCTATCTGGTCCATTGTGGACTGAAACCTTGTTGTGTGGCACATGACTGTATTTTGTTTTCTCATCTTCTGAAAGTGAACAAGAGTAACACAACTAAAATTACACTCTTTAAAGAATATTTAAGAAAGAGTTTCTTAAAATGGTCATATATTATACTTTGAATAAAAATAAAAGTGTTATGTTTTCTTAAGGAGAATTTGGGACCTAGCTATAATAAAAAGATACCTATATTCTTCTGATGAAGCTATAATTTCTGGAAAAATGAATATTAATCATGGGAAATTTAGCTAAACAAATAGTAAATCTACTTTCATTTCAAGCCTACAAAGTTATCACAAGCAAGAAAATAACATAGGTTAATACACCCAAATAATTTCTCAGTAAAGTCCACCAACTAAATTTTGTTATGAAAGTAAAATGCGGTTATACCTTTACAATCCTGCCTTTGGACAATGATCAAATTGGTTATTTAATGGGTGACAACAGCAGGTAGATTTCCTGATTTCTCAGGCTCCACTCCAAATCTCTTTTTTAAAAAAAAGTTCTAATGAGCTAATATGAAATACACAAAAAATTTTGACTAACATAACAAATAGTTTTTCCTCAAAATAAAACAATACAATATATTGCTGTTAAAAGTCACTAAAAGTCAAGTACCCCAGCCCAGGCTGGTCAAAAAATGCAGTGAAAAGATGTTACTTGCTTAATATTTATACCAGAGCTTTCTAAGCCAGGATGTAATCACCAACAAACACTGGCAACATGGACAAATTTTTTTCTACAAAGACTTTTTCATGATCTTTTTGTTATGAAATATGTTTTCCTGATTATAAAATACGCGATCACTATGGAAAAGAATGAAAAAATCATTTTTTTAAAAAAAAGGGATAAAATAATTACTTCTAATCCCACCAACCAGATTTAGATACTGTTAACATTTCAGTATATTACCTTACAATCCAATCTCTTTTTCATGTAGATACCTACAGTCATATATTTTTCTTCATACTTCATATTATAAATAATTGATACCTTTTTCCTTAAGTTCATAAGCATTTTCCTATGTCATTAATTTTTTTCAAAGATCTATTTTAAATAGTTAAATTATATATATCACAAGGATGTACCAATATTTACTTTTCCCTCCTACTGCTGAACGCCTTGTTCCCAGTTTTTTCACTCTTCTAAATAAAACTGAATTAAAATTTTTTTTTCAAGTATTGGTTTACATCTGATTATTTCCTTAGAATCCCAGAGACAGATTTGTAGGTGGATGGCAATTAAACATCTTAAGGTTCTTAACAGAGACAGCCAAACTGCCTACTGCCTCACTTTCTTTCTAATATTCTATTTTGGATGCTTTCTGCCTGCACCCCTCAAAAATGACCCATATCCTGGGCATTGCTTTAGAACCTTACTCAAGCCTGACTGTAAGATGTACTACGGAGTAGGGAAAAGGGCACTGGGTTAGGTGTAAGGAAACATGGGTTTTGATTCCAGCTCCATCACTTACTAAATCTCTGACCTAAGTGACTGAGCTTCTCACTAACTCAGTATCTTCATCTGTAAAACAGGGCTAATGATTCTGCTCTGCGTTCCTCCTAGAGTAGTGATAAGGATGAACCAAAACAAAGTGAGTGCGAGAAATGTAAAATGAATTCTTAAAAGTTTTTTTTATCCTTAGACTGACATATGGCAATACTGTAACGTACTCTGGGCACTTAATGTCCTAAATAGAACAGTTATTGAAAACAGTAGCAATAGGAAACCAGATAGCTAACTCAGCTTCAGCAATTTCCTCCCTGGGAAACATTATGACAAGTTATCCAACACATCTCAATAAGTCACGTATCACACCATTACTTTAGGCAAATAAAGTACCAATAAAGTTTACCTATCTGAAGGATGTCTGAGGCATAAGCAAGAAATGAACACTTTTCCAGTTTAGTATAATCTATTACATTCCAATTAATCACAGTCTTATTATAGAGTTAACAGCAAATCTGCTGGGTATAACGTGAACATCTACTATACTGTGCTTCACATACAGATGTGATCTGTGGAAGTCAGCCCCGGCTGCAATCTGAAACTTGAAAATGTTCTGATTTTTTACCTTTATTATGAAATTCAGAGGCTGCACTATGCAGATATATCCCCTCAGAGCTATCCTTTAAGTGTATGCAAGAGAGCTGCTCCCGGGATCCACAGAGGTAGAGCTGCAGTCTGTCTGCTCTCCCCACTCCCTCTGCAGAGCTCTCTGTTCTCATTCTTCCCAGCTAGATTTTCTCTTTCCCATCAGCAGGTCCTGCAGTGTCCACCAGGTCCTGCAGTGTCCACCGCTCACCATTTACAGGACACTAACACCTTGCAACTTCTATCATTTCTTCAGCACTCTGTCTTTGTTATCTACCAACATCCCATCACAATACTCCTTAAATTAAGTAGTAAAAAAAATTTTAATTTCAAAACAGAGCTATCTAAAAATAACAAAAGGGACTAAATAAATACTTGTTGAATTTGAGTTCTGTGTGTTTGCACCTCTCATTGCTCAAGGCTATCAAAAGTTTGGTCTCGAGAGGATGGAGGTTTTGCTTCTATAAACCTACTGTATGGTAAATGGCAGCCTAGACTTAAAGTCCACAGACCTGAGTGTCACTCCTGCTCGCCATGAAACCTGCGGCAGGTACCTTAACCTGAGCCTCATGTACCTCTACTTACCTCACAGGGCTATTGTGAGAATTAAATAAAATATATGAAAACAAAATTCAAATCCATGTACAAATGCAAGTTTTCTGTCTCTCATTTTTCTCTGTCAAACGATTTGGGGGAAGCACAGCCTCTGATACAGTAAAGGAATACGAGAAGAGTCCATACTCAAAAATACACCCCCACATCCATTACCCCAATCAGATATTTATTTCAATCAACAAGCTCCTCTTTCAAATATCTCCTGGTAGAGCTAACTCTGTTGTTCATTCATGCTTTTGTGTATGGCTTTGGTATTACAGGATTCAACAGAGTTTGCCTTGTGTTTTAGTAACTCTGCACATGTCAACTCTTCACTAGTTGGGTGCTTCTCAAAAGAGAAGAGTAAAACTCTCCAGCAGTTGTGCTCTGAAATGTCATGTTCAATACTACAAATTTTTATTGGGTGGGCATGGGAGGGCCCTATTGCTTTTGTCTTGCAAACTTTCAGAAGTAAATATCCACAAAATCTTAGGAAGATAAAAGGAGAGGAAGAAATAGTTAAGTCTCAGTGAATGAAAAAGGAGGAAATTAGGTTTAGTAAATGCCTACCT